>NC_138187.1:147519325-147731040 GCF_964194105.1 Spermophilus citellus | reverse complement strand
GCAAGGCTTCTCTGGTTGAATGCTGAGATAGAGCAGGGGTCAGCTGGTGGCGGGAAGCAGCAGGGCCTACTCTGGGATTCAGCTGCCACTCAGGTCATTGAGGCTGAAATGGACCGGGATTGGCCACCAGGGAGTGTCTGTTGGTAGGCAGTCTGTCCTGGTCCAAACCTGAGCTCTGGAGGGTGCTGCTGGAGGGTGGAGTCAGTCCTGGGCAGAACCTGAGCTCTGGGGACAGTCTCAGGGTGAGTGGATGGACTCGGGCTACCCTGGGCCCCTTCTCCGGCTCAGGTCCTTAGGGTGGCTCTGGACTGGATCAGAGCTCCTGAAGTGGTCTGCCGGTGGGCAGAGGCAGGCCTGGTCTGAGTCTCAGCTCTGGTGAGGGTTGGCCAGCGTTGGCATGGACCTGGACCTACCGTTTCCCGGGCTCCATGCAGGTTCACGAGGCTGATCTGGGCAGAGCCTGAGCTCCAGTGGGTGTCTGCTGGCGTGCACAGGTGGTCCTGGGCCGGACCAGAGCTCACTGCAGGTCTCCCAGTTGAGGGGTGGACATGGGCCTACCCTGTGTCTGGCCTCCTGAGCAGGTCGGTGGGGGAAGATCTGGACTGTATATGAGCTCTGGCAGGTGTCTGCAAGTGAGTGGAAGCATTCTTGGGCTGGGCCTGAGAATCTTGCTGTTGGTGGGATGAAACTGGGCTACAGTGAGCCCTGGCTCCAGTGCATCTGCGAAGGGCCTAAGCTTGGGCAGGTGTCTCTGGACCTTTATTTTATTCATTTGTTTGTATTTGGTACTGAGAATCAAAGCCAATGTCTCACACGTGCGAGACAAGAGCTCTATCACTGAGTCACAACCCCAACCCTATTTGCTGCTTCTTGACCTTTAATCATACCATCTTTTGGTTCTATAGCAATTGTTCATGCATGCATTTGAATTTTAACAAGTAGCTATTATGTGATATCACTAGCAATGCTTCCTAAGCTGGCCCCAAATGAGACCTTGATCCTCAGCCAGATTACATTCCACACATCCACATCACCTCTGGCATAGGTGCAGAAGAGACATGACTAAGACATCGTCCATGACTCTCAACTTTAGGGGAAAATTGTTTTGAAGAGGTAAAGGATAAGGGGTCACTTGACAGATCCTGCAGAATGCAGAGCAGGTATGTTTATGAATAAGGATTTATGTATTTATAAAGTTTGTTTATTTCCTTTTTGCCAGCAAAAATTTACCAGTAATTTTGTTTTCTTTTTCTTTTCAGAACGGGGATGGAATGCACAGCTTGGGGAATGGGAGGCAAGGGCTTTGCCACTTTCCCATTGAGCTGCTTCCCAGCCCATTCATTCATTGCCAGTGTGGGAATTCGGGGCTGCTTTTATGAATGAATCTACTATGAATATTTCACAAAAGACTGACCAATGGCATTCGTATGTGTCCTACCCAATTAGCATAACTTTGGGCCAATAGCATTGGTACTTCTTTCAAGTCCTAATTAGCATAACTTTGGACCAATAGCATTGGACCAAGTGCTATATAAACCCTTGGAGGCTGTTTTGGAGAAGAGAAGCTGCCCAGACCTTGAAGATTGGTGCGGTGGATATTTGCTTGAGTTCCGCCCGAGTTCCACGGAAGTTGCAGCCTGGTTTGTTTCCTGGAGATGATTCTTCCACTTCCAAGAGACTGCGCAAGAAGAAGAGATGGTTGAGAATCTGCTGGGGTCTGCTGCAGCACTGGATGGAATGGCCCGCCATGAGGAGCTAGGACTCCTCTCTGCCGCAGAGGCTTCCCCACCCCGTGCGCACAGATCCTACCTACCAGCAGAAGCCATGGATTTTCATCTTCGAACTCCGGTTTCAAAGGTACTGTTATATGTAAGATATATAAATACATATTTAAATATATTATATGTAATAGATATATAAATATATAATATTTACAAATATATCTATTATATATCATGTCCATTATATATTATAATATATATTATATATTTATATATTATATGTAAATATATAAATATTGCAATTTTTAAATTTTAATTTCTATCAGTAAAATTATGAGATTCATAGAGAATAGAAAATTATTTCCCACAGTTCTGGAGGTTAGAAGTCAGAAAAGTCTGTCCCAATAGTTGTGTCATCATTTGGCAGAAAAGTGGGAGAGACTAAACCCACTCTTAAAAGCCCTTTTTCTTTCCATTCATTCCAAGTTGAGTTCAGTGCTGTCAAAATGTTTAAAGGAACCTAGGAAATGTTTCATTTTATTAATTTTATTTATTGGTCATTTTTAGTTATAAAATACGTTTTTTAAAAATTTTTTTTAAGTAGTAAATGAACCCTTATATTGTTTTATTCATATTTGGTACTGAGAATTAAACCCAGTGCCTCACACATGCTAGGCAAGTGCTCTGCCTCTGAGCCACAACCCTGGCCCATAAAATTCATTTTGATATAGTCCATATTTGTATAATTAGACCTTATCTATTTAGAGTTGCATTCTTAGGATGTACATGGTGGTGGGATTCACTATTTTGTTTACACATACATACATGGGAAAGCTTCATCAGAGTCTTTCCACTGTCTTTCCTTTGTTTATGCCCCCTCCTTTCCCTCCATTCCCCATTGTCTAATCTACTGCACTTCTGTTCCCATCATCCCTCCTGTTGTGGGTTAGCTTCCACATATCAGATAAAATATTTGCCCTTTGTTTTTTGTAAAGTGGCTTAGCTTCAGTTATCATGATTGTCTCCAGGTGGATCCATTTATGGGCAGATATTGTAGTCATATTTTTTTCTGCAAATTGATATGTTTTTTAATCTACTTTTAAAAAATTTGTTCTAATTCTACATGACAATAGAATGAACTTTGACATATCATACATAAATGTAGGATGATCCCTCATGCTTCTGGTTGTGCAAGAAATAGCATTACACCAGTCATGTATTTGTATATGTAGTTTGGATGATAATGTCTAATTCATTCTACTATCCATTCTACCCACTATACCCCTTCCTCTCTCTTCACTCCTCAATGCAATCTAAGCAAGTATATTCTTCTCTACCTGCTCCTGCACCCTTCCTGTGACTAGCATAAGCATATCAGGGAAAACTTGTAACCTTTGGTTTTTTGAGATGGGATTATCACTTAGCATCATAAACTCCATCCATTTACCAGCAAATGTCATGATTTCATTCTTCTTAAAGGCTGAGTTGTATTCCATTTTATAAAATTGGTTTTTTGTGTGTATGTGTATATATGTATATATACACATACACACATGTGTGTATATATATATATATATATATATATATATATATGCTCATACACACCACATTTTCTTTATTCATTTATCTGTTGAAAGACACCTAGGTTAGCTCCATAGTTCAGCTGTTATGAGTTGAGCTGCTGTAAACATAAACATGGCATTGTAATATGCTGATTTAAAATTCTTTGGTTATAAAATGAGGAAAGGAATAGCTGTGTCAAATTTAAGTTCCATTTGACGTTTTCTGAGGAACTTCCATACTGCTTTCCATAATGGTTGCACCAATTTGCAGTTCCAGAAGCAATGTGTGCATGCACCCTTCCCCCACATCCTTGCCAACATATTCTTACTTGATGATTGTATTCTGGATAATCATGTTTTTGACTTGGGTGAGATGAAATCTTGGAGTAGTTTTGATTTGCTTTCCTCTAATGACTAAACTTTGAACATTTTTTCATGTATTTTTTGCTTCTTCTGTGAAGTGTCTGTTCACTTCCTTAGCCCATTTATTCATTTGGTTATTTGGTTTTTTTTTTTTTTTTGTTTGTTTGTTTGTTTGTTTGTTTTTTGGTGTTATGTTCTTTGAGTTCTGCATATTGCCTGGAGATTAATGCTCTGAGGTGCATGTGGTGAAGATTTTCTTCCATTCTGTAGGCTCTCTTTTCACATTATTGATTGTTTCCTTTGCTGAGAAGATGCTTTTTAATTTGAATCCATCTTGTTATTGATTCTTGAATTTACTTCTTGGAATGTAGGAGTCCCCTTAAGGAAGTCAGATCTTAGGCTGACAGTGAAGATTTGGCCCTACTTTTTCGTCTATTAAGCACAGGGTCTCTGTTCTAGTTTCTAAGTTTTGACCCATTTTCAGTTGAGATTTCTGCAGAGTGAGAGGGAGGGCTTTACTTTCATTTTATTTTATGTGGCTTTCTGATTTTTGCCCTGTACCATTTGTTGAATAGACTTTTTTTTTTTCTTTCATGAATGTTTTTGGTGCCTTTGTCTAGTATGAGATAACTGTGTTTTTGTGAATTTGTCTCTGTGTCTTTGATTCTGTGCCATTCATTGGTCAATGTATCATTTTGATGACGATACAATGCTGTTTTTGTTACTGTGGCTCTGTAGTACAGTTTAAGCCCTACTATTATGATGTGTCTTACTTCACTCTTCTTGCTAAAGATGGCTTTGGATATTCTGTGTCTCTTATTTTTCTACATGAATATCATGATTGTTTTTTCTAGTTCTGTGAAGAATTGTCTTTGGGATTTTCATATGAATTGCATTAAAACTTATGACCAAGCACAAATTCGTTAAAACTATGAAAAAGAATCCCAGCTCACCATGGACCTGACAGCTGTCTGAACACTGGTGTCTGTTGACCCAGCCACTATCTCCTGCACACTTGGTGGTCAAGCTGAGGTTACTCTTTGCATTTTGGTGTTAAGGGTGTCTCAGAGTTGAGTCTACTCTGAATGTTGGTGCTGAGGTCTGGGTTCGGGCACACTTAGCCACCACACAGTCTGGGATACTTTGCTGGATTTTCTAAACTTTTTTGTGTCTGAAAATTTCTT
Organism: Spermophilus citellus; assembly: GCF_964194105.1. Lineage (NCBI taxonomy): Eukaryota > Metazoa > Chordata > Mammalia > Rodentia > Sciuridae > Spermophilus > Spermophilus citellus. The sequence continues at coordinate 147,726,210 of NC_138187.1, read as the reverse complement.
TGGGTCTTTTAATCACTTTGCTTGATTAACTTCTGTGTGCTAGGCACTATACTCTGTGTGGAGTACAGAGTGAATAGGCCAAGTCCGTGCTTCCATGGAACTTAAGGAAGTTATTAGAATAATTATAGCATCTATATCTACCTCAATGTTACTGTGAAACTTAGAAGACAGTATGTCTGTTAATAACTGCAGTGCTGAGGACTGTAATATTACTGAGGAAATTCACAGAAGATTCATCAGGCATCACCTTGTTTTTGTCTGGGAAGTCTGAGTAATGTAAAGTTGTTGGTTTTTCTATAATAAAAACAGACATTTAACACAGTTCATATCTGAAGTCTGGGAACTTCAGGAATGCCTGTGGGTTGCCTGTCTCTAGGTCAGACACACAGTCCTGTGCTTACTCAATACAGGTTTGGAGGCCTCTTCTATAACCATGAGAGCTAGTGCTTCCTAGTGAGCAGGTCAAGTCCAAGTCTCCAAGTCACATAGATGACACATCCCTATGGTGCTGACTTCCCCCCAATCAGTTCATCTCCTGCTTCACATACTCACTGGCCGCCATTAGCTGGATGGGCCCTGTCCCATTTATGGGAATTTTATAGCCTGTGCGTTCATTGTCCAGAGCTTTCAGACAGGGGCCTGGCCTTTCCTAATCACCAGAACAATCTCTGTGTCCTCTTCACATGGTCCTGTTTTTACTGGCTCTAAGTGTGCTTTGTGCAGTTGGTGGTGTACTGCAAGCTCATACCACATTCATTTTGTGTCCTCTTCCTTATACTTAACAGGGTGCTGGTATTTGGTCTGAAAAATGACCCTAAACTTCTTCATGACCATACAGTTAAGAAAACCTAGGGTTTGGAGGCGATGATAGTATGGAGAGAAACCAATTCCTCCTAGGGAAACACATGCACAATCAAATGTCATTTCAGTAAAATAACATCTTGCACACCAAAATCAAGCAATTCTGGATGGATTTAAGAGTGTTAAAAAATGTGGGGAAAACAGAACTAGAAGATAAAATTCGTTTCTCAATTTCTGCTTGGTAGCCGGTTCTCACTGTCAGATCACACTTTGCTTAAGCTGGGGATCATGAATATCACATGAAGTGAGACATGTAGAAACACATCTTCAGTTACTTGTCTTGTTGTGACACAGAACATTTCCTTAGTCTTTTATGAGGGAAAAATCACACATTTCCTTTAAATATTGCTCCTAATGTATGCTGTGCTAGGGCTGTTCTGCCTCAGCCATTAAAAACCTGGGCTTTGTGCAGAGGGATCCTGATTCTTAGAAGAAGTGTAAGCAGCAGAGAGAGACACTTATAAAATCATTTGTCAGAACAGGACTCCACTGTGACTATAAATGTTGAGTAATCACTTCTGTTTCTGTGTTTTTAGTATCATGCTGCCTCTCCACCTGGTGGTCTTTAACTGATAAGCTGTCTCTTGACATTGGCCTGCTTGAGGACACCACATGAGAGGACTTGGGGGTGGTGGAGGGCCTGGTTGGGGTTGGGTTGGACGATTGTGTGAGACACCATGGAAGATGCATTAGACCAATGTCTGAGTGTAGATCAATGACACCACAAGGCAGATGATTATTTTTCTTGTTTATTGATGAATCATAAGCTAATGTGAAGCAGTGGTTGGAAAATAGTGGGTACAGTATAAATGCTTGTGTGAGTGAATGCAAAACTGCCTAAAAGTCTGAAATGTGGATCTGGTGAATAAAATAAGGAATTCTGCCAGGTGACCAGCAAGTCAGAGTGACTGTGTAAGGAAAGCATCATGAGGCATGGGCTACATATTGACTCTAAGGATGCTTCAGAAATATTATTGGATTACTCCTTGATTCACTCATGCAAAATTAACTTTTTTGACTGTATACAGGGATTTTGTAATTGCAAAGACATGAGATAAAGTAGAAAAAAGAATGGAAGAAATTTGTTCCTTGGAGCTGGGAAAACCAGGACAGCTGCCCCTGAAGGACAGGAGATTTTCTACCTCAGGGGCAAGTCTTCTGGGAAAAAGGTCAAGGCAAGGTGTGGATCCCCATCTGAGCTACTCTTTTCCTTGGCTCTGAGTGTACATTTAATACAGGGAAAATGAAATCCCTTTATCTGTACAAATAAGATAACTGGTTCTCAGGGTTTTTTTTTTTTAATTACTTGCTCATGACAATACAATGATCTTGACATATCATACATTTGAATCAAATGGGGTGTAATTTCTCATTCTTCCAAGTGTACAGGTTGCAGAATCACATTGGTTATACAGCCACGTATATACATACAGCAATACTAGTGTCTATTTTATTCTGCTGCCCTTCCTGTCCCGCCTTCCCCACCCCTCCCCTCTCATCACCTGTCTCTACCTAATCTAATGTGACAAATTTCTTTTTGTTTCTCACATAATCATACATGTATTTTGTATAACAATGAGGGTCTCCTTCCATCTTCCATGCAATTCCCCTTCTCCCTCCCACTCCCTCCCACCTCTCTTCCCTATTTAGTAGTAATCTTCTTCTCATGCTCTTCCTCCCTACCCCATTTTGAGTCACCCCCCTTATATCAGAGAAGACATTTGGCATTTGTTTGTTAGGGATTGGCTAACTTCAGTTAGCATAATCAAATGCCATGGTCTTGTTATTTTTCGTGCTGCGTAATATTCCATTATGTATAAACGCCACATTTTTTAAATCTATTCATCTATTGAAGGGCACCTTGGTTGGTTCCACAGTCTAGCTATCATGAACTGTGCTGCTGTAAACACTGATGTGCCTGTGTCCCTGTACTATGCTCTTTTTATGTCTTTTCGGTATAGTCCGAGAAGGGGAATAGCTGGGTCAAAAGGTGGTTCCATTCCCAGCTTTCCATGGAATATCCATACTGCTTTCCAAATTGGCTGCACCAATTTTCAGTCCCATCAGCAATGTAAGAGTGTACCTTTTTCCCTACATCCTCGCCGGCACTTGTTGTTGCTTGACTTCATAATGGCTGTCATTCTTACTGGAGTGACATAGTATCTTAGAGTAGTTTTAATTTGCATTTCTATTATTTCTCAAGAAGGTGAGCATTTTTTTTGTGTGTATTTGTTGATTGATTGTATATTCTCCTCTGAAAAGTCTCTGTTCAGGTCCTTGGCCATTTGTAGCAGAAAATATTACACTTTCTCTTTTCCCAAAGCAGCAGATTTCTGGGCTCACCAATCAACTAACAATGTGAGTTTGGGGAGGAGGCAGCTGCATTCATCACTGGGATCAGTTCCCTCACTCCAAGGGCAGGTGGCTACAGACTCCCCAGGCCCCACCCTGTAGCAACTGAAGCTGCAGGCAGCCTTCCTGCCAAGAGCACCTTCACAGTGACTGATCTGGTGACACAGGGGACTCGAAGACTTTCCTGGGGCCTAGACTGACAGCGACCCTGGACCAGGTAAATGCTTCCTGTGCCTGCATTACCTGCTGGGCCGTGACCAGGCACCCTCAGCTAGTGGGAGAACAGAAACAAAGTTTCAGGCACCTGCCAGGACAAGAAGGCAAGCCAGAGGAACTGGAATTCTAATGGCTGCAAAGCAGATCTCCCTGACATCTCCCTGCATATTGCTGTTTTGCCCCAGGGGTGACCAATATCAACCTAAGGTGAAAGGGTTTGTTATTGTCTGGTTGTGCAACAAAGGAAGGAGAAGCACAGGCCTGACCTTGCATCTCCTGTTTCTTTCTTTTAAAATAATTCTCTTGTGCTACAGGGGATGGAATCTAGGGCCTCACAAATGCCAGGCAAGTGCTCTGCCCCTGAGCTCCACCCTGGAGCCATCTTATCTTTCTTTACGCTTCATTCATTTGTCAACAGCTGTGCTGGTTCTTACTTCCAGTGCATCCAGAACCTGGCCTCCACTCCATGCCTCCATTGCTCTGGCCTCCCTGGTCAGGCTGTGGTCTCTCCTGGTTGCTGGGACGACCCCAGGTGGGCTCCTGGCTTCTCCCACCTGTAGACTTCTATCTGTAGGAAAAGACCATGGAGGGTATACTTCCAATCCTTTCCTTTTTAAATGAAGCTCTGCCACTACTAAAGTTTGAATCTGGAATGACCCCTACGGGCGCAGGTGGGAAAGCTTTGGTCACAGCCACAGGTGCTATTGGGAGGAGGCGGGACCTTTGGGGGGAAGGTAGTGAAGGGTTTTCTGTTAGGTGCCTGATTTCAGGGGCTGAGGAGCCTTGGCCTCTTATTCCCACTCTGTGCTTCCCAGCCACCATGAAGTGAGTCACTTGCCACCATGCACTGTCAGGGTGCTATGTGGTTCACCCCAGGTCCAAGAACAGCATACAAACAACAATAAGTGTTGGTGAGGATATTACCTGTAAAAGTGTTTCTATGGTTCCATGGTGCATAAGTGTAAGCTAATTTTGAATAGTTATGTATCAAAAGGAAGAACAATTCTTTGTTGCAGGTTTTAGGAATCCTATTTTTTGGAAGACAAACATTCCTATGACTAACTGTGATTTTATACAAAATGATCCTCAATATAAACCAACAGTACAGCTAATTCATCAATAGAAAAATAAATTTTTCTCCAGCACACTAGGCATGTGCCTTACCACTGAGCTGTGTCTCCAGCTCTCAACCTCAGTTTTCTATGTATCATTATTTACACTGTAGGTCTTTCCTAAAATACAGGTCCCAGAGCTATTTATCATTGAGAAATTCCTTGTTCACACCTTTCACAATGCTTTGACTTCACACTTCACAAGGTAGTCATTTTGCTTACTATATTCAAACCGGTGTTGATAATAGTTCAGTTACTGCCCACTTCATTTTGCTCTGAATCAAAAATAGGGGAAATCATATAAAGTATTTACAGTCCTCAAGTATATTTTTCTCTAAAATAACTTGTGAAAACTCAGAGATGCTACTCATCCTTTAATCTTGTATTTGTTGTGTTATTATCCAATTAGGTTTGGTGGGAGGATGTCTCCACACTTGAGTCCTCAGGTTACAAACTCCACCTCGGTTAGTGCTCACACTACTTGAAAGTCTAGAGTGGAGGACACTAAAGTAACACAGCCAAGTCTCAGCCCAGGGCAGCGACTGAGCCATCAACTTCAGAGTCCTGGGTCTCAAGCTCTTTGCAACCCATGAGGCTTCTGTTCACAGGGGTTGTCCTGCCACACAGGGAACCCAAGTTCTTTGAAGCTGTTCCAGTCCTAGGCTGCCAAGTCAGTGGGTCCTTGTTTCTTCTTTGCCTTCCTTTTTTTTTTTTTTTTTTTTGGTGGTGGGGGTTCCAGGGATTAAACTCAGAGACACTCAGCCACTGAGCCACATCCCCAGCTCTATTTTATATTTTATTCATAGACAGGGTCTCTCTGAGTTGCTAAGTGCCTCACTGTTGAGGCTGGCATGAACTTGTGATCCTCAGCCTCCTGCGCTACTCGGATTACATGTGTATGCCACCCGGCCAGTCGTCCATTTTCTTGCTTAAATGAACTCTGCAAAATTTAACTGGTTTAAGGGTTTTCCTTTAACCATCAAGTATGGCACAGAAACTAAAAGTTTATTGTCATGTAGTTATAAGTCGGTGATATTTATGTATAGGACCTATTCACATATAAATTTTAAGATAAGATGGTATTTCATTCTAATACATGTGAAACATATTATGCTTTTTCAGATTTTGCCTATAAAACTCTTAATAAAAATTTGAGCATAAATGAAAGTAAATGTATAATCTAACCAGCAACTAGCACTGGCTTCATTAAAGAAGGTTCGAACTCTGAGCAAAATGCTAGGGAGTTTTAAATTAAAGAGGCAACACTCTAATTACCTTTAAAACCAGCTCCAGGATGGCTTCTCCTAGCTCCAACCTCCAGCCACCTAATGCAGTAGCGAGGTTTACTGAAGAGGCTAGCACATGCGAGAGAACACACCAGGGAGTGGACTTTTATTGGGGAACAAAAAATTCTGAGGAAAATTCTATCCAATGAAGGTTAAGGGGGGCAGTATCCCAAGATCAGGACAAGATTGGGTCTTTGGGGCAGTGTCCAGATACGCCTCTGCAAGTACAAGCCCTAGGACCTGGAGAAGGGTGGGGAATGCTCTGACACAGCTGTGTCTGAGTGCCTCTCACCCAGCCAGGGAGGTAACTCAAATCACGTGCGAGGATGGCCTCCCACAATATAATGTTTGGCATATATACATATATGCAAAATAAGCTTCAGGGAAATAAAAATTGGCATGCAATCTAATTCACATATCTAAGATAGAAATCACACTATGTGTTGTGACAAATTTTGAGGAGAAAAACGACCAGAACATAATTAAATACATTAAAACAATGTTCTCAAAGTTTTTGAGTTTTCAAGTCCCTTTTCCTCATTTTGGCACAGAGAGAACAGCATTTCTGCCAAGGAACTGGTAGAAATGAAGCAGAGTTCAGTGCACAAAGTTGGAGGCATGGTCTCCTCCCAGAGACCAGCAGGTGTAGGGTACAGAGGGAGTCGGCCCTCCTGTAGCTCCAGGGTGTACTCTGAACACCATCCTAGGAATGAGGATCCCCTCTGGATCTTCAGGAGGTTCATATGGGAGGTCAGACTACAGGGGCTCAGTCATTGGCTGTCCCCTCCTCCCTGTCCCAGCCCAGACCCCTTCCCCTGCCATAAAGGAATCACATCAGAAAACCCAATACAGTCCTCTCACCAGAGGAAATGAGGGCCAGGGGTCAGGGATCAGACCCATACATCCAATAACTGTTTGCTCCATGATGGATTAGGATAAGATATGCTGCTATGTCCCCCCACCCATGGCATCGTGGGAAGGGTCCCATGTGACAGCCCCCTGGAGTTATGCACTTGAGGAGGCTAGGCAGTCCATTTTGATTTCAGTGGGCCTGGGGCCTCAGACAGTATAAATGGACATGTGCTTGGTCAGAGTAGCCAATCAGGGTGTCAGAGGGCAGAGGTGCTGATATGTCATGTGGACACAGGGGGTGGACATGAGGACTAATTGAGTTGTGTCCCACCCACCCTCTCCTCTGGAACACAGGCTGCACCTGGAGCTGCAGGGTGGGCACTATACAGTGAGCTGGGAAAGGTGGAGAGAGAGTGATGAGACAGATGTGGGCCAGAAGCACTGGACCAAGGTCTCACCTTTTCCCTGTCTCCTGGAGCTCCCTTGGCTTGCATGACTGGGGACAAAATGGCTCTGCCTTAGGACAGTGGACATAGAATCACTTTTCATGGCTTGAGGGATGTCAAACACCCTCACAAGTCTACCTACTGCTTGTTGACCCCATCAGGTGGCCAGGCTATGTCCTCCTGATTGTCCAGTTCCCACCTTAGGCAGGAATATGTCTTCACCTGCAGCGCCCCAGAATAGTGGGCCAGCTCAGACTCAGCCATCAGAACCTTGTCCCACAGGCCTAGGGTGGGATCCCTGCACCTGGAGGTCCCAGCCCTGGCTCTCCATTTTGTGCCTGGAAAGCAGCCATCTCTAAAACTTTCCTCCTGGGACAGTGGGTTCATGACCCTCTGTAGCAGGGCACTGAGGCAGCTGAGCTACATGCGTGCCACAGGCTTAGTGAGTGCCTGCTCCTGCATCTCAAGCAGTAGGTGAAAGGCCACATTGCATACAGCTGCATGCGCGCCCACACATATGTGCCTGGAACTCTGACCTGTCCTTCTTCCTCTGGGGAATTGGGTCTCAGGACTGGAGGATTCAGCATGCAACTCCATGAAGTTGCTCTGACATCCCTGCCCTCATGTTGACCATCCCTGCAAGCCCTGGGGGCCCTAAGCTCCACAAAGAGGACCACACTGGCCCCCCTGTCCTGGCCCTCAAGCCCTGGCCTCACTGCACCGTGAGGGCACCCTGGGGGCGAGGCCTAGGGCAATAGGGTCCACCTTCACACCTTGTGGCAAGCCCTTGGCAGCCCCACCCCCTCGCGGTTTAGCTCTCCTGGGCTCAGATGCTCACAAGCTCTACTTGTGGATGATCCACATGCTCCAGTGGGATGGCGGTTGATGTGTATTGTGGCCAAGGGCCCACGGCCAACTGCCCAGCAAACGGCGGCTCTAACCTTGCTGAACAGGGACTTGGAGCTCCTTCCGGCTTGGACACGGTATAATCCTGATCCGAGGTTCCCAGTTCAGAAGCTGGGCCCCATGTTAGGTGTCCATTGTCTGCCCTGCATTCCTATTGACCACCTTGTCTGCGGTGTAGCGGTGCAGCCCTCATCTCCATTCCTTTGGGGACATTTGGGGACTCAGCGCTGGACTACCATGGCCATGCTGCAGGACATGGTAGCTGCAGAGGCTTCAGAATCCCCACACTGAACTTCAGGTAGGTAAGGTGCCCAGGTGGGCAAGGTGGGGTGAGGTTGGCACTGGAGGTCAGGCCTGGGGAACCAGGAAGGGTGCTGTGTGGCTAACTGGCCCCCTCCCATTGTGGTCAGAGCTGGTGCAGAGGTGAAGGGCATATGGAGAAGTAGGGCCACCTCTCCAGTGCAACCCAGCACAGGGCAGAACCTCTACGGCCCCAGGCATCCCTAGCCAAGTCACCAAGGGAGTGACAGGTGGGCTGAGCCCAGGGCAGCTTGAACAGTACCTATTCATGGAATCTGGTTAAAGTCTCTGGTTACTTGGTCATGTCATCTGTGCAGTGTTTCACACTATACCTGGTCAGAAATATGTGGCTAATGCCTGTTTAATGTAACATTGTTATCTAATTATTGTCTCTGTTTACTGTACCTGGTCACCGCAATTGTCTAAGTGGTTACTCTACCTGGTCACAGTATCTGGGTAATGTCTCTTATTGTAATAGATCCCAGTATGTAGGCATTATCTTTGTTTACTGTACCTGGCCGTGATACCTGCCTAATGTCTCTGGTTACTATATCTGATCATAATATCTGGATGTTGTTCCCTTTACATGATCACAGTATCAAATGTCTCTTGTTAGTGAATCTGATCACAATATGTGGCCAATGCCAATTGGAACAATATCTGGTCATCTCTCTGGGTATTGTCTCTAGTACTCTATTTGGTCATGACATCTGGCTGGTGTCTCAGTTTGCTGTACCTGGTCAGGTATCTGCATAAAAGACTCTGGTTATAGTATCTAGTCACAGTATATGGGTAGTATTTTGTTTATTTTATTTGTCTCTCAGCTTATTGTACCTTGTCCCAGTGTCTAAATATTGTTTCTGTTTACTGTATGTGGCCACAGTGTCTGGCTTTGTAATTGGTCATAGTATTTGACTAAACCTCTCTGGTTACCTAGCATTCCTTGTCGTGGTATCTGTGTATTGTCTCTGTTTACTGTGTCTGGTCAGAGTATCTGGCTGTTTCTGGTTATTGTACCTGGACCCTACATGGCTAAGGTCTATGGTTATTGTACTGGGTCATGGTATGTGACTCATGACTGTGGTTACTGTACCTGGTCAGGTATCAGGGTCTCTGCTTGATGTACCTGTCATGGGATCTGGCCAATGTCTCAGATTTCTGTACCTCTTGACTGTACTTGGGTATTGTCTCAGTTTACTGTACCTGGTCACAATATCTGGTTTAATTCTCTGGTTATTGTATCTTGTCATAGTAGTTGATAAAGTGTCTGATTTCTCTGGTCACAGTATCTGGGTAATGAGTCTTTTTACTGTGTCTGGTCTTGGTATCTGGCCAAAGTCCTGGTTACTGTACTGTGTCATGGTATCTTGGTATTATCTTGTTGTGTGTACTCTACTTAGTCTTGGTATCTGGTTAATGTCTCTGGTTACTGGCCACAGTATCTGGCTAATGTCTGTGGCTCAGGAACCTGGCCAGAGTAAGTGTATAATTTCTCTGGTTTATGTACTTGGTTATCGAATCGGGCTAAATAGTCTCTGGTTATCATACTTCTCACAGGAGTTGCTCATGGCTCTGGTTTCTGTGCTTGTTTCTATATCTGGCTAATGTCTCTGGTTCCTGTACCTGGTCATCTTATGTGTTACTATACCTAGTCATGGTATTTGCCTAATGACTCTGCTTATTGTAACTGGTCACAATATCTGCTTTGTTTTTTCTTTCTCCCTCTATTTATTGAACCTGGTCATGGTTTTCAGCTTATATTTCTTGTTATTGAACCTGGTTATGGTAACTAGCTAATTTTCTGGTTTCCGTACCTCCTCATGGTAAGTGTTTAATTTCTCTTGTTATAGTATCTTGCCACTGTATCTAACTAATGTCTCTGGTTACTATAACTGATCACAATGTTGGAAAATGTCTCTGGATTACTGTACCCAAGTCATAGTATTTGAATATTTTCTCTGGTTACTGTAGATGGTCACATTGTCTGGCTTATATCTCCTGTTCTTGTACCCAGTCATGGATCTGGGTAATGTGTCTAGTTAGTGTATCTTGTCAAAGTATATGATTAATGTCTGGTGACTGTGTCTGATCACAGTAACTGGACATTTTTCTCTATGCTGTACTTATTCAAGATGTCTGACCCATTTCTCCGCATACTATACCTGGTCATGGTATCTGGCCAATATCTCTGGTGACAGTAGCTGTACACTGTATCTGGGTAATGTCTGTGTTTTCTGTGACTGGTCAAAGTTCTAGCTAATGTTTCTGGTTAATGCCTCTGCTTTTGTAACAGGTTGAAGTATGATGTATTGTCTCTACTTACTGTTCCTACTGACAGAATCTGTTTACTGTACCCAGTAACAGTTTCTGTCTCTGGTTACTATGTCTGGTCACCATACCTTGCTAATGTTTCAGATTACTATATCTGGTCATATTATCTGGCTACTATCTCTGTAGGCTGGACCTTTTCATGGTATCTGGCTAATGACACTGGTTACTCTTCTTGGATACAGTGTCTGGGTAATGACTATTTATTTTACTGGTTCTCCATGTCTTCCTACAGTCTCAGCTACTGAATATGGTTGCAGTATCTTGCTAATGTCTCTAGATAATCTATTATCTATTCATGGCATCTTATTAATATTTCTGCTTATTGTAGCTCCACATGTAATCTAGTTAGCATCACTAGGTACTGTACCTGGACATGGTATCTGGACAATGCCTCTTATTATTGTTACAGGTTGAGGTATGAGGTATTGTCTTTTCTTACTATTCCTGGCCACAGAATCTCCGTTTAATTTAGAGCATCAGGTTGTTGTGTCTATTTAGTGTACCTGTATCTGGTATTAGAGTGATGTCTCTGTTTACTGTATCAGGGCAAAATATTAGGCTTATATCTTTGGTTATTGTGCTGGGACATGGTATCTGATATTATCTCTGGTTACTTAACTTGGTCATGGTATCTGGCTGATATGTCTGGTTACAATACCTGGACAAGATATCTGGCTAATGTCTCTGGATGCTGTACCTGGGCATGGTATCTGGATATTGTCTCTGTTTAGTGTACCTAGGCAAGGTGTCTCCATATTTTTTCTGTCATGGTATATGAATCTGTTTAATGTCTCTAGTTGCTATGTTTGGTCATGGTATCTAGGTAATGTCTCTGATTATTGTATCTTGTCACAGTATATGGCTAATGACTCATCATGGTATTGTTCTGTGTACTATACGTGACCAAAATGTCTGGATTCTGTTTCTGTATATTGTACCTGGTCACTATACCTAGCTAATGACTCTGGTTACTGTATCTAGTCATGGTATTTGATTAATGTCTATGGTTATTGTCCCTGGTCACAACCTCTGGTTAATGCCTTTGATTCTTTTTTTTTTAATCTTTTTTTTTATTGATTATTTAAAGCATTACATAGGCCTTTGATTCTTGTAACTCATTGAGGTATGAGGTATTGTCTCTGCTTACTGTTCCTAACTGCAAAATCTGGCTAAGCTCTCTGTTTACTATACTTAGTCATAGAGTTAGGATATTGTCTCTGTTTACCATAACTGGTCATGGTATCTGGCTAATGTCTCTGATTATTGTATCTGGTCCCAGTATTGGATTCCTGCTTACTCTATCCAGTCAAATATTTGGGTATTATTGCCTGTACCTTGTACACTGTCACAGTGTCTGGAAAATGTCTCTGCTTACTGTACTGGGTCACAGTACCTGGCTGATGTCTATAGTTATTGAATGCTGTCAGGGTATCTGGCTAATGCTTGCTGTTGCTATTCCTTATCACAGTATCCGGCTTCTGTGTCTAATTGCCATACTAATGCATGTGGTCATTGTATCTGCTATTGTCTGTCATTCCCAAACCTGATCACTAAATTTGCATATTACCTCTGGTTATAGTGACTGGTTTCCATATCAGGCTAATGTCTCTCTTAACTGTATCTAGGCACAGTATCTGAGCATTACCTACCTGGTCACTAAATCAGGCCTGGTTACTATATCTATTTATAGCATCTAGCTATTGTCTTGTTTACTTTACCTGGTCACATTAGTAGGCTAATATCTCTGTTGATTGTATTCAGGCATAGTATCTGGACATTGCTTCTCCCTGGTCATTGTATCAGGCCTGGATATGGGATCTGTTCACTACATCTGGCTATGTCTCTGGTTACTTGAACTGGTTATAGTAGGAGGCTAATGTGTCCCGAGATTGTATCTGGTTACTATCTCTGGGTTTCATCTCTATATACTGTTCTTGGTAATGGTATGTGACAAATGTCACTGGGTACAGCAACTGGTCAGGTTATCTTACTAATACCTTTGGTTACTGTACTTGGTCATAGAGTCTGGATAATGTCTGATTTTGCTACCTCTCCATGGTTTATAGCTATTATCTGTGGTTCCTGCACCCAGTTACAGTAAAAGGCTTTGGGCTATAGTGGATGTATCTGGATAAATATCAGGCAATTGTCTCTGAATGGTGTACTTATTCGTGGTATGTGACTCATGTCTCTAATTTCTATATCTGGTCACAGTATCTGGATATTGTCACTGGTTACTGAACTTGGTATCTAGCTAAAGTCTTTGGATACTGTACCTACTCATGGTATCTTGTATTTTCTCTATATACTATACCTGATTATGGTACCTGGTTAATGTATCTCATTACTGTAGTTGGTCACAGTATCTGCATAATGATTCTGTTAAGTGTACCTAGTATCTTGCTAATGTCTCCGGTTACCATACCTGGCCACAGTAATTGCCCAATTTCTCTGTTTACTATACATAGACACAGTATCATATTATGCTTCTCCTTTCTGTAGTAGGTCACAGTATCATAGTCTCTGCTTACTGTTCCTGGTCAAGTATCTGGCTAAGGTCTCTATTCACTGTACATTGTCACAGCATTGAGTTATTATATCTGTTTACTATATCTGGTCCCTGTATTAGAGTATCATTTCTGTTTAGTTCATCTGGTCACAGAAGCTGGCTAATGTCTCTTAAGTCTGTGACACTATATGATTAATGTCTGATTATAGTAACTACTCACAATACTTGGATAATGTCCAGTTGCTGGATCAGGTCATACTGCCTAACATCTGTGATTACCATACCTGATAATGGACCCTGGATTTTGTCTCTGATCACTTTAATATCTGATTTTCTTCTCTGGTTACGATTTCTGGTCATGGTACATACTTGTTTGTGGTTGCTATGCGTAGTCATGGTATCTGGCTGACATCTCTGGTTACTCTACCTGCTGTATATCTGGTGTGATGGTTATTCTGAATCTCCAACTTGATGGAATTAAGAGATGCCTAGTACTAAAAGCTTCTGGGTGTCTCAGTGAGGTTGTTTCTAGGAATGATTGGCATATGGGACAGCAAGCTAAGGTGGATACCCATTGTAAGTGTGGGGATTCAATAGGTTGGGGTCTTGGATGGAATAAAAGTTGGAAGAACAAGGAAGCAGCAGCAGAAACAAACTCAATTCTTCTTGAATGGGTTCTTGACTACTGCTGTGATCACCTGAGGACATCAGAATCTACTTCCTTCATTCTTCCAAAGCAGACCCTGACCAGCAACTCTCCAGGGGGTTTCCAGGCCTTTGGTCCAGGACAGGGGTGGCATCATGGTTCCTTTTATTCTGAGACTCCAGTTTCATGGGCTGAGAAGCTACTGATCTCTCCAGCTCTCCAGTCTGCAAATGGCCACTGTAGGACTATCCAGTTTCTCGTTGTATAAGACAATCTAACACATCCCCTTTTTAAAACCATACCTATTTATATCCTGTTGGCTCTGTTCCTCTAGAGAAACCTCACTAATACTCTTTCATGACTGGTCGCAGTATCTCTGTAATGTCTCTGTTTAGTGTACCTGGTCATGGTATCTGGATAATGTCTTTCGATAGTGTATCAGGTCACAGTATCTGGGTATTGTCTGTGTTTTCTGTACCTGATCACAATTTCTCTGTTTGTTTCTGATAATTATACAAAGTCACAGTAGAGGACAACATCTCTGGTTCCTGTACCATGTCATAGTATCCAAGTATTATTTCTGTTTATTGTCTATAATTATTTGACCCTATTGGTTTGGGCCTCTGGCAAGATAGAACATGATGACAGAAAGCATGTAGTGGAGCAATGTTGATTACCTCATCGTGGCCAGGAAGCAAAGATTAGGAGGGAAGGAGAAGAGGAGCCTGGGATAAGTGACAAAATGTACCCTCAAGGGCATTCCCCCAATGATCTATATCCTCCACCCTTGAGCACATTCTCAAGTTCTTACCTCCAAATAACCCCTTGAGTGATGGATCCACTAGCATTCTTATAATCTGTTTGTGAGGTCAGAGGCCTTTATGATCCTGTCTTCTGCTCAAGGCCTAATCTCTGAGCTCTCCTGCATTGGGGACCAAGTCTTTAACACATGGGCTTAATGAGGTCATGTAAGATCCAAAACATAATATTCTGCCCACAGTTCCCAGAACTGTTGTCTGTGAGACAATGTGAATTGCATTTCGTTAATCGCCAAGAGTTCCTGTAGTCAATAGTTCCAGTATGGCTCAAACATCTAAGTTCAGAGTCTTCTCTCAAGATATTTGATGTGAGCCACTGTAAAAAATCAAACCAACAGTTGCAGGTTCCCAAGACACACACACAGGATAAATGTCCCCATTACCAAAGGAAGGAGTAGGAAAATGACAAAGAGGAATAGTTCAAAGCAAGACCAGATCCTCCCAGGGTAAACATCAATTCCTGTAGGTCCATATTCAACATCTATGTCACAGGGTGGTATGATGTGAGCACCAAAAGGCTTGTGCAAAAACTCAACTGAAAGTGGACCAAGGACCTAAGCAATGGACCAGAGACCCTGCCATAACTAGAAGAAAAAGTTGGCCCAACTCTGTATCATCTTGGCTTTAGGAGTCAAGAAGACTCCTGGAGTGTAAGAAGTAAAACCAAGAATCAATACATGGGATGATAGCAGACTAAAAAGCTTCTTCACAACATAGGAAACAAGAGTGTAAAGAGATAGCCTACAGAAGGGGACATCTTTACCACCAGCACCTCAGATAGAGCATTACTCTCCAGTATATATAAAGAACTCAAAACAACTTTAACACCAACAGAACAAAACAAAAACAATCCAGAAAACAACCCACCCAAATAACTCAATCATTAAATGGGAAAAGGAACTGAAAAGGTACTTCACAGAAGAAGAAATACTATTGTTCAAAAACTGGTAAAAAAAAAAAAAAGTGTTCAACATCCCTAGCAATTAGAGCAATGTAAATTAAAACTAACTCAGATTTTATCTCACTCTAGTTAGGCAATTATGAAAAATACAAATAACAACAAATATTGGCAAGGATGTAGGGAAAAGCTTCACTAAATACATTGCTGGTGGGACTGCAAATTGATGCAACAAGTCTGTATGGAGATTCCTTAGAAAACTTGCAATGGAACCACCATTTGACAAAGCGATCCCACACCTTGGTTTATACACAAAGGACTTAAAATCAGCCTACTACATTGATACAGCCACATCAATGTTTAGAGCAGCTCAGTTCACAAAAACTAAGCTATGGAACAAACCTAGGTGCCCTTCAACAGATGTATGGATAAAGAAACTGTGGCATATATACACAATGGACTATTATTCAGCCTTAAGGAAGAAATTATGGCATTTTCTGGTACACTCGGGGAGCAGGCACACTCTAGATAGCTCCCTAATATCACGTGTGCCCAATATCACTTGTGCCCATGCATTCACACACACACACACACACACACACACACACACACAGAGAGAGAGAGAGAGAGAGAGAGAGAGAGAGAGAGAGACACGCAGACACAATTATGAAGCCTGGTAAGGTGGTGCTCACTTGAAATGCCTTCAAATGTTGAGACTGAGGACTTGGGAGCACCATTTTGAAGTTCATCTGGGGACAGTGTAGAGCTAAGGGGTCAAGTTCTTGTGTGGTATATTAGTCTCCGGTGTCCACAACTAGAGGGATAAAAAAAAAAATGTAAGGAAGATAGAAAAAAAGGAAGGTGGTAGTAGGAAAGCTGGGGGAAGGAGGAGGTAGAGTTGAGTTTACTCCTTCTTCCTCTCCTCCTCTTGAGGACAGAGCTAGGAAGCTAAGTGAGGGAGAAGGAAGCTAGTTCTGTGCACACACCAAATCTCCTGGCCACCTGACCTTGGATTCATCAGACCCGGGGAAACCCAGAAGTTGAACCCATGGATTTATTGTGATGAGCTAGCCTAAGATGGCGAGGGGCAGGAGTGTGACAGGGCAAGGCCTCTGGGCACACCTGTGTTTCTCTGTCCAAGGCAGGACCCATTTGTGGAGCCTATGATTGGTGGCCTACATGTGTGTCCTGGATCACTTTTAGTTGAGACCACTGCCTTGGGGGTTCCAGGGTTCCTAGAGAGGGAAGTGTCTCAGAAATTCTGGGGGAAATGTGGACCAAGGCTCGTTTGTTCTCAGCCCCATTGGAGTGAAGAAGCTAGACCTGGGTGTCTTAGGGGACAGGGCATTGTGTGAGGGTGCGGTGATTTGAGTGAAGGGCCACCACATTAGGACACCAACCTCCCTGAGGCGGCAGACAAAGGAGGGTGGAGGTGCTATGGGCCGAAGGCCAAAGGAGCTGTGGGTGTTGGGGCCAGACACGCCAGGGCCTTGGAGCCCACTACAGGTTTTGGTAGGTGCGCAAGACACTGTGGGTGGGCAGGACGCACCTATCTGTGAGCTTGTGGACTTTGATCTTCACATCATGACCAGTGCCAAGGTCCTGGGGGCCAGAACCCCCAGGGAGAGGAGCACCATGGGCCAGGCAGGGCACACAGGGCCATTTGTGGCCGTGACCTCACAAGGGGCGATTGTCAGGGCATTCCGCGGGGCTCTATAAAAGGCAGCGGCGACAGCTGGGCTTCGTCCATTGTGCAGGAAGCTCTTGGTGGTGACCTGTCGGACTCCCAGCTAGTTAGTGCGTTTGGTGGTTGGTGGTTGGCGGTTCTGGTTTGTGTCTTGGTTCTTTGATTTGGGGTGTTGTTGTGTTGTTTTGTTGTTTTAGTCTTGCTTTGTTTGTTGGTTTTGTTTGTTGTGTTGTTTTAAGGTAGCGTCCTCGGGTGGCGTGGCCGCTCCTGATGCCTAGAGAGAGTAGAGAGAGTCAGAGTAGGGCGCCCAGGAGCCCCCAGCGGGGCCTGGAGGCCAGCTCGTCCTCGGAGGATGCCTTGACGGGCCAGTATGAGGTGCTGAGGTGCATTGGGCAGGGCAGCTTTGGCACGGTGAGGCTGGCCCGCCACATCCTGACGGGGGCGGAGGTGGCAGTGAAAACCCTGCGCAAGGGCAAGCTGGACCCGGCCTCCCTTCAGGCCGAGGTGGCCATCATGAAGGCCGTGGAGCACCCCAGCGTGGTGCAGCTGTTCCAGGTGATGGAGACGTCCGACCGCGTGTACCTGGTGATGGAGTACGCTGGTTGGGGCGACCTGCTGCAGTACATCCCAGAGGGGGTGGGCCTGCCGGAGCGGGAGGCGCAGGGACTGTTCGATCAGGTGGCCAGCGCCCTGCGCGCGTGCCACGCCCAGGGCATCGTGCACAGGGACGTGAAGGCGGAGAACATCCTGCTGGACGCGCGAGGCCGCATCAAGCTGTGCGACTTCGGCCTGAGCGGCCAGTTCAGGCGGGGAGAGCTGCTGCACACGGTGTGCGGCACCATCACCTACTGGGCCCCGGAGATGTTCCTCCCGCAGGCGTACCACGGGCCCCCGGTGGACGTGTGGAGCCTGGGTGTCCTCCTTTACTTGATGCTGACGGGGCACCTGCCCTTTGAAGGGGACACCCTCCAGGAGCTGAGGGACCAGGTGCTGCACCGCTCCTGGGTCTTACCGGCCCACGTGTCCTTCAACGCTCAGGACCTGGTGGCGGAGATGCTGACCGTGGACCCCATGGATAGGCCCAGCATGGCCGAAGTCGTGACGCACCAGTGGCTGAAATGGGGTCAGTGGCCTTTTGAGATTGCTGCCAGGAAGTCCCGCCGCCGCTTCTGCCCAGATCCCTCCACAGTGAAGGTCATGCTTGACCTGGGTTTCCACCTCACTGACACCTGGACGTCCCTGAAGGGCCGAAAGTTTGACGAAGCCATGGCTACCTATCTCCTGCTCAGGCACCAGCACACGCAGGGGGTGGGCTTCACGGTCCAGAGGAGGTCTGTGCACTCGGGGCTCCAGCCCAGGTCCTCTGCGGGTTCTCTCCCAGCCACCCTGCCCCGCCAGAGGAGTGCCAGCAAGCCCACCTCTCACTCCAGGCGGGTCTTGCCAGCTGTACAGCAGCCGCGTGGGGAGCACCTGTGGCCCGGGCAGAGGGGCAGCAAGGGAGGCAGCCTGCCTGCCCTGGCCCTCCCCAGCCTGCAGGCCCAGAGCCCAGCTGCCCCCGGCAGGGCCCCACAGCAGGACCTTGCCGCCCTACCTCCTGGCCCTGGGTCTGGAGGCCACAGGTCACAGGTGGAGGGCAGCAGGAGCCCCCAGGGAGTGTCAAGAGGAGAGCAGGCCCTCCCCAGGCAGCAAGCCCAAGGAGGGACAGCGGGCTCCTCCCAGGAAAGCACCAAGGCCTGGCGGAGGGTGGCCAGGAGGATCCTCGCCTGCCTCACACGAATGTGCTGTTGCTGCGTGGCGGCCCCCAGGACAGGGTCCAGGCAGGAAAACGGGGTGGCTCGGACCCCAGAAGGGCGGGCACGTAGAAGGCAAAACAAAGTGGTTCCTGAGATGGTGGCCAGTTGAGATGGAGGCGCAGCCAAGCAGGTGGGTGGGTGCAGCCTGATGCGGCCCTTGTGCCATCCCTGATGGCCTTCCCCAGGGCATAACCCACTGTCCCTGGGTGGGTACCGAGAAGAGGGCATGATGCGCTCAGGCTCAGGCCAGTCCGTGTCTTTCCCCTCAGCCAGTTGGCAAGGATCTGATCAGCATGGCGCAGGTGCTGCATAGAGGCGTGCCACCTGCAGGCACCTCCTTCCTATGAGTTCCAGTCCAGAGGGCCTGCTGGGGACAGGATGCCTGGAGACAAGTGCTCTACCACCAACCCCCTCCCTGGTCTGCAAGAAAGACTTGGGAATCCTTTTCCTGGGATGCCCCTCCCCCCGCTGTGCTCTCCTCTGTCCCCTGTTTCTGCCATGGCAGACATTGCTGGTTCTTAATAAATTTCTCTTCCTCACAGATCTCCTTGCTTGGATGCTTTCAGGGGGACCAGGGAGATTTGTCTGGGTTGCATCCTGCTCTGAGTTGGGGCTGGGCCACCATCCATTAGAGCGAAGGGGTGGTTCTGTAGTATTGGGAATAGAGCAAGGCAAGGAGGGACTCCTGGGTCCTCTGGAGGTCCCCTGGGCAAACAAGGACTCTCAAGTGCTTGGGAAGGTGGGAGGCTCTTGAGCTGCCTGGGGGCCAGCAGTGCAGACCCTGTGGGGCACCTTCTGACCCTGCTGGTCCCTGACGAAGAGAGTGGAGAAGGGGAGGTGCCCTGGACAAAACATGCGCCCAGAGATCATGTCCTCAGTGACCTATCTCCTCCTGCTGGGCCCATGTCCTACTAATATCTCTACCATTTACCCCTAGCCCACCAAGACACACAATCACCAATGTCTCCATCCATTCGTGAACTCAAAGCGCCTTTTACAGCGCCTTTGATCATTCACCTACCCCAGGACCCCAACAGAGAGTACTGCTCCCCTGAGGTTCAAGCCTTCAAGTTAGGAGCTCTCTGGGGACTGGGAAGATTCAGAGCAGAACAAGAGGGGTGTAGAATTTTAACAACCCTGTAAGACACTGTTTAAAAATAAAAGCTGAGCGAGGTGACCCACTCCTGTAATCCCAGCATCTCAGGAGGTTGAGGCAGGAGGATCAAGAGTTCCAAGCCATCCTCAGCAAAATCAAGGCACTAAGCAACTCTGTCAGACCCTTTCTATATATACAAAATAGGGCTGGGATTTGGCTCAGTGGCTGAGTGCCCCTGAGTTCAATCCCTAGTAACAAAAAAAAAAAAAAAAAAAGAAAGAAAAAAAGAAAAAATGCTGAGGATTTAGCTTAGTGTAAAACACCCATGGGTTCAATCCCCATTACTAAACAAAGAAACAAAAACAAAGCAAAAACAAAAAATTTAAAAACCAACAGATGGGCTTCAAAGGAAAGCTTAAAGGCAGGAAATCAAAAATAGCCTGGAGTCATGCTCCTATTTAAGGCTGGAAGGAGAAGGGACTCAAAATGTGGCACTGTCCAATATCATAGCCATTGTTCAAATGTAACCATTTATAGTTACGTTTTTTCCATTTGTTTTATATGACAACAGAATGCATTATAAGTCATATTACATATATAGAGACCAACTTTTCATATCTCTGGTTGGAAACAAAGTATATACACACCATTCCTGTCTTCATACATGTGCTTTGGGTAATCATGTCCATCATATTCCACCATTATTTCTAACCCCATGTCCCCTCCCTTCCCCTCCCACTCTATCTAGAGTTTGTCTATTTCTCCCCCTTCCTACCTGACTATGAAACAGCTTGAGCTGGTTTTTTCAATGAATCATAATAATAGTCATTATTTATCAGGTCGTTAGTGTGTGCCCAAAACTGTTAAAACACTTCATAAACTAGATTTCTTTTTAAAGTCATGTTTGTTGAGATATAATTTATATATGATACAATTTACCCCATTTACTTTATAGTTATATGTATTTTGATAACAAAAATGTAAAAAGTGACAACATGTATATATGGATACATGGTACTACCAGCAAGGTACAGAATGTTACCTTGTTCTCCTTTCCTTCTTTTTTTTTAAACAAATAGAGAAATTAATTTTAATATATTTCATTTAACCCAATGGATAACCAGTATCATTTGCAATGAAAATAATTGTTATCAAGATATTTCATGTTCATTTTCTTAGTCCTAGTAATTCTTTGGAATCTAATGTCTATTTAGCACATAGCACACCTCAATTTAGACTATACACATTTCAAATACTCAGTGGCCTCATGTAATCAATGGCTGCCCTGTTGGCTCCTTTATCCATCTTTCACCTTTGGATGAGACACATGCTGTAGGCTGCATGATAAATCTCCTTGTTATGTGGTTTCTTGTTGCATTCTATCAGAAAGGGACACCAAAGAGATGAACTTAAAATATACAAGAGTAGAGCAAGGTGTTTTATTCCTTCCTATAAGACTCTATTATAGACTGTGAGTTGGTTTCTACATGCTTTGAGTGGGAATAACTTCAGTTAGGTCACCTTCCCCTACAAGTTTTTCATAATGGCTCTCTCTTACTTCACCTCCTACCTCTCCAAGTTTACAGAAGGAAAGGTGCTTCACAAAATTTATTCGTTACCTTCAACCTTGCCCTTATCTTTAGAAATACCTTAGTAAACAATTTGTACTCTGATCTTTTCCATCTTTGAACTTAAATAATGGCTTTTTAATTATAAGAGAGTAAAGTATACCTCATCTCATATCACAGGCAATGTATATACACATACTAGATTAATTACATATTAAAATATAACATATAAAATGCTGACACTTTTAAAAAACATATTTATATAACTTTGTGAGGAGAAATGGGAAACAAAAAATCTGAAATAAACAAATACCTGAAAAATTAGATGATATTGTAAGGTGTTAAGCAACTCAGTGAGACCCTGTCTCTAAATAAAATAGAAAAGGGGATGGAGATGTGGCTCAGTGATCAAGTGCCCTTGAGTTCAATTCTTGGTACCCAATTCCAAAAGAATTTTATCATTTATTTATTTATTATTTATTTTTGTGATAAGTGAGATTGGGCCCATTACCTTTAGTCTGCTAGGCAAGGATTCTATCATTCAATGAGCTACAACCCCAACAATTATTTTAATAAATATAATCATTTTATGTAAACAATGTTTTTTTCTCAAAAACAGAGTATTAAATTTGTAATAATCAAGTGTGCAAAATTCTTTTGATAGTACTTTGTATGATATTCTCTCAAGATAAAAATAAATAGGACCAGAGGCTTAAATACACTATTAAGTAGTTAGTCCCTGGTGATAAAACATTTCAGGAGCAGAGCTAGGACTGTCATAGGCTTTCCAATTTCAATAATCTGCAATTCTCAAATACATAAATTGCTCTTCTAAAACCTAGAATTTGGCTCTAAAGAGTAAATTATGTTAACATCAGATGAGGTAAATCTCTATTGGCAATGGAATTAAAGGGATTCAGAAAGTGGAGATTTTCATGAGCAATGGGTTTAATTTGGAACAACAGTGCTGAAAAAGAAATCCTAACTCTCAGCTTCTTCGTGGAAGGATGTCATACAGAGAGGCAGAGTGCTTTTCCCCACAAGAAGTATATCTGAATATTGTGTTCTTTTTTTCCTACCTCCTTTTAAAGGGATGTCTTCCCACGATCGTGACCTAGAAGAGAGAATATAGATGATTGAAGAGTTTAAGAAATCATAACCATAAAAAGAATAGCAAGAAGACATAGCTATATTGTAGTAATTCCTGTCCTCAGATATTTGCAGGCATTTCTGAAAAGAAGTGAGGTAGCTTTTTGATGAGAACTGTTGCAGTGAGGGAAACAAAGACCATTGATAGATCCAGTGATTTTCACAGACTTTACCATACTGGAAAGTAAGGAGAGTGAACTCCTAGGAACCCTCAGAACTTTACATCTGTGGTATGTAATTACATGCTTAAATCTTTTTTTAGTTATATTTTATAAAATTACAGTTAATTTTGAATTGATTTTATAATTAAACATTTTATTTTGCTTCAGTTTACAAACAGTTCCATGGAAAACGTATCTTTCTTCACAATAGAGTGGTCTCTATTTTTAGGCATCATTAACAACATATTTTAGAAAATAATTAATGAATATAAGACAATGATAATCCATGTTAAATCCACATTAAAAGGGATTTGGAGAGCCGCCCCCTCCCCCTGCGCCTGCAAGGTAGGCGGAACTGTGACCACCGGCAGAACAGGCCCAGTGGCCTGCTGAGGGGCAGAGCCGCCCAGAAACCCGCGGAGTGGCAGAGCTGCCCCACGCGCCTGCAAGGTAGGCGGACCTGTGACCCACCAGCAGAACAGGCCCAGCAGCCTTCAGAGGGGCAGAGCCGCTGCCCGTGCCTGCAAAGTAGGTGGAACTGCGACCACCGACAGAACAGGCCCAGCGGCCTGCAGAGGGGCAAAGCCGCCGCCCGCGCCTGCAAGGTAGGCGGACCTGCTACTGACCAGCAGAACAGGCCCAGCGACCTGCCGATGTGGTAGGCACATTGCCCCAATTGGAGGAGGAGCAGAGCCGCCACCCACGCCTGCACGGGAGACTTTGCAACTATACAAGAGCAATACAAATATATAGGGGGAAAATTCAATAACACAACAGTTTCACCAAGCAGAAAGAAACACAAACAGTATGAGGAGAAAAGGAAAGAAAGGACCACAAGCAATGCAGGTCAACTCAACGTTAGAAAAGGTAATATCTGCAGCAGATGGAATGTCAGATAAAGCATTCAGGATATACATGCTTCAGATGATCTGGAGTCTCAAGGAAGACATTAGACAGCAAAATCAGACAATGAAAGATCACTTCAACAATGAATTACATAAACAAATCCAGGAAGCAAAAGATCAACTATACAGGGAGATAGAGGTTATAAAAAAACAAACAAACAGAAATCCTAGAAATGCAGGAAGCAATAAACCAACTTAAAAACTCAATTGAGAATACTACCAGCAGAGTAGAACACTTAGAAGATAGAACATCAGACAATGAAGACAAAGTATTTCAACTTGAAAAGAACATAGACAGCTCAGCAAGACTGTTAAGAAACCATGAGTAGAACATCCAAGAAATGTGGGATAACATAAAGAGACCAAACTTAAGAGTCATTGGAATACAGGAAGGTATAGAGGTCCAAACCAAAGGAATGAGCAATCTATTCAATGAAATAATACGAGAAAACTTCCCAGACTTGAAGAATGAGACAGAATCCCAAATCCTAGAAGCCTACAGGATGCCGAATGTGCAAAATCATAAGAGATCCACACCTAGACACATTATAATGAAGATGCCCAACATACAGAATAAGGAGAGAATTTTAAAAGCTACAAGAGAAAGGAAGCAGATTGCATTTAGGGGTAAACCAATCAGGATAACAGCTGATCTCTCAACACAGACTCTGAAAGCTAGAAGATCCTGGAATAACATATTTCAAACACTGAAAGAAAATGGGTTCCAACCAAGAATCGTGTATCCAGCAAAATTAAGCTTCAGGATGGAAGATGAAATTAAAACCTTCCACAATAAACAAAAGTTAAAAGAATTTGCAGCTAGAAAACCATCTCTCCAAAAAAATCCTCAGCAAAACATTACAGAACTCTGGTCAGCAGAGGTACTTCCTAATTTGGGGGCCTGAAGGAGGCTCTGAGCTTTATCCCACTACCTACTGTTACTCCTCTCTGCCTTAACAGTTGCTTTGAATTTGCTTTTATGCATTGGGGTTCTTTGTAAATTTTAGGTTTGAAAATCCGTGTTTTGCAATTTTTTTGCAAAAAAATGTTAAAAAGTTCTGGCTTAGGCAGTTTGATTTTTTTTTTTTGAGGTTGCTTCTAGTTTTAACATTCCCTGATTATCTGTACCCATTCTCTTACCTGCATGATAATATACATTCTGCCTGATAATCTCTCATACCATCTCTGAGAGGTGTTGTAATCCCACAATCCCAGGCCCAGGGCTGGGCAAATCAGACAGTTTCATGAATGTCTGTCAAATCAGTGAGTGAGCTCTGGGCTAACTGCTGCTGAGGTGCAAGAAAGGCGGGGGACAGAGAAAGATTTTCAGTATGTTATAATAGGTCATCAGTGACATTTCACTCAACATGTTGTGTCCTACACTGGGCCTTGCATCTTAGTAAACTTTCTTTTTCTTAAAAACAAAGAAGCAAAACAAATAATCAAGGGTGCCCTCAGTGCTGTTTGTCATGACATGAGCAACAAAAATGCCTTTTATGCCTCAGGGTTGTGAGCAAGGCCAGCTGGCTCCATTAGCTCCTCCTCTGTTTTCCCAAGTTCCATCCTTTTCATGTCTGTTCAGGCTTTTGCCACTGTCCTATATCCTTTCCATCACTGGACCCTGCTCTTGCAATCTTACTTTTTCAGTCCTATGCCTCAGCAACCTAACCTCCACTGTTTGCATTCTGTGAGATACTGGTCCAGAAGGTTTTTTTTCTGTGCTGTGACTCAGTTCTGGTCACCTGTTGAGGTTAAAATGCTGTCTCACCACTGTTCTTAAAAGAGGACCATAGTCTGAGGAGTCTTTTGGTTAGACAGATGTCTTCAAGGATGCAATGCATCCTGCAAATGCTGTCACCGAGAGTGGGCAGTTGATGAAAAGCTTGTAACAGGTAGTGGAGGACAGTTGGTGAGGAGCAGAAAGTCCCAGACTGATTCAGTCTCTCATTTTCTACTAGTATGTTTACTCTTTTCTAGAGAGATGCACACAGAGAAATGGTTGATTATTCTCATCAACTGAATTGAGCACGTCTCCAGTGACTGCATTTCACGGTGCTGAACAGGCTTGTCCTTTCTCCACAGTGTTGAAATTATGGTAGTGGCACCACACTGGGGGCCAAGAAACTGGGGTGGGATCCATGTGTTATCTGGTATCTGTCATCTTTTGTAGCACTTGTGTTCTTCCTCCAGAGATGGCAGAAGCCAGAATTTGTGTCTTATTTAATCTATCTGGCCTCTCCATGTTGTGTGTGTCCATATGGATTGAAATGGAGCTTTGTATTCTAGGACCCTTATCTCTGAGGCCCTAGCTGTGTTTCACAGGTCAGGACATGTATAATCTGCTCCTCCTTCTATGCAAACTATACATTCAGCCTGGCTCTCAGCAAGAGGCTTCTGTATCCATAACAATAAATCAGTTCTGTTGCAACCAAGAAAATGCATGCAATAATGTTGATTTGTAAAATATATATATATATATATATATATATATATATATATATATATATATATATATATTATAATATTTTTTTCATAATTAAAAATTGCCAAAAACTATATACCCTATTATTAAATTAGTAATTTTTTTTGGATTGAAGTTGATGAAACATAACAGAACAAAATGTCTCCTATTAATTGTAATGGTTAATTTTAAGATACATCATATTTAGAAGTTTAAATGTGAAAAATTTTGTCTTGCCAAGATGGACATATTTCTTTTGAGTAGCTTGCCTTTTTTTCATACAGTTCTCTTAGGAGATAATAAAGCATTGCTGTAAAACACACATAATTGAGCTTTGCAATATGAGGTTAGAAGAAACTAAATTTACATTGGTAATATGAGAACATCTCGGGGAATTTTGTTGTTTCAGTAGCTAAATAATAGGACATTGCATTTCATAACTTAGGATTCTTTTTTTACTTCTCAGTATGCTGAGCCCTTTTGTCATCACACATTTGAGGAAAAACAATACATACTAAGTTTAATTTTATCAAAATCAGAATCCATTTATATTAAAATAAAACTACTATGGAAGAATTCAAGATATACATTCCAAAGTCAAAGTACCTTATAAATTGCTCCCTTTAATTAATCCATTTAACAGTGAGCTGAATATTCTGCAATGCTAGAAAAACACAAAACAACAGCAACAATAAATGTACAATATAAGAACCAGAAAGGTGGCCCATGCCTGTTGGGGAGGCTGAGACAGGAGGATACTGAGTTCAAAGCCAGCCTCAGCCGCAGTGAGGCACTAAGCAACTCAGTGAGACCTTGTCTCTGAATAAAATACAAAATAGGGTTAGGATGTGGCTCAGCAGTTGAGTACCCCTGAGTTTTATCCCCAGTACAAAAAATAAATAATATTTTGCTAACTTATATTTTTAAACATGAAGACTTCAGTTTAAGAAAAGTAGCTTTGATTTGTTTTTAGGAAGCTTCTGAATGCAGTATGCATGTGTGCTTGTGAAGTAGCAAAAACCCTTTCTTAAATTTATTTTTTCCAATTAAAAGTAACTTCAGCAAAAGTGCAGTTAAAATCTTATCTAAAGTGTGTGTTATAGAATTCTTATTTATAAACTTTTTAAAGAGTAAAATATTTAAATATTTGACCATAATCACACTTAGAATACATCTTCTTTGATTTACAATCCTGTGATTTTCTGGAATATCTGAACAATCTTACAAATGAGATATCCCATTATACAAATACTACTTAAGTATTTAAGCATGTATTAATGAGACAGGGCACCTATAGTCTGGTTTTTGGCTTTAAATTCCTGAGGGTCCAGGAGCAATCTAACCCAGTTGTAACCAACTCTTTTTTTTTTTTTAGCAATATAATTTTTTTTAATTGGTTGTTCACAACATTACAAAGCTCTTGACATATCATATTTCATACATTAGATTGAAGTGGGTTATGAACCCCCAATTTTACCCCAAATGCAGATTGCAGAATCACGTCGGTTACACATCCACAATTTTACTAATAGGGCATTATGTAAAATTGTAACCAACTCTTGATAAGCTGTGTGGTTGAGTGTAATGGTAGTGTACAGGTTGTCATGGCATCAAAGTGTAGGCCACCCACCCAGCCTGTGTGGAATTCAGGTGGAAAAGAAAATAGATGCAGATGTGGAGAAGGTTTCCCAGAGAGATATTGCTTCAGTCCAACACTACTGTTTGAGAGTCTTCAACTGGGTGGAGAGGGGCTATATGGAGCATGTTTAATGGGGCCCATCTCTAGATTTCTGTAGTTCCAAGCTCTGTTAGGATGTTGTATACAGTATCTGTAAGATCATAGTGAGGAATGAGTTTCAGATGTATGTAGAGAGAGGATCATAGTCTAAGGTAAATTGTTTACATTTTATTCTGAAAACTTTTAAAAGTTTTTGAAGAATTTCAAGTAAAAGAATAATGATTTTTGTGACCATGGATTTGAGATGGGTCATTGGGGGCAGGGAAGGCAAGTAACAATGTTGGTGGCAAGAAGGTCACTGATATTTTATATATTTGTTGTTGCTGTTTGTTGTTTTAATTTAGTTGTAGTGGGACACGATACCTTTATTGGATTTTTATGTGATGCTGAGGATAGAACCCAGCACCCTGTATGTGCTAGATGAGTGCTCTACCACTGAGGCACAGCCCCAGCCCCTTACTTATATAATATGAATGGAATAATCTGGGTGAGTAATGATAGTTGGCAGTGCAAGAGAAAAAGAAGAAACTGTGTTTACACGCTTAGTGTTGCACACATAAAGATGGATGATCGTGATTTGTCTCATTAGCACTTCCAGGCTCAGAAAGTCAGAATTATCATCTCATTGTATAACCACTCCATTACCAGAATTCTTATTTTTTTCTCATGAAATCTAATTTTATCCTTCTTTGCAACCCCGCCTGAACCCTCATTTTTTAATATCTGACTTCATTGTTAGGATTTTCTGACTTGTTCTCCCGCCTCTGGATTTTCTCAGGAAGCTCTGTAAGTTCACACTCATTCTCACCGTCCCCCTAGCAGTGTTGCTCCTTGTTTTTGTTTTTAATATTTATTTTTTTTATTTGTAGTTGGACATAATACCTTTATTTTATTTATTTATTTTTATGTGGTGCTGAGGATCGAACCCAGGGCCTCGCACATGCTAGGTGAGTGCCCTACAATTGAGTCCTGCATTTTACTCTTTTTACACCATCAGGAGAGTTATGGGCTACGGGTACTACCATTTTGATTATTATGAACATTCCGTTTGGTCGTAACTGTTGAAAGGAAAGCCTTCAATGCCATTAGACATTATTTCACTGGGCAGAAAACATCCATCATGTACCATCATTTAAATGTCAAAATCATTTGGGAACCAAAAGCAAATAGGCAAGGGTTCATAAAACTGAGTGTGTGGACTCCTTGTTCCTGTTCTGTAGCATTGTGTTGGAAGAGGGGAATAATGCAGGTTACATACTACCATTACTTTTGGGAAATTTTTACCCAATTCATATGAAAGCCTGGATTAGAGAGAAGAAAATTTAGAATGCAGAGTGAAACCGAACAATGGAAGAATAATCCTAGTATTTTTGCCTCTCTACCCATATGTTCTGAGAGATGATTTCAAAATTAAATAAGTCTGTTTTAGAGTAGAGGGCCTTAGGCGTCAGGATTTTGAACTTTTCTCCTAGTTTGAAATCCCTTCGGTAGTACTCTACTAAATATCAACGGACTTTTCCTGCTCATCTCCATTCATGGTCATACACTTGGTTCTTCCTCATATTAATTATTATTCCCATCCTATGATATTAGTATAAAAGGTTCTCACGTTTTCATGTTTCATGCTTGTTGCTTCTTGTCTTCATCTTCATCATCTTATTATTATTATTACATTTGTTGTTCAGAAAAACCTGTTTCCCTTGCCAAGAGTTCAATGTTCTGTGTTAAATGTCAGAAGCCAGAACAGCAGATCCTGTTATTTGACACCATCTGTATCAGTGGATGTTCATTTCCTACATCTTTTTTCCTTTTCCAAAGTCCAAATAACCTGTTAAAATAAGAAATAAAAAACAATATTTATGTACCCAACATGCTCAATTTCTATATAGAACTTTGCATACCTGGGAGGCCATGCTCATCAATTTTTGTTACATCGTTATTTACCTATCATTAATCAATCGAAGTTGGTGGTGGTCAGGAGATTTGTGAAGTTTAGTGAAATGAAATTAATAAGTATTAATCTCTTATTTATTTAAGCCACTTTAAGTGTCATTTTAAAATGGTAACTTGTAAGGACTGTGAGTCATCCTGCGTAGAGTTTTGACATTTGGTTTTTGCTTTTCCAATGAAAATACTAAATTACTAAAGAATCTGTTTTTACCATTATGGTTTTAAAATTTGAAGGGTAGTCCTTTATAAATAGGGAGCCAAAAAGGACAGATTTTTCTATTTTCAGCTTTTGTGTATATGGTCATCTACTCA
The DNA here is from genome assembly GCF_964194105.1 of Spermophilus citellus. Classification (NCBI taxonomy): domain Eukaryota; kingdom Metazoa; phylum Chordata; class Mammalia; order Rodentia; family Sciuridae; genus Spermophilus; species Spermophilus citellus. Next base: position 147,695,857 of record NC_138187.1, on the reverse strand, counting down.
TCATTGTAATTTTGTATTTCTTTTGTTTATGATAATTATCTATGTCTTAATTGCAGAATGACTGCACAACATGAAAGAGAAATAATCAGCTTTATCCTTTACCTTTCTTTTAAAAAAAGAAACTTGAAAATATCTGTCTTTATAGGTTATTACATGGGAAAGTAGCTAAGAGTTCAGTGCACAGAGCAGGTTGAAACAGGTAGAAATATTGTCAAAAATAGACATTTCTACTAGTTTGGAAGGAATAATCATCTTTCTTTGATCAGAATATCTGCAAAGAAGGCAAATAATCTGTAAACATGAACAAAATTAAAGTGTAAAACAAAAATTTACATAGCATTTACAATAGTAAATTATCTAAATGTTAATTTGATTAGTTCTTGCATTGTAACTTAATGTGTGAACAGAACAGATCAAGTCATTTTCTGCTGATATATTACTGGTACTTTCCTTAGTTCAAACCTTTTTTACATGAATATTTTTTCCATCTAAGGGAATAAGAATATTTTATAGGCCTCATTATAAAGCTAGTATTAAATGTACAAAGGTTGGTTTTGAAACTTAGAATCTGACTAGCTTAATAGTGGCCTTAAAATATATAAATATAATATAAAAATATATAAAATATAAACACATGTGACCAATTTGTTTGAGCTTTTAAAAACCAGAGCAGTTTTACATAAGTGAGAGATTCTTATTTTTCTCTATCAAATAATTTCTGTGTTAGAAGCATATATAATGTACAAGGAGCTTTGGGAGTATAAGCAAAAGGTGGTTTCCTTGCAGGAATTTCAGAACATTGACTGGCATACATTTAGCTGTCTTGAATAAAGCCATTGGCTTTAGTTTTTCAGCTTTTAAGAATTGCTTTATAGTGATTTGGTTAATTATTTTGAATTGGGGTCACATCCAACTAGGGTTGAAGTAGTGGTCTGTGGGCATATAGTACACAACCTTGCTCAATGGTACTAGGCAGGATGCTGCAACCCTGCTTAAGCTGTAGTTGTATTTTCTTGGGGGAGGGGTGCTCCTTGGGCTATACACAGGGCATGACCTACTGGGATAGAAAATATGTTGGCTCATGTTTGTGTGTGTGTGTGTGCTGGGGATTGAACTCAGGGCTTTTTGCATGCAAGGCAAGCACTCTACCAACTGAACTATATCCCCAGACGCTGGCTCATGTTTTTAACCAAATGTGTCAAGCAAAAGAATAGTGAACCTTTGTTTTTTATGTTATTGTAAAGTAGCTGGCACCTTTTTCAAAACAAAATTGTACTACTTGTCCATGACTGTGCCATCATCTGATAAACTTTCCTGCGATTTGTGAGGGTTTAATAGCAGAAAACAAAGATATTGGATCTATATTAGCTAGTTTGATTCCCTTAATACTTTGTTTTGGTAACTCAAGTGCTCCTGGCTAGTTGAGAGGCAAGACTAAATTTCATGTGATAAGATAGTAAGGTCAGTTCTTTGCAGAACTTTGAGACAAAGTCCTCACTGTCCTATTTGATTCTGTGTTATTAGAAACTCAAAGTGATCTGTGCCTTATTTGTTGATGCTGCAAAGAAATTACCTTGAAATTCAAGAAGTAATGAAGATGCCATAGTTCTTAATGTATTTAGAAAACAGGCTTAGGCAGCCAATATCAGAAAAGATTGCGAAGAGTGACTGTTGATATCTGAAATTTATTCTTTTTACATATTTATCTTTATTGGTGCATTATAATTATATATATATAATGGTGGGTTTCATTACTACATATTTCTACATATACATACAACATAACACTATAATTTGGGCAATATCATTCCCCAGTGTGCTTCTTACTTAAAAGATAAATTAGAAGCCTAATTCAGTTATTTTCCATTCTTTCAAATGTAAAATGTTTGAACTGCCTTTTTTCATAGGTTTAAAGTTTGGACTAAAGGGAAGAACATTGTTACCACTATAACTTTTATCTGCAAAATATGAAGAAGTGAGGGTTATTGATTTTCATGCTCTTAAGCTGCTCTTATGCAGATAGTCATGCAAAATTTTTGAGAATTATAACCTGTAGTACAGATAGTAGCATGTACAAATGATGTTGGCATTAAGAATATAAAGAAACGTTATAGAGCCCTTGAGGATCCGTTGTTGTTATAAACCAAAAACACACTCCTTGGTGTTCAGAAATCATAAGTGGACCTATATGGAACCTCGAGGGAAGAAGTCCTGTGCTAACAGTGGTGTGCTTATAGTGAGTGCTATGGTTTACCAAATGAATGAGGGACCAGGACGTGCCTACACTTCCTTAACCAAGAAGAAAGGAAGCACTTAGGGAAGGAAACTTGCTTGTTTTCTTTCATGTCATCTTGCCAGTATAGTGCAAAGACCCTGAGAGGTCTGTGCTCTGCAAGGAGGGTTGAAGTCCTCTCCTCATACATGTTGTGTAGCAACCAGAATGTTACTGTGCATACAGAAGCATCTAGCTATCTAGCCAGGAAGATTTTTCGGTCTTGCTATTGGTGCATCCTCTTTACGTAGCAGATATGTGTGCATGGGACTCATCCACATCACATATTTCCTTCCAATTCTACTCAACATTAAAGAATGTTGCCATCCAAGTCAAGAGCAGGACCATTCTGCTGTAGAAAATGTGGAAAAGTAAAGTTCTCAAACATTTTAGCTTATTTTTGTGGCTGTGATTCACCATATTTTTTATCTTTAATTTATTTTACTATCCAGTGAAAAAAGACACAGAATGAAGTTCACAATCAGGAAGAGCATCTATATCCACAGCCAGTGATCAGCCTTGGCATTCTCTGGAGAGACAAATGAATGGGAACCAAGAGAAAGGGGACCATACTGATAGGAGAAAGAACAAAACTAGAAAAGAGAAGAAAAAAGGATAAAATAAAAGCAAAGAAGGGAATGTGAAGGGTTTGGGAGACATTTCCAGGCTAAGTTTTTACCACCATAAACTGGAGCATTCTTAAATATACAGTCATGCACTTAACAACAGGGATACCTCTGAGAAAAGTATCTTAGGTGGTTTCTTCATTGTGCACAATTTTGGAACTTACATGGTATAGCCTACTGTGTGCTGGACTGTGTGGTACATGCTATTATATATGTGGTCTGTGGTTTACCGAAATGTTAGGTGGCACATGACTGTATGTGCCGCAGTCTGGCTGGGCACAAAATAACTGAGCCACCACCAAAGCCTTGTAGATTCAAACAGCAACTCTTTATTCCTGAACTCTCACCAACACTCTACACACAATACCTTGGAATACACTCCCTCCACTGGGCTCTGCGTACCAATTCTCTCAGAACCCCTTGAGAACTCAATGGAACTCCAAAGAGCGGGCACCTGAGGCAGCAGGATATGCCCTAATCCTGGAGCCACCCTATTCCCAGCAGGATCCACCCTAAAGCCGGAGCCACCCTAATCCCTGAGCAGGTTCACCTTTTAACCCAAAAATGCCATGCATCATTCCTACTTGGCTATGGCTCTCAGCATGTATGTTACAGTGACATTCAGATAAAAAACAAAAGAAGCACAGATTTGAAAACAGTATCTTTGAAAACAATGAAAATTCTTTTATCATTTCCAGTTTTAGCTACTGTACTTTTACTTTTTTCAGGATTTTGCTTTAGTTATTTCAGCAGCCTTCAACATGATATCTTGCCAACCATGTATATACCCTGGGGAGGAAGGAGGGAGTCCTCTGTGTATTCACTCTGTACAACAGGAAGAGGCCCATGGAAACAAAGGGCTATTAAAATAGTTTTTGTTCTTTTTGTGTGTGTGTGGCAACAGTGGTTCATTATGTACATTTAACAACCCAGACTTCAAGTTGTGGTAGCTTTTAAAGATCCATTAATAGCAAGTCTAATAAAAAATATGTTACACATAGAGCTTCAATTAAGCTGTGTTTATTAATTTAATACTTATTACTTTAAGTCTGCAAAGATTGATGAAACGTAATCTCTGCCTATTTCTTGACAGTTGTTTTTGTGTCCCTAAATTATGCTTTAGGATTACTTAGCATATCATTTTTATAAAGTATTTCAATAAAAGTGACAAGTTGTTCAGAAGTTTCACTGAAATTCCCCCATAAATGTTCATCTAAGGTGATTTATAATATTCAGGTATTTAATGTTAAATATAAAGATTGCCTGATTGTTCCATAAGTTAAATACCTAAACATATCAAGATGATGGTTTAAAATTGAAATCACATAGCACCATCTCTTGACTTTTCTTTTTTTAAAATTTTTTTATTAGTTGCTCAAAACATTACAATGATCTTGACATGCCATACATTTGATTCAAATGGGGTACATAATCTCATTTTTCCACGTGTACAGATTGCAGGATCACATTGATTATACAGCCACGTTTATACATAGGGCCATACTAGTGTCTATTGTATTCTGCTAATCTTTCTATCCCCCCTCCCCTCCCCTATGATCTCATCACCTCTTTCTACCCAATCTACTGTGACACATTTCTCTCTCTCTTTTTTTTCTTCCTGCTTACACCATCTTATATGTAATTTTGAATAACAATGAGTTTCTCCTACCATCTTCTGTGCAATTCCCTCTCCCTCTATCATTCCCATGCTCCCCTCCTCCCTATTTAATGGTAATCTTCTTCTCATGCTCTTCCTCCCTGCTCTGTTTTGAGTTGCCTCCCTTATATCAAAGAAGACATTCTGCATTTGTTTTTTAGGGATTAGCTAGCTTCACTTAGCATAACCTGCTCTAATGCCATCCATTTCCCTGCAAATGCCATGGTTTTGTTATTTTTTAGTGCTGAGTAATATTCCATTGTGTGTAAATGCCACATTTTCTTTTATCCATTCATCTATTAAAGGGCTTATTGGTTGGTTCCACAGTCTACCTATTGTGAATTGTGCTGCTATAAACATTGATGTAGCTGTGTCCCTGTTGTATACTCTTCTAAGGTCATTTGGGTATAGTCCGAGAAGGGGAATAGCTGGGTCAAATTGTAGTTTCATTCCCTGCTTTCCAAGGAATCTCTATACTGCTTTACAAATTGGCTGAACCAATTTGCAGTCCCACCAGCAATGTACAAGTGTACTCTTTTCCCCACATCCTCACCAGCACTTGTTATTGTTTGAATTCATAATGGCTGCCAATCTTACTGGAGTGAGATGGTATCTTAGAGTGGTTTTAAGGGCATCTGGGTTGGTTCCACAATTTATCTATTGTGAACTGTGCTGCTATAAACATTGATGTGGATGTGTCCCTGTAGTATGCTGTTTTTAAGTCCTTTGGGTATAGACTGAGGAGAGGGATAGCTGGGTCAAATGGTGGCTCCATTCCCAGTTTTACAAGTATTTCCCATACTGCTTTCCATATTGGCTGAATAAATTTGCAATCCCATCAGCAATGTATGAGTGTGCCTTTCTTCCCACATCCTTGCCAACATTTATTGTTGTTTGTATTCTTAATAGCTGCCATTCTGACTGGGGTGAGATGGAATCTTAGAGTACTTTTGATTTGCATTTCTCTAATTGCTAGAGATGTTGAACATTTTTTCATATGTTTGTTGATGGATTGTATATCCTCTTCTGAGACGTGTCTGTTCAGTTCCTTGCCCCATTTATTGGCTGGGTTACTTGTTTTTTCAGTGTTAAGGTTTTTGAGTGCTTTATATATCCTAGAGATTAGTGCTCTTTCTGATGTGCTTGTGGTAAAGATTTGCTCCCATTCCAAAGGCTCTCTATTCACCTCACTGATTGTTTCTTATTCTGGGAAGAAGCTCTATAGTTTGAACCCATCTCATTTATTGATTCTAGATATTAATTCTTGTGCTATAGGAGTTTTATTAAAGAAGTTAGCACCTAATCCGACATCATGGAGATTTGGACCTACTTTTTCTTCCATTAGGCACAAAGTCTCTGGTTTATTTCTAGTTCCTTGATCCACTTTGAGTTGAGTTTTGTGCATGGTGAGAGAAAGAGGTTTAATTTCATTTTGTTGCATATGGATTTCCAGTTTTCCCCACACCATTTGTTGAAGAGGCTATCTTTTCTCCAATGTAATTTTTGGCACCTTTGTCTAATAAAAATTTACTGTAGGTATGTGGGTTAGTCTCTGTTTCCTCTATTCTGTACCATTGGTCTACAGGTTGTTTTTGATGCCAATACCATGCTGTTTTTGTTACTATTGCTCTGTAGTACACTTAAGGACTGGAATAGTAATGCCACCGGCTTCAGTCTTCTTGCTAAGGATTGCTTTGGCTGTTCTGGGTCTCTTATTTTTCCAGATGAATTTCATGATTGCTTTTTCTATTTCTATGAGGAATGTCATTGGGATTTTGATTGGGATTGCATTGAATCTATGTAGCGCACTTTTGATAGTATGGTTATTTTGACAATATTAATTCTGCCTATGCAAGAACAAAGTAGGTCTTTCCATCTTCTAAGGTCTTCTTTAATTTCTTTCTTTAGCATTTTGTAGTTTTCATTGTAAAAGTCTTTCACCTCTTTTGTTAAGTATATTCCCAAGTATTTTATTTTATTGAGGCTATTTCAAATGGGTGTTTTTCTTAGTTTCTGTTTCAGAGGATTTGTCACTGATGTACAGAAATGCCTTTGATTTATGGGTGTTGATTTTATATCCAGCTACTTTGCTGAATTCACTTATTAGTTCTAGGAGATTTCTTGTGGAATGTTTTGGGTCTTCTAGGTATAGAATCATATTGTCTGCAAATAGTCATAATTTGAGTTCTTTTTTCCCTATATATCCCTTTAACTTCTTTTATCTGTCTGATTGCTCTCACTAGAGTTTCAAGAAATAAGTTAAGTAGAAGTCGTGACAGAGAGGATTCCTGTCTTGTTCCAGTTTTTAGAGGGAATGCTTTCAATTTTTCTCCATTTAGCATGATGTTGGTCTGGAGCTTAATATAGATAGCCTTTACAATGGTGAGGTATGTTCCTGATATCCCTAGTTTTTCTAGTGTTTTGAACATAAAGGGATACTGTATTTTATCAAATGTTTCTCTGCATTTGTCTCCTTCCTTATACTAAGTTTGGACTCTGTCTTTTTTCCCCCTAGTTTCTTGAGGTGAAATATAAGATTTTGAGCTCTTTAAAAAAATACAGGCATATTTTGCCATGATTTTCCCTCTTTTTTTAAAATTTTATTTATTTACTTTTTTAATAACAGATGTCCTGAACTATGAGAGAGAGAGAGAGAGAGATTTAATATTTATTTATTTTTTAGTTTTCGGCAGACACAACATCTTTGTTGGTATGTGGTGCTGAGGATCGAACCCGGGCCGTACGCATGCCAGGCGAGTGCGCTACCGCTTGAGCCACATCCCCAGCCCATGATTTTCCCTCTTAGAACCACTTTTGCTATACAACATAAGTTGAGACACACACACAAAAAAAAGGTAACATGCCAAAGTTATTTTTTTAAATTTCTCTAACTCATAATTATTTCTGAGAATGTTTTATTTCCACATATTTGTGAATTTTCAATGATTTTTCTTGTTATTGATATCTAGCCTCATGTCATTTTCTTTTTAAAAGATAACTGTTATATTTTAAATCCTCTTAATATTTGTTTTGTGACCTAAAATATGATCTATCCTAGAGAATGTTTTTAGTGTACTTGAGAATAAAGTGAATTCTGTTGCTTTGGATGTAATTTTTGGCACGTGGCAGTCAGACCTACTTGAGCTGCAAAGGAATTCAAGTCCAATTTTCTCCTTATTTGTTTTCTGTCCAGATAACACATTCATTATTGAGAGTGGGATCTTGATATTCTCTACTGTTACATTATTACAGTTTATCTCTCCATTCTGGTCATTCAATAATTGCATATATACTTAGGTGCTCAGATCTTAGGTGGGTGTATGCTTACAATTGTTATATCCTCTTGATGAATTGACCCCTTAACCATAAATAACGTTCTTCATCTTTTTGACAGTCTATTTTATACGATATGAATACTCCCTGTATCCTTTAGTTTTCATTGGTATGGAATACCTATTTTCATTCCTTTACTTTCAATCTATATGTACTCTTAAATGTGAAGTGTCTTGTATAAGGCATACAGTTGTGTCCCTTTTCTTATCCATTAAGCCACTCTATGTTTGTGATTGTAGAATTTAATCCTCTTACATTCAAGGTAATTATTAATTGGTGAGGACTTGCTGCTACCATTCTAACTTTGTTTTCTGGTTGTTTTGTAGATCATTTGTTTTTGCCTTCTTCTCTTGGTGTCCTCTTTTGTAGCTTGATGAGAGTAGTATGTTTTGAATTCTTTCCTTCCAGGTTTTTGAAACTATTGTACGGTTTTACTTTATGGGTAACACAACAATTACATAAAACATACTTACACAGGCTATTTTAAGCTTGTAAGAACTTCACTTTAGGGCTGGGGATGTGGCTCAAGCGGTAGCGCGCTCGCCTGGCATGCGTGCGGCCCGGGTTCGATCCTCAGCACCACATACCAACAAAGATGTTGTGTCCGCCAAGAACTAAAAAATAAATAAATATTAAAAATTCTCTCTCTCTCTCTCTCTCTCTCTCTCTCTCTCTCTCTCTCTCCCCCTCACTCTCTCTTTAAAAAAAAAAAGAACTTCACTTTAATCACATGCAAGAACACTATATTTTTGTCCATACCTCACCCCCCCTGAACACATTGTATGGTTTTGATGTCAGAAGTTACACCTGTTTGTATACTTTAACATTTATTGTAGTGATGGTTGCTCTCAATAGTTTTGACTTTTAACATTTATGTTAGAGATGAAATTAGCTCTACACAACACCATTACATTACTGGAGGGTTATGAACATGGATACACATTAAATAATAAATATAAGAATACCATCCAGCTTTGTACTTCATATGTTTTAAGTTAATAATTAGCAGCCTTTTGTTTAAACTTCAATAAGCTTGCTTAATAATTCCTGCATGGCAAGATTCATGATGATGAAATTTCCTAGCTTTTGTTTTCCTCAGAAAGTTATTTCTCTCTCAAGCTCTTTCAAAGTGCAGAAAACAAAGCACTGTCAGCTTAGAATTCTATGTTCAGTTAAAAAAAATAGTGTATAAAAATAAACTTTAAAGTCTTTTTAGATATACAAAAGCTGAAGGAATTCATTTGAGCACTAAATCCACACTATAAAAACTGACACAGAAAGAATTCAGGCAGAAGGAAAATGATACTACTCAGAAATATAGAACTACTCCAAGCAACACAGAGCATTGAAAATGGAAATTGTTTCTACATTGCTTATTGTATGCTAATGAGACATCAATTAAAAAGTTTTAAATGTCTTAAAATCAATTCTTCTGTTTCACCAGTCACATCAAGGACCCTATGTGTAAATATAGATAGGGATTATTATACTAAACAGCACAAATATAGAGCATGTCCATCATTCCTCAAGTTTGATATGATGAGATAACTGATATGATGGTGTAAAATCAGTGGCCCTTGTGCCCAGAAAGGGATAGAAAATAGAGCATCATATTCTATATGCTGATCCTAATATATATTCAAAAGTGCAGGATATTAAACATCATAAATTATTAATAATAAAACTAGTAGTTACCTCTGATGGGTAAACCAATTTGACTCACTTCTTGAGCATCAAAGATATAAGTGGTATTATATACATATAAAGATTCTGTCATTTATTATTCAATTTGTTTTCTAGTTGTCATGCTTTGGGCTTTCTGTCTATACCTGGACATAGCCAACTTTGGGAACAAGGTTCATACAAATTAAAACACAGTATGAATTAAAGCTGCAAAAGCAAAAGAATCATGTCCATTATCCTTTAAGCTCATTATCCTTTCTGTAATTCAGTGAAAAACTTGTCATTTTCTGATTTTAGGCCAAATATTCTTCCACTTACTGACTCAGATGGTCATCTTCCCCTTATGATAAAAAGAGCTTATAATATCATCAATTTCTTTGTTGCCTTCCTCTTAGTAGTAGGAGAACTACTCCCTAGTTCTCCTTTTGTGATCACAAGAAAAATAATATCCAATACACACATAATATCAGCATGGCCTAAGATAGAGGTCATCTTTCTGATTTATTTTAGGGTAACTCTTTCATTCATTGAACATTCTTGAATTCTCTTTCCTGCTCATTAGAAGACTATGTTTTTACTTATTTCCAAGGGGACACAATACGAACACCATCCAATTGCACAGAGGTGAAGAATAATGACTGGATTTTCTTTCATTCTTGTTAAGAAATGAAAACATACAATGTCTCCAGTCATTTATTGCACTTATTTTATCAGCTCCATTTCTAAAACTAGATTGGTAGCTCTTCAAATAATTTAACCATCTGAAGGGAAAAAATATTATTTTCCTAATAACTTTCCCCATTGTGCTGGATTTTATGCACAAAGTTTCACAAAACTTCAGAGAAAATTGGTCCCCTACCTTTCTCTCTACTAGGTTCTGCTTCTAGCACCTCTTCCCTGGCTGAGTGAGGCATTTATCCCAGTGCACAACATTCTGCAGAATGGCACAGGTTTCAATCTTTAAAACCTTGTAAGATAGTTTTATAATTCCCCTTCTCTGCACAGAGACGCTGATATGCAGAGATGTTTAAGTGATTGCTTAAATCAGCGGGGAACTTGAGATCTTAACCAGGCTCTCTGATTCCACAGTTGAACTTTTAAACATTAGGCTTACCACCTTTCAGACTCCAAGCATGTATTATTCTCAAATAAGAAGACACTCTTAAAGCTGGTCTTTTCCATTCTCTAATGAAAACTCATTGAGACACAATTTTGTACTTGTGTAATGATACTATTTTATTAGAATATAATTACATACTGTATGTTATTCAGAAGAATACATATTATTTAATGAATTGTGTACAGCAACATATCTGATAGAAGTAAACATTTAATGGGAAAAACCAAATGCCTTGCCATGATGTGTAATTACATAGTGACTGAAAGTAAATTGTTGATTATTGAGTTTTGATAACCACTTAGGTTAGTTTATATGTCATTGTTCAAATGAAATTGAAACTCAAAATAATTCCTTAAAATTCACATCCATTTTGGCTGGGGTTGTAGCTTAGTGGTTGAGTGCTTGCCTCACATGTGTGAGGCACTGGGTTCAATCCTCAGCCTCCACATTAAAAAATAAATAAATAAAACAAAGATATTGTGTCCATCTACCACCTTTCAGACTCCAAGCATTGTCCATCTACAACTAATTTTTTTTTAATTCCCATCCATTTAAATTTTAACATGTATTCTTTTAGTTGTATTTTCTCCTTGGAATAAAGAGAAATCTATCCATCTTTCTCTAATTAATTTTTATTTTTTATTTTTATTTTTATTTTATTTTATTTTATTTTTTTATTGGTTGTTCACAACATTACAAAGCTCTTGACATATCATATTTCATACATTAGATTGAAGTGGGTAATGAACCCCCAATTTTACCCCAAATGCAGATTGCAGAATCACGTCGCTTACACATCCACAATTTTACATAATGCCCTATTCGTAATCTAATTAATTTTTAAATCAATAAGCAAAAGATACATGTACATGTCACACTGGGTACATGACCAGGAGATTAGATGTAAATTGTATCAATATGGCATTGAAATGGTTACTTTTAGTTCCATTGTTACAGTATTAATTCTAATTAAGGATCCTATTTATTTATTAATAGTTAAGCATCACTGTTGGAGACCAACCTTGCATGTGACTGAGTCACACTCCTAGGCTGGTGCTGTCGGAGACCAACCTTGCACGTGACTGAGTCACACTCCCAGGCTGGGTGCTGAGGCGTTCAGTCACAGAAATGTGACAGAGCTTTCCCTATCCTTCTTGGGTTCGAGGGTCAGTGTCTAGTGCATGGGTGTGTCTTGCTACAGCCCCATGGGTGAAGCTATGCTCACCTGTTCCTTTGTAATATTACCCCTTGCCCTGTTTAGGATAGAATCTTCCTTGGAAGTGCCTTGTGTGTGTCCCCTTCTCTTACTGTTTCCTTGGGTGTGGCCTACCCAGATGTCAGTCAATCTGCTGACAGAGGACATCATGAAGATAGACTCAGCTCCCTGAAACCTGACCCCTTGCCTCATTTGAATAGCTTCTCCTCAATAAAAGGGGTCAGCCCATGCTCTTGCTCTCTCTCTTCTTGTGTACCCTTAAGGTCAGAGGAGCAGTCACAGCGACCCCAATGAAAAAGGTATTTGTGTCTCTTGTGTGGTTATTTTGTGCAGCCCAGTTAGCCCAGTTCAACTGGAGTAACCCCTGAGCCTTTTAATCATGAAAACAAAAACCCAGCACATCATGCTAGTAATAATATCCCTATTAAATATACAAGCAATTCAACAAAAAGTCTTCTGAAACTATATTAAATAGTCTAAGGGAATTAAAATTATTCACATATTCATTCTCAAAAACAACTTTAAAATATACTGCAAAAATTTAATTTTATAGAAATGTTGTTGTTTGAGAATAAACCCACACCATAGTTTCAATAAACTAAAGGAGCAAACTTTTAACTACCTGGGAACTTTCTTAATAGTGTAGAGATTTCCTTTTTCTCTGTAATATATTTCCAAAATGTACATGTCTTAGGTAACTTGTCTATCCCCTAATGGATAGTCATTGAAATTGTTCCAACTTCTTGTTACCTCAAAATGATGCAATACATTCCTTTTTACATGTGTCTTAATGTATGACTATTAAGATATTTCTAGGTACGTTTTTGGAGCTGTATTCCTGGTCTAAATAGTTTATATACAGCAAATATGATTTTATACTAATAGATTTTTCTCCAAAGTGGCTAAATCTGTCTATATTCCTACATAGTAGGCAAAATTTCTTATAATCTATAAGAATATAATATATATTAGAGTACAGTTTCTAAAGAAAGGATATTGTGTATATATCCTTATATATCACTAATGTTTTAATTTGTATATCTCTAGCTACTAATGTGTATAAATATTTTTCTATACTTCATATATTTGTTAGCCATTTTTTGTTTCCTTTTCTGCCAAATTTGTATTCATATTCTTTTCTGTTTTTTTTTTGTGAGAAATCATAACTTTTGACTGTTAGTGTGGTTGATATTCAGAAAATTTATCATGGGGTATATTGCTTATACATTCTAAATTAGTCCCTTGTTGATTTTAGATATTGTAAATATCAGCTTTTCTCAATCTGTCATTGATCTGTTAACTTTAACTGGGTGTCCTTTGTTCAGAAAAGCTATTGATTTTGTAAGTTTACCTTGGCCAAATAATCTTGATGGACTCTCTTATCAATGTTGAGAACTGTCTATTGATTCAACTCCTCTAGTGTTTTTCTTAGTTTTATTGTTCTGGATCAACTCTTCCTAGCATATGTTATCACCTTTTAGTCTATAAATAAAGGATTTCCTTTTTTTGCTGAAATATATGGTTATACTTTTAATTCTAAAAATGTTACTTATTCTCAAATAATTATTACATGTTGTTTTCATAATTGTTACTAAGTATATGTTATGTTCTCATATTTAGTAATACCACTTACATGTATATTGTATTTCCTTTGTCTTCCATAACTATATTTTGACTTTTTAAAAACTCCACTTTGATTCTTTCAAGTCTGTCTTAATGTCCAAAGTATAGAATAGAAGTAAGCAAACATGTGTTCAGGGCATTTGATGTTGAATTGTTTTCTGTATTGTGTTTTATTTCTCTATTACATCATATTTTCTTCTTTTTTGGGGGGGTACTATTCATTGAACACAGGGGCACATGAAGCCCCATCCCCAGCCCTATTTTATATTTTATTTAGAGACAGGGTCTCACTGAGTTTCTTAGAACCTCACTTTTGCTGAAGCTGGCTTTGAACTCGAGATCCTCCTATCTCAACCTCCAGAGCCGCTGGGGTTACAGGCATGCACCACAGCACTCAGCTATTCCATCTTTTTCTAAGCTCTGTAAACTTATTTTTATTTTCTGGTCCCATATTTTTTTCCTTCATGTTTAATTTATTGAACTCAAAACAAGACTTAATTAGAAGTTACCTTTTCATTTATGGTTTATTCATCTAGTAATATTTTAATCTTTTTTTTCTTGTTCTTTTTATGCTAATTGAATTTTTAAAAATTTCTGAGTATGCCATCCATGCCTATTTCTTTCTGTTTTTTTTAAATCAATTTAGAATGGGACACAGACATTTGGATTACATATTTGCAGAAATATAATTAAGAATGAAGCAATGAACACCTAGGACACATTCTTATCAACTCTGCTTTGTCACGTCCTCTGTAAAAGACTCCACTCTAGTTTACCTTTACCCTGGTCTCCTGAGCAGAACATCTTCAGAGATTTTACAGTACAGCCCCCTTGTTCCAGAAGTCTGACATATTTAGCACCTGATAATTTATTTTCAGTTGACTTCAGGAGTCACGGATATGTCTGTGGGATGTGCACTCCACATTGTTTGCTTTTTGGAAAGATATTGAGTCTATTCAGCTTCTGATTCAGCCTCCTTTTCACATCATTTGTACTTTAGAATACTGTACTCCACTCACACTACCCATGTAAGTTATCTTTGATCCTTTTAGAGTTGTGCCATCTACTTTGAAGGACCTTCAAATTATTTAAAATATCTTCAGGAGTGTATTTCTTTTAACACTTTCTCTCTCTCTCTCTCTTTTTTAATTGTATTTGGAGTTTGTGATTTAGGGTGTCATTATTTCCTTCTCTCATTGAAGATAAAGAAGTTTTATTTTTATACTGGATTAATGTTTCAGTTGTCATTATAGAAAAAAAAAGGATAAATTTACCAAAGGGAAAAATGCTCAATTTATGAAGTTAAAAATCACACCAGAATCATATTTTAAAATTGCATAAAGCATTGGTTGGTTTTATATATATATATATATATATATATATATATATATATATTATATTTTATTTTTTTTTACTTGCTATTTTTGAAAGTCTGCCTTGTGAAATTTTCCATTTTTTCTAAGGGGTCAGGTGGTCCAATGACTGTGGTGGGCATGTAATTACTGCAGAATGTAAAAGTCAGGACCTGAACATGGAATATTATTCCATGATAATGATTAGAAAATTAGCATCCAAATGGCAGTGGAATTTGCTGACAAAAATATTGTAAAATTGTTACACTATTTTGTTTTATTGGGAAAAGATCCTGGCACTGTGCCAATAATGATTGATAATTATTCATGGCACTTTTGAGATTGTCATATTTTCTTGATTAGAATTTTTTTTTAGGTTTTAATAATAGAAATTCAGTTTAAGTCATCTTAAGCAAAGAGAACTTATCAATTCCTGTGTTTGGGTATTCTAGAATTTGTGCTTACTTTAGTCACAATCAGATCCTGAGACTTAAATCTCGATGCAATGTATTTGCTATTTCCAAGCCATTCACAATAAGAATATACATCAGGAAACCCTTATGATTCTAGCAGGAATAACTTGGCTTCTGGTTTGCTCTAAGGATAGTTGAACTTCATGTAGGAACTTGGAATCAATCCTTCATCTGTAGTTGTGTTTATCAAAGAGATAATCTTTTGTCAGAGTGTTTGACAATGCAGGGGTGAGTGTGGGGTAGGGAGAGAGAGATAGAAGGAGGGAACTATTGGAGGGAAATTTAAAAGAAAATTATTTGATTCATTATGTTTCTTTTGTTTGCCACACTTGATTCATGTTCTAGTTTAATTAAACTATGGGTAATATATTTTTGAAGGGTTGACTTAATAAAATCGATATGCCATAGAAAAAAACCATGGCCTTGTAGAATTTAGTAGTCAAATCCTGGGACAATAATCCATTCCTGACTTAGAAAATTAGTTAAAAACTCACTTTTAACTCTTAGATTGTTAACCTCTGATGGCATTCAGCATTCAGTAGAACAGCATTCTGTTCTACTCTGTGCAACTTGGTATTTTCCCCAAGGCTCAAGTCCAAGTGAGCTTGTGGGCAAAAAGAAAGGAACCATAAAATAAAAAGGACAAATTCGAGTTTGTTTTCTAAATCTGTGTAAATGCCTTGTCAAAAATTTTAGTCCTTCCATTCTTAAATATCATATATTTTATTTTTCATGTTAATCAGTATTTCAATTTATTTTGAATTGATATTTGAGTAGGAGGTGATGAACTTTTTCTTAACTATTGATTTGGCAATGACATATCCAGATTGCTTTTTTGTCATATCCTTATTTTATGCAACCATAAAGTTTGCATGGACTCAGTGGAAAAATTGCATTACTCATTTAGCTCTGTAGCACATGTTCATCTTGTGGCATCTGAACGCAATATGGTGTGTGCAAATATAATGTATATTTTTGTTGTGCATGTGAATAAAATTTAAGATGCTTGTTTTAATTTTATATGCCTATGTGATGTGATATGGCTTGTAATTAAAGAATATTTAAGGCACTTTTCTGATTATTTATATTTATTATTTTTATGGGAGATCAGAAAATTGCTGAGCAAACACTTTTTTCATTTTCACTTTAGTACATTTATGTTTTTTTTTCAATTGTTCTGAGGGTACATACTTTAGTGTATTGCTTCAAAGGCAATCAAAGCTATTCAACCAGTTGTGTGAAATTTGAAAAGCATAACTAAATTCATTAGTTGATAACTAGCAAAGATGAGTTTATATTAAGAAAATGTCTTCTAAAAATGTGGATGCTTACTTACACTTGGAAAAGCACATATAATAACAATTGCAAACTATGGTGAGCATTATTCTAAAGTATTTAGGTGTATTAACATATATTATCCTCTATCCAGTAAGTATTTCTTTTTATACATAGGGAAATTGAATCACAGTGAGTAATTTGCCCAAGGTCAAGCTGCTAATAGATGCTGCTGGAATATAAATTTTTACAAATTACACTTCACCATGCTACTCAGGCTGGAGTGATCTGGGAGAGCAAAGGTAGCACTTATAAACTATGTCATATATTAAGCACTGTTCTGCATGCTGATCAGATAGTCAAGGTCCCTGCCCACCTTGTGTTATCATTGGAGTAGAGAAGTAGGGAGAAAATGCAAAGAAATAAACACAATAAACCGAATAGTGGTAAAAATTTTAACAATACTGTTAACATTGTGGTGTAATAGTGTGTTATAATACAGTGATTAAATGGCAGCTTTGTGTTGTGTGATCCTGCAGGTCTCATACAAGGAAATGATACTGAAGTTGTGAGGCAGCCTTGTGAAGATGGGGAAGGATCAGTCTAGGGAAAACAAACAATTAACAAAAAGGGAAAAGATTGTTTGGGGTGGGGGGAAACTAACTGATTCTTTTCTCTCCGCTCTTA
The DNA here is from genome assembly GCF_964194105.1 of Spermophilus citellus. Taxonomy (NCBI): domain Eukaryota; kingdom Metazoa; phylum Chordata; class Mammalia; order Rodentia; family Sciuridae; genus Spermophilus; species Spermophilus citellus. The sequence continues at coordinate 147,678,540 of NC_138187.1, read as the reverse complement.
CACACTCACAACACAACAGCACTTCACCTGTGGTCACCAAAATTGATGTGGGTATTTTTTTGTACAAATAACCAATCAATCCTCCTGCAGACATCAGTCAGATGTTCTAGATTTGATCTAAATTCTAACACTACCCATCTGGTGATAGTTTCAGTTCCCACAGTCCCAATAGACTGCTTCCCATTTCAGATGCTAATTGAGAGCCCTAGGATGTTTTACTGGTTTTTCTAAACAACTGGACATAAATTGGAGCATCCTATTAGGTTTGATTCATTTGCTAAAGTTTCACAGACCTCTGGGAAACATTTTACTCAAATTTAATGGTTTATGATAAATGATATCACAGGGGATACAGATGAAGAGCAAATGAAAGAGATGCATGAGACAAGGTTATGTGGGGAAGGGCGTAGAGTTTCCATGCCTTCTTTGGGCATATCACCTTCCAAGGGACCTCTATATCCTCAGCAAGCAACACAGAAGATTCCAAACTCTGTCCTGCATTTTTTATTTTTAGTCATTTTTCATTGGAGGTGTCATTATGTAGGTATGATTGATTACATCATTGTCTACTGATGATTTAAATCCCCTCTTCCCTCCTTGGAGGATACTGCAGTAGAGTGGTAATCTTTCTGGTGACCAGCTCCCACCCCAAAGCTACCTAATGGCCACTAGTCACTAATCATCTCACTAGGATACAGAAGACACTCATCTCTCCAAAGATTTCAAGTGTTTTAGAAGCTGTGTCTTAGGAACCATGGAAAGATACCAAATAATATATTTCCTATAATATCATAATATGAAACAAGGCAGTTGAGGATGGAACATAGTGGATGAGTAAGATTGTGGTAGTCCACTTTGATAATTTTATCTTATAATTTAGTTCACCAGTTGGTACACATCAACATTTACTAGTGATTGAACACAAATTTTCTTTATCAGATATATCGGGAAGAACATGTTATAGGGAGTCAGCAAGTCAATTATTTGAATCTTGTCTTAGTATCTTCTATGCTAGTGATATTTTATGAGCTTATTTTTTTTTCATTTTTCAAATTAGGACAATTTTTTAAATCTTTATTTTAAGGCTCTTAACAAAATACCTGACATATAATAGTTATCCACAGTATAGCTATGAGTTTTTCTATTATTATTATTAGTTGTATGCTTTTATTCTTCAGCAGTAACAAAGTTATGAGCCTATTCACTCAATTATTTAGCTTTTTATTCATCCTCTTTAAACATTTGCTAATCATCCATTTATATAGTCAAGTTTGTGAAAAAGGCAAAGATGAATTAGCCATTACCTGTTTTAGGGTAAAGGTGAAAGGATAATCATGAATAGTGGTCCCTCCTTCAATCCACCAAAGAATAGAATCTAGGATACTAACATAAATATGGAAAAAAATCAAGAAAAAAAACAGGGATTTCCCTTATAAACAATATATATGTTATGCATATGGAAGCATAATATGGGTATGATCTCTAGATTTTGATAAGAAAGTGTGCTTTAAAGTTATTAATGACATTTGGTATTAAATAATTCCCATTTTGGCTCTGTTATCCACCCCCCAATTCAGTCACAGTGAACATTTAAAATTAGATAAATGGAGGTGATAGGTATATTTGTTTTTTGGCATATATCCCCCAAATCTCATGTTAGGCAATGTAGCATTGTGCAGAGGTGAAAAGATTATGCTTAGGTCTCTGACCTCATCAGTGGATTAGTCTATCTGATGGATTAATAATTTAAATGGACTATTTGGTAGTACTTGTTGGCAAGAGGCAAGTGAATGGAGGAAGTAGGGCACTAGGGGTATGGCCTTGGGGTTCTTTTTGTCCCTGGTCCTTTCCTCTTTCTCTTTGCTAGAGGTGCCAGGAGCTGAGCAATTTTCCTCTGCCACACCCTTCCACCCTGGGGTCTCTGCCCTGGAGCCCAATGATCAAGGATGAGACCTTGGAAACTATCAGCCCCAAATAAGTTTTCCTCTTCTTAGTTGTTCTTGTCAGTTATTTTGGTCATAGTGACAAAAGGGTGACTAACACCCACCGTGTGATCACGAGTGATGTTGAATAAGATGTGTGCTTTGAGAGAAAGCTCTGAAACAAGGAAAGGGAGCAACAGGAAGATCACACAGAATATGACTACCCATACAACAGAACCTTAACTGTCTCCTGATCGCTGTCTGTTATAAGGTTTACATATATGTTTCACCTCACAGATGATATTTTATAACAACTAATAACAATTACTAGAAATGTTGGGTAAATATATTAATTATTGGATTATTTTAATAAAATCTCCAGATGGCCTTCCTTCATATTACTTAACTGTGCTCCTCAGGTAGAATTTAAGAAACAAATGTGATATTCTGCTTTTATACCTTCTCTCTACTGCTTCCGATTGCCAGTGTGGCTGAAATAAAAAATGATTCTTGTTTGCTGAACATGCTTAGAATATAGGACAGGTTTTGTTAAATTTTTATTCCTGTAGCTAGAACCTATTTTAGCTTGATTCAAGGGTCACAGAATAAAACTAATCAAGAGGAGCACATATCCCTTTACCCTGACAGTAGAAGTTGAATTCTTGTTTGGTTTTGCTCTGTCTGATTTATCTCTTCTCCCTAGTCATCTTTATGGGCTGTCTCTGCCCTCCTCTTCTCGCTCAGTGTAAGAGCCAAATGCATTTATTCTTCCTCAATTTCAACAGCCACTTGAATACTGACAACTCTCAGTTTTAGATCTCTGGGCAAGCATTAACTCCTGATATTCAGATCCACAGTTTCAAACATTCTGGAATTTTCCATCTGACCTTTTGCAGATGGCTCAAAGCGAAACCATTTTCACATCCAGACCTATATCTTTCTCCTCATCTCACCCAACTGTATTATCCTCCATCTACTCACACCAGAAAACCTGGAAAGTGTCATTGATTCACTCTCCATTAACTCTCAAGCCCTGTAAATTCTGTCTTCTTAATTTCCCCTGCTTTCTATCTGTATTATAACCACTGTCTTATTCAAACAATTTAGTTATTTAACCTATTTATGCAATAGCATTCCTAACTGTTTCCCTTTTTTCTCTTCTTGATTTCCCTACCAATCAATTGGCTCCACCACTACAGGTGACATTTTCAAAGTATGAATTGGGCTTTTTCACTTACCTACTTTAAAATCCTCAGGAGATTCATTAAACTCATTGGCAAAGGTATACAAATCCCCTAAGATACACTTAATAAATGAAGACAAGGTAAGCTGCCTTCTTCCTGCCATTTTCCCTCCCTCCTTTTCTGTCCCTCCTCTACCTAAATATGCACCCAAACAGAAACTGTATGATAATTTTCATTGGCTGGAAGTGCCCAAGGCTTCTTAAAGCAATGATTTTTAGCTGCACTGTTGCTATTACCTTCTGACCCCACCTTACACACTCATTGTCAAACTTCAGTACAGATGTCAGCTCCTCCAGAACCTCTCTCCCATCCCCCCACTCCCTTTCCAAATCTGGAACTAGGTGTTTCTACCTGCTCCTTAGTAACACAGCAGCCAGTCCAGATCACTACTGTGACCCATTGCTTTCTATTCTGACACCTGGATGATCTATTCTCTTAACCTTGCTTTCCTTCACTTGGGTGGCTGAAAATTTAATTCATTGTAACCATTTACTAAGTCTTGTTAAAAAAAAAAAACAATAGAATGCATTCAGTCTGAGATGTTATGGAATTTAATTTAATGAGATTATTTGAGTGTATTATTTTTTTTTTCTCTTTTTGCCTTTACAGATGAAGCATCTAGGAAGTATGTAACCTAATATATAGAAATTTTTTTCCTTTTAAATTTTGTTTTTGAGGAGCTTGGATTTTAGTTTACTTGTAGAGTTATATGTGTGACTAGGTTTCTATCACAAGCACTGCAAAAAAATTTTTTTGGACAGTTTTTTACAGGGCTGTGTAGACATAATAATTAATAGTTTGTGAAAAATTTTATCATAAAAGTGATATGTATCTAGGCAAGATACATATGCTTCTGAATTTTGGATTAAATTCTGTCAATGTTCTATGGTTGCAATTATGTTTGTTATGCATAAGATAATTACCAATAAATTATTAATTGTTAATAAAATCATTCTTTACCCACAGAAATGATTATTTTCTTTTTTATGTTAAGACATTTGAATAATTAACCAATGTACTGGAAATCAAATATTTAATTTTTTTTTTTTTTTTTGTTAAAGGTGGCAAAAATTAGAGGATCTTCAAATTTATTTTCTGGAAAGTAAAATTAAATTATTTTTTTTTTTTAGTTTTGTCGATGGACTTTTATTTTATTTATTTATACGTGATGCTGAGAATGGAACCCAGTGCCTCATACATACTAGGCAAGTGCTCTACCACTGTGATACAACCCCAGCCCCAGTAAAATTAAATTTTCTATAATTACAAAATCATTTTCCTTAATCCTCATTTTTTTTTTTTTTTTTTTTTTTTTTTTTTTGGTACTAGGGATTGATCTCAGGCACTCAACCACTGAGCTACATCTCCAGCCCTATTTTGTCTTTTATTTAGAGACAGGGTCTCACTGAGTTGTTTAGCGCCTCACTTTTGCTGAAGCTGGCTTTGAATTTGCTATCTTCCCGTTTCAGTCTCTGGAGCTGCTGGGATTATGCCAGGCTTAATCCTCATTCTGGACACTTACTCTCCAGTCCATCAGTGTAATCATTCAGAATTTTTTTTAACTTCTCTTTTCTCAGAAGTGAACCAATCTCTTGTATTGCTCTTAAGCCACTCTAGATATTGGTTAGAAAACTTGAGAACATCAGTAAGGTATCAATTTGCAATGTTACAGAATCATTTTTAAAATTGTTTCCAAAAATTGAATCTCATGTCATAGTAGAAGAAAAACTTTCCCTTTCTTTCTCTCTCACACACAGAAAAAGACTTAATGAAATAAAAGATTAAAAGCATACAGGGAAAAAAGGAAAGCAAGGTTAAAAGAGTACAACAGAAAAATACATTTTAACAGCAGGGAATGACATGACAAGGAAAAAAAGAATAAAATTGTTGAAAGACAGGTAGTAGAACTAGAAGTCAAAATCAATGACAAACATAAAAAGTCTGCCTATAGAAGACAGGAAATATATAGAGAGTGAAAGGATATTAATTTAACTTTTGATGACCCCAATTTGGTAAATTTTAAGGATGTCAGGATATTATTTTTTTAGGTTGTGTTGCTTTAAAATTTTTCTTGAATTTAAAATTTGGAGATTTTTCATTTTCATAATTTTAAGGCATAGAGCACATCAATGTATCATTGATACAGCTGTGTTCAACTAGTTTGGTTCAGCACACTGGGGCACTTGGTAACTGTTATCATCTATAACAGCTGGGTTATGACACTGTTAGCTGAGAAGGATTTAATTAATTAATTAATTAATTATGTGCTCTCTCCTACACTTTTATCTGGGCACAGAGATGCCAAATAATTGAGATTGACACAAAGGTGTAAAATAAGGTGTGCAGTTTTCTTTCAAGTTAATTGTTGCTTTATTCTTAACTTTCAGCATCTCATGTTTCTAACTTTCAATAGCTAAACTACTCTTTCCTCTTTTTTTAGCTCTTTCTTTCTGAGTCTGTTAATGATTGTAAATATTTTAGATTTTTGAGTTGTCCAAATATGTGAGTAAAAATTGTCATGATACAAATATTAACCTGGAACATAAAAAGAATAAACTTTCTAGAGCCATGTTACTAGCAGATGATAAGATCCAAATTCTAAACCAGATATATTCTCTCTCTCTCAAACTAATAATATAATATATAATTTTCTCATTTGGCAAAATGATTACAAATATCCATGCTAAATAATGATTTCATGAACAAGTACATAATTCTGGAGCTAAAGTAAGGGGCTTAATTGTGGGTTTTGTTTTGTTTTGTTTTGTTTTTGACCCCAGGGGCACTTTACCACTGAGCCACCTCCACAGCCCTGTTTATTTTCTATTTTGAGACAGGGTTTCACTAAGTCACTGAGGGCCTTGCTAAATTTTTGAAACTGGTCTCTAACTTGCAATCCTCCTGTCTCAGTCTCCAGAGTCGCTGGGATTACAGGCATGTGCCACTGGACCTGGATGCTTAATAGTTTTTAGTGCATCTCAAGGTATTTGATAAAATTTTGATATTTTGAAGGCACTGTGCTAGAAAGATAAGCCACAGGGAGAGGCGAAGCGATTTAAGAAAAATGTATAGATATTCATGTAACAGATTAAAAAAATAACAAGCAAAATGTTCACAGTCAGTATGAAACATTCAATGGTTGAAGGAAAAATAACCACCTGGAAAAATCAAGAAATCTAATGGAAATGTCATTTGAGATGGGTCTAGAGGAATCTAGTTTGAAGATTAAAGCAAAGGAGATTATCAATCTCTTTCAACTGTTATTCTCCAGGTTTAGATGCTCATCCCATTTCACTTGATGATACTCTGTTGCCAACTGTGTTTCTTCTGCATTTCAACTTCATAAACTCTCTGTTACATGACCTCTACTGAAAGTTAATCATACTAAATTAATAACTATTTCCTTGAAAGGAAAAAAAATATTTTTTTTTAAAAAAATCACTTTGTCTCTACTCATTGCATACTCCCTGCAGCTTTCATATTTTTTCCCTTCCCTTAAGCAGGTTGCAAATGAATACAGAAGGCTTAGTTTAGTTTCACTGTGTTCCTTGACCACAACAAGTGTTATTGCACAGGTATTTCTGAAATCTCTTTGCATATTCTTTGATTATTGAGTCCCATATTGTATCATTTTCTGTATGAGCTTGTCCCTCCAAGCAAAGTGTGAAATTTCTAAGATGGGGCAATGGTTAATGTCGTTTCCTCAGGCACAATTGTCAAGTGATTTAAGTATTTCTGTGTCTGTATGTACTCTGATGGAATGAATTCTCGAAGAAAAGAACAGTATGTGTGAATGTAAAGCTTCTATAGCAGGGTTCATATAAGCAAGGTTGGTAATGAAAAGCAAACTCTGAATTCTTGGGTTGCCTCTTCCTCTGACATTGTAAACCACTAACAGGAGCACACCTAAAATTAAGCTCATGCAACATGGAAGCACACATACTGCTACAAATCCATAATAGTAGTTTACCACTATATAATTCTCTCTGCCTTTCAATATGCTTTGCCACTCATCATCTAAATGGTTTTCTTCAGCGGGCGGCCTAAGGTGGCCAAGCATTTTTTTTCCCTTCGGAGATCAGGGAAACACCTCCTTCTTTCAGATTGTGAGAAAAAAAAATGGGGCTTTCCTGCTTCTGAGAGCGGGGATTCCATCTCAAAGAACCTGCATCCTCCACCCGCCCACCCGCGCTGAAGGCTACCCAAGCCAAGGAGCATCCAGGAACGCTCTGGGCACCTTGCACCCCCCTTCCCAGAGAAGGGTCTGGAGCCCGGAATTCGCTAATTAGCTCGCCCCCATTGGTTGTCCCCAGGCACCCCCATTCCGTCACTGTGTTATGCTAATGAAGGGAAGGCTCATTGGCTGGGCCTCCAGCAACAGCTCCCAGTGCCAACAGAGCCGGGTTGGCGGCGCCTGGGGCCAAAACCCCACCGAGTTTCCTCCTGCCTTCCCTGGGCCCAGCGGGTGCACGCCCTCCCCGGGGAACTGCAGCCCCGAGGATGCCCTAGCTGGAGGCTCTTTTACCTACCTCTAGGAAACTGCCTCACCTTCTCGTGGCGCTAACTGCCACCCCTCTGCCCTCTTTCTAGGCACCGCGTGTTTTTTGTTTTTTCTTTTTCTTTTTTTTCCCCGGAGAAGTAACTTTCGCATCCCGCTTCCCCCCAGTCCTGGGGACCAGAGGCGGTGCGGAGCCTGCGGGCGGTTCCTTGGCAGCATTGATTCTCGTTGGAGCCAGACTTTTGCTCCAGGGCTGGGTTTGCATCATCCCATCACGCCCTCGGGAGAGAGGAGCCAGCCCCCTTTCCAGCCTCGGCTTCAGGCACTAAGCCGACCCCTCCCCCTCCAGTCCCCTTCCCCTCCTCGCATCCCTCTTTCTTTTGGCCTTAGCATTCTACCCATCTCCTCGCTCTACCCCCGCAACATCTTCTTTCTTTCTCCTTCCTCTCCCCCGTTTGTTGTTTGATGCTTCCCACTCTTTGAGGAAGAATGGTTGATTTGGAGAGCGAAGTGCCCCCTCTGCCTCCCAGGTACAGGTTTAGGGATTTGCTGCTAGGGGACCAAGGATGGCAAAACGACGACAGGTGAGTGGTGTGGTGCAGTGTTGTTCTGTAAATACTGCTGAAAAAAGTATTTTTTCTTGTTCTTGCAATGCGTTTATCGCATTTAAAGAGCACTGTGTTTCATTGAATTCAGTATTTTCTGGAATAGTTATTTCATGTATCACATGCCACATATTCATGTTTTAAAAATAATATGTGGGCTAAGTTAAGTCAGAAATGCTTTCCTGAAGTTCAGTTTGGCGTTAATGTTCTGTTTGAATTAAATAAAAGATCCATTATTGGCCCAATTAGGAATCCCCCTGCAGGCACACTGTGCAGCAAGCTTCTTTTTCTTACCTGCTGGCTTCCAATGCCAGCTCCTATTCCAGTAGTGACTGGAGACTTTATCTTGGGCATCAGTTAGAGGATAATATTTCAATTAAATCTCTTCTTTTTTAGGCAAAAATGTATATATTGATTAAAAATTTAAAGAAGAAATGCCTGAGGTATTACTCACTATGCTTGTGAATTAGGGTATTCTGATTAACTGGAGAGAATTACAACAATATTTAAACAAATTCAAATGCTAATTGACATGTAGCATAGTTAAATGATTGTTCAAAGGCAGCATAATGTTTATTGTGATTGAATTTATATTTATTTCAAGACCTCAGGATCATCAAGTAAAATGGAGATCTTCATTGTAGAAAGTGTGAGGTGAGTTGACTACAAGAAGGGCATACTTTGACCAAGGTTTGCTTTTTAAGTGTAATATCCAAGATGTTAACTATTCATGTGTTTGCCCTCATTTTTCTAAGGATGTTGCAGATAATGTCAGTAGTTAAATCTTTTTGTTTAAATAGTGCCTAAAGAAATCACTGCTATATTGAAAAGTTTTGCATAGTTATTTAAAATTTCTGTTATAATAGAACTTATGCTAGCCCAACTTTTAACTTAAAAATGAAGCCACATTTACTAGACAATTAAATATTAAACATTTAAAAATGTTCAACCATTTAAAAAGATGTAACTGATTTTGTGGTTTTATAAAAATTAATACTGCCAGTTTGGTTCCAAACAAATCGTTAATCTCTGAAGGCAAGATCCTTAGAATCAGAGAGACCCAGATTTCAATCTTACTGAGTAGTCAGTCCTGAGCAACTAATTTAGCCATTATGAGAAGCAATGAGTTTATTTTTGTAATGGGAATATATATATACCTCATAAATATCTATCTCTGTCTGGGATTGTGGCTCATCGGTAGAGCACTTGCCTCACATGGGCGGGACCCGGGTTTCATCCTCAGCACCACCACATAAAAATAAAGGCATTGTGTGTGTCCATCTACACCTTAAAAATAAATATTTAAAAAAACTCTATCTCATAAAATTGTGACAAGAAGGAAGGAGAGACACAGGACTAACAGTTGTTACAAAGACTGCCATACTGTATCAGTCATACTGTAGGTATTTTACAGAAAAGGAAACTGAGATTCTGGGAAATCAACTATTTGTCTTGGTTCATATATCTTAGAATAAACATGACTTGAGCTCAATTTTTTGTGACTCAAATTTCTCAAGAAACTCAAGAAAAGGGGAAACTTTTCAGTTTTTCCCTTTAACTCATTGAATTTGTAACAATAATTTTATAGCACCTAGCATGATTTAAGTTCTCATTAAATATTGGTTCTTTTCTTCACTTCTGATTTGTTTTGATTTGTAGTTTGAATTTTTTTCATCCAGGATCCTAAAATAATTTGCAGGAAGTAAAGCCATTTCTTTTATCTTTAATAAGGTCAAAGATTCCTCTTTGCAATTAAGTCTGAGTAGCAAGCTTGTTCTACTCCATCAGATCAATTACTTACGCCTTGGGGATGCATTTCCTACAGAGTTGAGGAGGGGAGACTTTTAGATAGGAGTAGGTAGACAGCTCCCACCAAGTGATTCTTTAAGTGCTCTGCTATTGTTCCTTCTGCTACTTTCTATGAATGCTTTGTTTCTGAGGTTCTGTCTCCCCTGCTAACTTCAGAAGCATACTACACCTGCATAGTGGAGAGCAAGCCACAGTGCTCCTGAGTAAATAGGGAATTGTGTAATATATACCTCAGTTGTCTTGCTCCTCAGTTGAGATCATTCTGAAGCCTGTTCTACCTGGTGTCCAAGAGGACTAAGCTCCAGGTTTTCACAGTGATAACTGGTTTGATACTGCAAGTTTGCTGATTTAGAACACTCCTTTGCCCTACTGTTACTTTCTGGAGCCAATGCCTAAATAAACTTCTTATTCTCCAGTCCTAGCTAAAGTTCTACTTCTGGGGGAAACTGAATCAAGGGGGCTGCCTTCTTAATTTAGAGTTTTGTACTAGAAAGGATGGTGGAATTGACTTCCAACTGTGCAAAGACAGACACTTTATACTTGATACTTGTTTTTGGAATTTTTAAGCTAAATTTTAGTAAGGTATGATTGATTTTCATGTGAAAATAAGTGAGGCATATGATAGATGAATGGAAAGGTGTTGTGAAAGAGAAAATATTAATGAGCCTTTTAGGATACAGAAAGTGCATATTCCACACCATAGACTTTCTTTGAAACAACTTTGGATAGTTAGGTCTCCTAAATTTATATTGTGTTACCTTTTGTTAGGTGAACATATCCTCTAACACATACATGTAATAAATGTATAAAACACACATACACACATATATTATGTGTAACAGATATGTAATGGATATTTAATATATGTAATGGATACATATGCATTATCTCAGTGCTATATAACTACCTCTACCTTACTTTCATTATGATATCTGAGTAGAAGATAAGGAAACTGAGTTAGACACAGCAGTGCAGAGAATTTAGCACGTGGATAGCATTAGTTCTGGGATGCCATGAAGTAAGTTTGAGGGCTGCTAAATGATCAACTACTTATGCCTTGGGGATGTCTGCTACAACAAATGTACATATGATGCACATTGATTTCTTCAGCCTCCTGAGTTAAAAACAAAAATCTATTACAATGCTTTAAATGTCTTTAAGGCCATTTATCCATTCAGTAATACTTGAATGCTTGCTGCATCTCAGTGCCTCATTAAGTTAGGTTTGGGAAAAAATGCAGAAATATGAAACAGTGCTTCTAGCTAAGGAGGTGGCCATTGGATGTAATTAGAGGTGAATTTTCCCCAGAATAATGGCAGAATTGTTGATGTTATGATGATGTCCTTGTATTATTTCTCTTTTAAGACTTTCAAGAACATCCTTCATTATTTGTAGATAGCATATTCAGCATTTGCTTGAAAATAAGATAGCCAAAGTCACCACATTAGCAATGGCTCAAGGTATTCAATTGATTTTGAATATGATATTTAGTTTTCATTGATATCCTATGATTGACATTTGAGTAGAGGTAATCTAGCTGATTTCATATGGAAGACATTCTGTGATATGTAGACTCATTGTAGTATTAAAATATATTGTTTTTTTGTTTTGATATTTGTATGATTTATAAAATAACAGAGATTTGGAGTATTCTTGTGCAGTTAAAGATAAATAAGTGTCAGGTTTTTAAACACCTTCAGACAGTTAATACAAACCCTTCTCCTCTTTCACCATTGCTTAGTAATTTTAAAGTTTAGAACACATTGCACTTCATGTGAATAAACTTTCACAATTCCAATTATTGTTAATGGATGATTCTCACCTGTAGTTTTAAAAGAGTAGGACATTTATTTAATTAATACTATTCTCATTTTTGAAAGTCAGGTCAATGGTTTCAACTTCAGTAATTTTAAGTATATCTCTTATGTTTTATAGGCAGCGTTTAAAAGTAATGCAAGTAAGTCCCCTAGGATTAAAACCATAAAAGGATTTGGACAAGTCAATTAACAACTTAAGAGGTAGTTGTAAAATAGGGAAAATATTTGAATAGCTTTTAGAGTCTGTGCTATTTTACTTATTATAGATTGCAAAATATATTACTGTGTGCAATAAAATTAAGGGAAGGGGTTTTCCATTGGCATATGGGACAAATTTTATCTCCCAAAATAAATTATATATTGTTTTGCAAGTAGCCATTTATCATGGAGTATTTATGTTTGCAAGTTCAGGTCAATAAATACGCTATTTTTGAGTGCCATTAAAATGAATAAACTTTTTTTTTTCTTTTTACTATTTAGTTGTATAATGAAATTACTCACACATATGCAATATCTGTAAAAATGATTTAACATTTATTTTTCTAAAAATAATCTAGATAATTGTGTTTATTTAACACTGTCAGTTATACTAAGATCAATTTTTGTGAATAAAGCAGTAAAAATTAGCAACTGAGGTAGACATTGGTGCCAAAAAACCTTTAAATATATACAATGTAATTCAAAAAATGCAGAGAAAAATATAATGATGATTACTCTTTTTCAGTAGTTACCAAAATTTGACATTCATATTTTATATGAAAACAGGATCCTTTCCCTTTGATCAACTCATAAATAAAATTGAAATGTGGGTTTTCAAGTTACTTAGAATTTATTTTAAAAGTGTGAGTCTATTTACCTACTCTCACATACCACTTTCTGTATTTAGATATGTATTAGTAATATCTGTGAATCTTGCACTTTTAACTCTGAAAATACATCTACATGTAATAAGACTTGGACTGGGGAGTTTAGAGTACGATAATATAATTTTCTACTTAAGGATTGTAACATAACACTTTCCAATAAGTAGTCACCTGCAGCTTCAACTGGGTGTTGAGAATGAATGCAAAACATACTTCAAGTGATACCAAGGAAGTTATTTCACTAACTTAATTCTACCAAAATTTTAAAATGCTTTTTTTCCTTCTCTGTTATTAATATAAACTTCTTAACATCAACTTCTTCAGAAATAGATTTAAAAGAAATAGATTTATATTTAAAAGAAATATAAAAAATACACAAATGAAGGGTAAATACTCTTAGCTAAGTGCTCTTCATTTTTGAAATAAAATAAAAATTAAACAATATATGTATTAACATGGACCAGAAACTAGATCATGGTATTATTTCTTTGCTGACCTTAACACTGAATATTTCTGTGGACTATAACAATTCATGTTCCTATTAATTAAACTGCTTCAGAAATTCATAAATCATTTTGTCATTGATGGTCCATCTGTTTTTTATTAGTGTATTTATGTGTTGCTAATGCCATCTTACTTAGGCACCAGGCTTGTCTAATCTATCTTTGGAAGTAAAAAAAGAGTTTTATACACTGAAATTTAACCAGTTGCTTTATGTACTTACTGTATTACATCAGTCTGGGTGTCATCCCCGCCCTCCAATCCCCCCACCCCCACTGATGATGGAACCCAGGGGTGTTCTACCACTGAGCTACACTGCAGGCCCTTTTTATTTTCTGAAGCAGGACCTCACTAAGTTTCTGAGGCTGACCTTGGATTTGCTATCCTCCTGCCTCAGCCTTCTGAGAAGCTGGGATTATAGGCCTAGTCTCTCTGGCCTTTTCTAAGTAATATTTAATATTCTTCATCAAGATTTTTTAAAAACTGAGACTTTTCCTAAGTAATTAAATTTTTCTCTGCAAAAGTATTCAAAACCAAAGATAATGATCCAGAAAGACAATTTATTTCACTTTTGACATTCCTTGATTGCATATGTGATTATATGGAGATATATACATAATATAACGGGATCCTTTCCCTTTGATCAACTCTCTCATATATATATATATATATCAGGAATAGAACCACATCCCCAGCCCTTTTTTTCTTTTTTCTTTTGAGACAAGGTCTTGCTAGATTACTTATGACCTTGCTAAATTGCTGAGGCTGGCTTTGAACTTGCAATTCTCCTGCCTCAGCCTTCTGAGCCACTGGGATTACAGTCATGGGCCACCATGTTTGGCCATATGGGATATTTTTTTGGATCACCAAAGGATTCTAATCATTAGACAGCAATCAAGCTGCAGTTTATGAAAAGACATGCAAACATTGTGAACTCTAGTGAACAGAGTAAATTATGTCCATATTGATTGCAATATCTCTTCAAGTTCTTTGAGAATAGGATAAATATGAGAATAGGATAAATATGAATGTAGCTATCTTATTGAAGAAAGAGGATTTTTAGATAAAATGCCTAGGAATAAAACTGTAAAATGGGTCAATCCGATGTGGTAAACCTGAAAGTATATTGAAATAGATCAATGTATAGGGTCAGAAAATTGGTACAATCGATATAAAATTGGTGGATGACTATCATAATAAGCAGGTTAATATTATCTCCATATTGGTAAAGTCAATTCTATTTTTGCTAAATAACCTCTCCCAGAAGAAAATTCTGACAGTTGTGGAGAGCTAGGTCTTTCTCTTTTCAAAGTTAATTCTAACCCATTTAAAAACATACTATAAAAAACTTAATCCCACTGGCATTATTCCTTTATATGCATTAAACAACTACCAACCATGAAGAAGGACACTAAGTAGAAGGGATAAAATCATGAACAGAATGGATCTAGTTCTGACAACAGTGAAATTTACAGTAGTACAAACAGACATTGATTTTTTTTAAGTCATAGACTTAACTATGATTTTGATGGGCTACAGAGGAAAATTGCTAGATGCTGTGAGAAGGCAAGACCTTGTTTAGTCCAGCAGACTAAACATCTGCATCTCTAGAGCATTTATCAAATTACTGGGTCTCTTGAAACATGGGTCTTAGAAACTCTGTGCCTTTCCTTGGATTTGCACTGTTTGAATTGTAGTTTGCTAGGCATGAAGCTATGATTGACCTATTGGTCAGAACTATCTTGTTTGTAAATGAGAATTCCACAATAGATGCAGATAGCCAATGTGGTAGATAACAGAGAACCTGATCTCTTGAAGACTATTATGACTTGCATTGAACTATCTTAACTCCAATCTTTGGGGTAACCAAATTTCTACATACAGAGTCTTACTTGATGTATTCCCACATTCTTTCAGCATTTTCAGTCTGAGTGGAGTGCTACTATTGTATTCTAGGATGTTCCCTGAGGATAGATAGCCTTAGCACCTTGCATTATTTCTGCTCCAAAGTTAACATCTTGAGCAGGGAAAGCTTGGGAAATTCTTTTGTGCTGTCTAAGGTCTTCCACCACAAGGCAGAATATCATGTGGGGAGAGTATGGTAGAGGAAAGAGGCTCAAGACATCACTCTGAGAAGCAGACAGTTTCCACTCACCTACTACAAAATATGTACCCCTAAGGTATGTCCCCAGTGACCCACTTCCTTTGCTCACACCCTACCTAGCTACAGTTACCATCCTGTTAATCCCTATTAGTGAATTAATTAACTGATTGGGTTAAAGATCTCATAGCCCGTCATTCACCCTTTATACTTTCTTGCATAGTTCATACATGAGGTTTTGGGGACACCTCAAATCTAAACCATAACAATACTCACATTGACTATTTATATTTGGACTTATTCCTAGGCTTTTAATTCACTTTTTAAGTAAAATTTTTTAGTGGCATAGAAGATACCAATCTTTTAATTTGTCCCCAATCTGGAACTCCAGCTGTCTAAGTTTGAATAGGGGCCTACTGTTTCAGGTCTGCTATTCTCTTTCCTCCCCATGGATAGCCAATACTACTTCTCTGTGATTATTCCTTTGAATTAACTTCATTAACAATGACAAATTCAGGGGCTTTTTAAGGTCCCTCTAGAAGTCTGAATGCCTTTAGCCTTGTTTTGCCGTAAACAGACTTAGAAGTAATTGTTCCAAATGGTCCTGAAGAAATTATAAAATTTAATTGAAATATATAAAATAGACAAAAATGGAAGGTTTAGCCTTATTTCAATGTGTTGACCAAATATCAGGTAAATTCATAGCCTTATTACAAGTCTAAAAAAGTAATTTTATTGAAAAATCAACATATCACTATCAAAATAATCTGAAAAATTTTGAGAATTTAAGAGGTCATTTTGAAAAACAGAACACTAACAAATATTAATGCCTATTTTAGATAGGTCATATGATCTAAAGTATCCAAATAGAGAGATAAAGGAAACAGTATAACTGACTATAAAATCAATCACCTCACACATTTTCCAATGGAATATAAAGCTATCTATGAAAAGTAGGAGAAAATAGAAATTAATGTTTAGGATATCAATAAAGGGATCAAAACTTTTCAGTAGTAAAATTGAAATAGCAGTCACTTACTACCTCTTTAACTCACACCTCCCTTATCTTGGAATACTATTTCTTTAAAAGGATAGAAAATTACCATAAAAGACAAATATATTAATAGATTTGACTATGCAGACTATGAGTCCTTTGAGCCCAGAGCTGTGAGCTTTATCTCTTTTCCAAGTATGGTGTTTTCTAGAATGCATTCAAGTAACACTTAATGGATGGATTCTAGTTGATCTTGTATACATGCTCTCCATCATTTGATGGTCGAACACTGATTCTTGAAGTCTTCCCACATGTTTGCTGCAGCCTGATAGGTTCTTCTCATTTGCCTTCTGGTCCCTGCCTGGTTTTAGAGATTGGCCACCTCTGCTTTGAGATTTTTGTAGAGGCATGCAAATGAGGACCTGCAGATCCCCTACTGGGTCAGGCTTGATGAGGGTACTCAAGTGCATGTGAATGATGATACTGTGTTTCTGGCATAAATGACCAAGTTGTATTGGGCCTGGAGAAGAAGTTAGATAAAAGGAGCCTATCTTGAGGCTGCTGATGATTAGGCTCATCCACCACTGCACTTTGGGCTTGACTGGAATCACCATGGGGTTTCATTTGCCTTTGTGGCCCCACAGGGATCAGGTGTTCCACTTCACTTGTGCCAATAGGTGGCAGCAGATTATTTCGACTCAGGGGTATTGGTGAGCAAGAGGAGAGCCAGTCAACTGCCAAAGGGACTTGTGATCCTCTGAGGATTTCTTCCACAGGTCTTGGTGTTCCAGTGCGTGAGTGGCTTGTGCTGATTGGATGAAGGGTACGTGGTGGGGGATTACGTCTCCTGGCAGACTGCACTTTATATGACAGACATGATGTACTAAGCTCCAAGGCTCGGTTTGGCCAATTTCGGGTTGAAAAGATGGTACTGGGTCCAGGCCTCATAAGTAGCTTGTCATCAAGATCTAGGAGCTTGTCAATTGGGTAGAGATTTCTTGGCTGTAGAGGCATCTCATGAATCAAGAGATCATTCGCATTTGGCTGATGACCACTTGTTTGACAGAGACTCATCAGATTCGAGGTGACAGACAGCACCTTGGACTGTGGTACTCAAGGTAACACCAAAGTATGTGGTTCACTCAGCACATAGAGACTTTGTGAATCTGGTCTGGTGACTGCAACATTACTCTCATCATCAGAAGCAAATCCCTCCCGGTAACTACGTGTCAATTGCTCCAAACAGCTCACAGTTTTGTTCCACACTTTGTGAAACACATAAGCAAGAATGTCCTCTTTCATGCAGTAAAATGGAGCAATGGGAGGGTACCCTAATTTCTGTTTCTTTGTAGCTGCTTCTGATTTATTTTCATGAAATCCCTCTTCCATATCTGTATTGTCGAAAGCTAGATATTCCTCAACTATTCCTTCTGAGAAGATTATACAGTCTTCTTCTCTTTCCACAGCACACAAACCAGGGGATATTGCTGAATCTCTTTCTTGAGACAAGGCTGCTTCATGTGAAGCTGAAATAGCAAGTGGGGATCTAGGATTTAATCCATAACCTTCACTTGGAGTAATTATCTGTTTACTCAGAATCCTGAGGTGAGGAAAGCTAGATGTCCACTGTTGGCACTCTTCTTGTAGACTCTTGGTATGCACACTTGACTTGCTCATATAAGAGCTCATCAATGGCTGTGCACATGGCCTGGACTTTTTCAGTGGCATTTTTATTAAGTTCACCATATCCCCAGGAGAAGTCTGAGCTGCCTTCTGTAGAGATCCCTGTGCCACTATAACTTGGAAAAGCAGATCCTGAATTCCCAGCATTGCCTGATGTTAAAGGTGATTCTTGAGTGAAGTCAGACTCACTTTGGGAACTTGTGTCTTTTTCATGGCCATCATTAGTAGAGGAAATTTCATCCAGTTGCTCTGGAAGGGGATGATGATTAAGAGCATGTTTGGTTACTCCTTTCAGCTCCAAGGTCTGCGGCACCGCCTTCCGAGTGTATCTGGAGATCATCCTCCTCCTCTGCCTCCTCCTCAGCTGCAGCCGGGGCAGGTAGGCCAGGGTGGGGGCCTCCGGGCCTGACCCTCCAGCTGGCTCTGGCTGGGCCCCGTCTCACCCCGTCGCCTAGACTAGGGATCACTACTGTCCCAGGGTTCCCACCTCTCTACCACGCGGCCTGCGCAGTGGTTTCATTAATGAGGTTCTAGGCATTAAGTTAGTTAGAAGAGATCGAAATAAAACACACAAACCAGTACCTTATTTTACATTGCTAGGTCCGAGACGGCTCGCCTCCCTGGTTCCTCCTCCAGTGAGGATTACTCTGGGCTAGCAGGAGAGAGAGAGAGTGAACACGCCTGGGAGTAGCCTTTTATTTGGGGAACAAGAGATTCAGGGGAGAAATCCATCCAATGAAGGTTGAGGGGGGGCTGCACTCCAAGGTCAGGGTCAGTGATTGGGTCTCCAGGGTCAGTGGTCACGCACACCCCCACACGGATGGGCTCTCTCATCAGGAAAGGGTCGGGATAGCTCCGACACAGCCAGAGCGCCTCAGGCCCTTAACGGGAGTCACCCATTCACCTGTCAGAATGGCTCTCCACATATTCCCCCTTTCTTAACAATGAGGCAGCGGTTCACTCTCTGGAGTCCCCGGATTTTTGATTGGAAGACTCGCCATCCTATAGTTACAATACAAAAGAGAATTAACAGCAAAGAGAATAATCCAATAATGTACCAAGCGGAGTGTTTAAGAATATTTCCAGGGTTGAATCCATTTAACTCCTTCAATATTTGGTTAGCCAAAGAAGAAGGATCTGAAAAATGTACTTGAAAAAAGTGAATGAGAAACTCCTCACTGTCTTTTCAGCAGAACAAAATTAATGAGACATGACAGTATTCAATTTTGGGGTAGTGATAAGGTCAGGAACCTATGTTTGGGCTGGGGTTGTGGCTCAATGGTAGAGCTCATGCCTGGCATGTGTGCAGCACTGGATTCGATTCTCAGCACCACATATACATAAACAAATAAAATAAAGGTCCATCGAAAAATTGTTATTTATACTCAATATTTGGCTTTTGATTCTTTTTTTTTTTTTAACATTCTTATCTGAAACAACAGATAATTCTGGAAGTTGGGAGCAATTGCCACAGAAAAAAGTACAGGATGTACACGAGCTGCAACCGCAGGTCGCAGAGACAGAACAAGCTGCTACCGCAGTAAGGTCTTGGCCAGGCCGGGGAAAATGCAGACAAAATCAAACAAAATGCAATCGGCTAGGAAAACTTGGGGAACTTTTGCCCTGAAAATGGGCAGTGGACTCCATGTTGTTTGCATCACCATGGTAACCATGGGGTGCCTGGCCGGAAGAGCGGCTTCCTGGTCCACTCTTCCTGGTCCCACACTTTTGCGGGCTTCCGATTGGTTCTTCCACAGTCACTCAGACAGGACTTCTAGTCCCACCTTCCAGGCACTAACCTGTACTACTGTGTTTCAGATTTCTACTGGAGCTGCTCAGGGCCTGTATTTTTAAAAATGCCTACCTGTAAATGCTAACGAAAGATATCTTTTTCAGACAAAATTTAATTCCACAGGTTTCTATGTTACAGTCCTAAATTTAAGTTAGTTCTAAGTTAAATAACCTGACTTTTCTCTATAGTTGTGTTACTAAATAATGTTCTATTGATGAGAGATATCAAACATACTTCTTTATATTTTACTTTTAATTTTGGAGGTTATGAGGATGCATTTGCTTGCCACAGGAACAAAGCCGACAATGTTCCTGTGATGACCAAAAAATCCTTATTCTCATTTCTGACTATAAGAAGAAAATATGTATGCACAAGGATTTTATTTCAGTTACATCAAGTGACGTCACATAGAAGAGTGCACTCCTAGTTAAAAATAAATTAAAATAGATCCAAATATTTTAAGACCACGTGGTTACATATAAAGTTAATACAATTATAATTTATATTCTTATTCTTAATATATATATATATATATATATATTTTAGATATTTAGATAACCCATATTTGTTCATCTATAGAATAATTAGCACATGCCTAATTGATTAGTTAATATATATTTGCCTAATTGTTTTTCTTCAACAGAAAACCCATAATTTATGTTTTATATTTACATTTATCAGATACTCTGCCTTTTCAGTTACAGATATTTGAGATAAATGTGTTTACTATAAATTTACTTTTAAGTAAAAATACAATCTTCAAGTAGTTTCTAATTCTCAAAGTTACTGTTCAAACATAAGATGATAAATAATTATAATTATGTCTACAAAATATCTAAGGATTTTAACTATATTTTCATTGATATTTCTTATCAAAGTATAATAATTTGTTTATAAATTCTAAGGTTTTCAGAAATTGTTCCAAAGTATAACCAAAAAAAATTTTCTAAAAGAAAAAGATGCTTCAACAACAACAACAACAACAAAACACACATGGATCCTAAAAAGAAGAAAAAAATCATCTTTGAGTAAAACAAGGTCTTTATATTCATTTTCCTAAGTAAAAAAGATTTTTATATTGTTATCTAAACAGATGATGTAAAAAGTTAAAACAATTAAAAAGAGATTTATATATACTAAACTGACTATAATTAATTTAAGGATATTTCAGGTTATTTTCCTAATTTAACTATACTAATGTGAGCTAAAATTTTGTCCATATTTTGACATGATAAACACCTATTGAAATGTAGGTTTATTTCTTTAAAGAAAGATCCTTATTGCCTAATAATTCTTACTGTTTAAGATAAAGATTAATTTTGGTAAATAAATTCACATTGTTGATTAAACATTAAGTATATTGAACTACTAACTTAAATCCCGATTTTAACAATTGTCCTTAGAGACTAAAATTGATTAATTCTAAGACACTGAGATACTAATTTTTACATATTTTGTTTGTTAGATAATTATAAAATTAAAAAAAAAAACATTTTATTAAGACTAATGTTCTCCAAATTAAAGTTATATATTAATTTTAAACAATAAAGATTACAAACTTAAAAAAAAATCATTGATATTATATAAGTTCTCTAACTAGATCTATTGTCCATAAAAAATACAGTAAGATTTATATACTGCTCCCTACACAAAAAATAACCTTCATCATATTTTTTAAAGGCAATTAAGAGATACCTATTTAAAGGATAATATTCTAAAATATAGAGATGTTGATACCTTCTCTCAAAAAGATTAAAAATTCTTTCTAAATTGTTAGGATGGATCGATTAGTCTATATAAAAAAATTAATAATCAATAAAAGGTAAATCTATTCTTAGTCATTTAAATACTTATACTATTATCTATAACTTAAACTAATAATACTATGACTTATGCCAAGCCTTTACTCAATTTTATTAAATAAGGAAAAGGGGGAATACAGGATCCCAGAGAGACACTAGATTTTACAAAATACTTTAAAAGTTTTTTTCTTAAATTGTAATATTGAGAGTCTTAATGATACTGAACATGATTCAGTAAATTAAATCAGATATCAAAGGAGAGTTTGGAGAGTTTAAACCAGTCATCATGATAATGACTGAGAAACCTGGCCCAGGAAGGTCAATTTCCAGCTACAGAGCTTATAGCCATGCAGCTTCACGAGCTTGTCAGGTAAATAAAAATTATAAAAAGACTTGTATGGACCCATTTTCCAGGTCCACCTTTAATGTGTCTTGCAGTGTGAACTGGAAAGTCCACCCATGAAACTAAATTAATTGTCCTGACTGTAATGGTCAGTTATACCGATATATTGACTCTATGGTAAGCAGACTGTCTGGAAGTATCTTTTGAGAAAAAGACAGTGTTAAAATAATGGATTGTTCTGCATCCATATGGATAGCAGCTATGGACCAGATGTGAGTAACACCAATTAAGGACCAGTTCTGTATGAGGGATCTCTCTTCATCTGTCTCTCTCAGCTCTGTCACTATATTACAGTTTGTCTTTCTATGGCCTGTCTCCTTCCTTCCTGAACGCATCCCTACCAGCCCAGTGCTGAGAGCTGAGCCCTCCATGGAGAAGAAACCTGAGTTTGCTGATCCTAGGGTAAATGCTGGCGTGGAGGCCATGGGGGCATTATCTACCTAGGAGACAGACAGCCCTCTTAGGGATGATGCCATGCACAGTCCACATCACCCTGTTTGGCCCTGGAGAATGGCTGGTTAGCCAGTGACGGGTAAGATTCCTCAAGGGAGGGACAACCTAAGACAGGCACAGTCGCAGAGGGGCCATCAGGAGAAAATTGGGGGCCAACAGAGGTGAGGCAAAGAACCTCACCCCCCTACTGGTGCAAAGGCCTAATTCTTCTCCCCTTCTGAGAGAGGTCTCCTGCCCCATGGCTGCTTTGCTCCCCACATCCAGCTCAGATCAGAACCCTAGTGACAGAGACTAGTCAATAGTGACTGCCTGCTCACCACAGCAGGAGACAAATGCAGCTACAGGAATGGGCCATGTCTGGATGCTTTTCTCTTTCTTGGTTCTCATTTTTTTTCTATGCTTTTCCTTTTCCTTTCTTTTCTCATCAGGGTTATCCTTTGACAATAAATTTAATAAAAAAAGAAAAAATGTTAGAAAAGCCTTCAGTTGCAACTAACAGCAACGAACATATGAAGTTTCCTCACAGTATGGTTACACTAGGCAGAAGATGATTGGCTTATGGATATTATCTTGCTAATATAGATTGACAGGCATGCCCCACTCAAACCCTGTAACAGTTGTGTACATTCCAAAAAGAAACTAAGCTACTGGACATTGACTTGAGGTTTGTCACCAGTCAGTTATCACCAGCTCCCGTGACTGAGGTAGCCAAATAGCTGAGCAACAAATTGACCACACAGAAACTTATGCTAGACAGCAGATAAAAAACCCAAGCCAGCCAATTATGCTGGACTTTAGTGACTAAGACTACATTTACCTTTATGGATAATTGTTAAAAAAATTATTAAAATAGATTTTTCCAAGGATATTTGTATTACTGACAGACCTATTTAACTCCTTAAATATGAGAGTGAAGAGAAAAATGATAAATATCCTATAGCCTATAAAAATACAACTTATTGCCTCATTAATTATTGCCAGATAATATTTCAGAACTATAATATGCTAAAGTTAATATTCAGGCTTTAAAACAGGTGTATGTCTATTAACCAGACCTAGACAAACTGCTGATCTCATAATCCCTAAAGTAACTACTTTAAATATTATTCCTTGCTTATTCAATTTTGGCCTTTGTGGCTATGTCTTAAAACTTACAATATATAGATTTTCTTAATGTTTGACTTAAATTACATCCAGCTTCCTTCATGGTCAGATAAGTACTGATAAAAGGATGAGAACTAAGTAATGATGTTCTAGAAGACAATGTAATAAATAATGTGAGTGAGCCCTTTGCTCTATGGTTTATGGAGAGGCCTAAATGCCATGGCAATAAAAATGTCTGTTACTGTGGCCAAACACAATGCCTCCCAATAAAATTGGGAAAAGATTAAAAATCTTCTGATGAGTGTTTGGCAAGGTAATAATAATCCAGATTATTGTGTTGACTCTTATGAAGATAATATGTTTTCTACTAATTCTTTTTGTGTTTTAATAGCAGATTGTGATGACCTTGGACCAAGAGCCAAGTGACTGAAAGAAAATTTCCCAGTTACATTCTTTTTTTTTATATTAAAAAAGGGGGAATATGTGGGAGGCCAACCTTATGGGTGACTGAGTTACACTCCCCAGCTGGGTGCTGAGGCGCTCAGTCACAGAAATGGGTGTGTCTTGCTACAGCCCCATGGGTGAAGCTATGCTCACCTGTTCCTTTGTAATATAACCCTTGCCCTGTTTAGGATAGAATCTTCCATGGAAGTGCCTTGTGTGTGTCCCCTTCTCTTACTGTGCCCTTGGATGTGGCCTACCCAGGTGTCAGTCAACCTGCTGACAGTGGACAACATGAAGACAGACTCAGCCCCCTGAAACCTGACCCCTTGCCTCATTTGAATAGCTTTTCCTCAATAAAAGGGGTCAGCGCGTGCTCTCGCTCTCTCTCTTTCTGCAGACCCTTAAGGTCAGAGGAGCCGTCACAGCAACCCCAAAGAAAAAAGTATTTGTGTCTCTTGTGTAGTTATTTTGTGCAGCCCAGTTAGCCCAGTTTAACTAGAGTGACCCCTGGGCCTTTTAGTCGCGAAAACAAAAACCCGGCAGGTAGGTCCTAAGGGTCAGAGTAAGTGATGCTTTAAGGACAGTCATGTATCACATAAGGATCGGGACATTTTCAGAGTAATGCATTATTAGGCAATATCATCATCTTGCAAACAACTTAGAATGTGCTTACACAGTCTAAGATTGCTCTGACATCACTGGACAATATAAATGTATGGGTCTACTACAATATATGCCATCCTTGATTGGCCAAAACTTTGCTAGGTGGCACATGACTTACATAATATATGAACACACATCACTGTCAATTTGAATGTTCATATATATTCATATATATATTCACGTATGTTAATATGTATGGCATCTAGAATATAGGAATATAAAGATTTTGCTTAATATTAAGAATAAATCTTTATATGACCTGGATGAGCATCATCATTTTGCATCACAAATCTTTCATGAACATTTGAAACACTGACATTAAATGATATAACATTATTTTGGTCACCTCACTTGTAGCGTTTTAGGAAATATGAAGAATTATCATAGAACATGATGGTAATGAAAATATAATTTTTATTTGCATTGTCCTCAGCATGCATCAGTTATTTTGCACTGATGAATATTCATTCTCTCAATTTAGGTAACAATTTATAACTTCTTTTGTAAGAGAGACAGTCTCTATGCTGCCAAGCCTGACCCTGAACTCCTAAGCTCAAGGGATCCTCCTGCCTCCCCTCAGCCTGTCTACTATCCGGGACTACAGGCACACACCCTTGTGCCTGACACTTGATTTATCTCTGCAAAATCACATTTTTTTCCGTAATCTCAGTCCATGTGCCTTAGATTCATCCTGTATTTAACCCTGTCCATGTCCCAAATTTGAGACTGAAGAAAGAGACTACAATTATTCATGTACAAAATTATTTAAAATATTTTACAAAATTACCTTCAGACTATGTGTATAAGGTATATAGGAAACACAAATAAATTTCTTGTTTTAACTTCCTTCCCATTCCCAAGGTATCCTGTGACATACATGCAAATATTCCAAAATCAGGGATCTGAGTTCCAGCATTTCAGATAAGAGAAACTCAACCTATATTTAAATATAACACATACATTTATTTGAATATTTGAGTATGTTTACATAGTATACATTTTTAGTCACATTTTATCCATAATTTGTATAAAGTAAGATAATTATTCTGAGAATATCAGTAAGGAATGCATTTCTTTTTCCATGATGCTTCTTCCACACAGAATATACTACTTTGGTGGATTATTGAGGAGATGTTGCAGGACATTTGTAGTAATTCCAAATAAGCCCCAAATATTAGTATGTATCAAGAAGGGATGACTGAACATTAGAAAAAAATGTTTAGACATATGGATGCTTGTCACTGTGATTTTAAAAGTTACAAATAGGGAGAAGAGGAAAAGTCAACCTGAATACAACACTCAATAAAAGTACTGAGATTGAAGAATACCGAATAAGTATATCTGGCACCATGTTACGTTCTGAGAACACAAGCAAAATGAACAAACAGGCACAGTTCCTGCCCTCACAGTTTTAGATCCAAGTAAATCCATTACTGGTAGCTTTGAAGGGACACACAGCAAGAAACATGCCCTCAAATCAACTCTTGATAAGGCTCATAGTTGGATGTTATTAATGATGCATTTTTTGTCTATTTTTGCTCATTATTCTTTCAAAGCATTAAGCTAAGCTGCTTCTACTTTGCTTAAGGAAAATATACATTTTCAAATTGAAAATAGCTAAATTAGTAATTATATAAATATAGATCTTTTTCCTTCTTCATACTGATGAGTTTTACATCCTATGGCATCCCATTAGTTATTTGATCTCTAAGGTCCAATTGAAGAATATAGACAATAAAACAGCAATTGTATTATATTGTAATATTGTGAATGGAAGGGGCCCAATAAGCAAGTAAACATGTCATTTAATTAATACTTGGGTGAAGAAGAAGAAGGTTCACATGCATAAAAAATGAGAGGTAAAGGGAGCAGGGTAGGTCTGGAAGAAAGATGCAAGAAAGTTTAGTTAATTCAGTTGTTGTTCATTTTTCTTAATGACCAGCTGAATATTTTTTATTGGAAATTGATATGATAATGAAGTCTGGTTGAGAAAATAAAGAGGTACGATGGTAAGCTAGAGTATTCATACCATCCAAAACAAATCAGAAGCATGCATTCTCAAATGAACAAATGTGTTCTCCCTTTGCAGCAAGGTTATTTGGGAGTTTCTGTTTCCCAGCATAGTTGCCAGATGGCAGTTTCCACAGATTGTCAGCCCCTGCATGCTGATAGTTGTCGGCTTTGTATGCTAACAAGGTGTTAGATGTAACCACTGCAGAGTAACTTTTAATTCCATATATATTGGTGAGTATCCCCTATGTTTGAAGTACTGGACATAAAATTTTAAGTGAAAATGGGTATTTCTTTAGTGAAGTTTGACTTTTAATGAGGCTTAAAGAAGAGAATGGCATTCCAGGAGAAAAGCTAAAGAAAAGTCTGCTATTGTCATACAATCATGGTATAGAAGGCACAAAGAATTACAGAAATATATTTATATTAGATCTTGTATTATTTTTCAGAGAAGATTTTGGTCCTTTCAAGCCCAAAAGTTATATAAAAGAAAGAGTCTGTACTGACTATCCAGAAGTACTACAAAGCATATCTTAAAGGGAAGATTGAGCGCACCAACTGCTTACAGAAACGAGCTGCAGCCATTCAACTACAGGCAGCTTTCAGGAGAATGAAGGCTCGGAATTTATACAGACAAATTAGAGCTGCTTATGTTTTGCAATCATATTGGAGGATGCGACAGGATAAACTTAGATTTTTAAACCTTAAGAGGATTGTTATCAGATTGCAGGCACTCGTAAGAAGACATCAGCAATTACGGAAATATAAGAGAAAGCAGCCATTATAATTCAAACTCATTTCCGAGCTTAATTTCATCCAGGAAAGTTTTAGCAACTTATCAGAGAACAGGTTCTGCTGTCATTGTTCTACAGTCTGCGTATAGAGGGATGCAAGCCAGGAAAACATTTATTCATATCTTAACATCTATTATAAGGATTAAATCATATTATCATGATTGTATTTCCAGAAAGAAATTTGTGAGTCTAAAAAATGCTACAATAAAGTTGTAGTCAGTTGTCAAGATGAAACAAGCACGTAAACAATATTTACTTTTTTTTTTTTTTTAAAGATAGAGTGAGGGGGGGAGAGAGAGAGAGAGAGTGAGAGAGAAAATTTTTAATATTTATTTTTTAGTTCTCGGCGGACACAACATCTTTGTTGGTATGTGGTGCTGAGGATCGAACCCGGGCCGCACGCATGCCAGGCGAGCGCGCTACCGCTTGAGCCACATCCCCAGCCCCAACAATATTTACTTTTAAGAGAAGCTGTACTATTAATCCAGCAGTAGTACCATACACAAAAAAATGGCTGCATGAAAGAGACAAGAATATGTGCACATAGGTGAATCTTGTATCAAATTGCAAGCTTTTGTTAGAGGATACCTAGTCAGAAAGCAGATAAGATTGCAAAGAAAAGCTGCTGTTTCGCTGCAATCTTATTTCAGAATGAGAAGGATGCGGCAGCACTACCTGAAAACTTTTAAAGCAGTTGTTGTCATTCAGAATTACTATCGTGCATACAAAGTACAAGTCAATCAGAGGAAGAACTTCTTGCAAGTCAAAAGAGCAGCTACTTGTTTGCAAGCAGTCTACAGAGGTTACAAAGTATGCAGACTATTGAAACAACAATCTCTAGTGGCTCTTAAAATTAAAACTGCATTATTAAATGAAAACTTCAATTCTTCATCATAAATTAAAGAATTTTGGTTATTATTTTGTATATGAACTGCAATGTGATATTAATCATCAGTACCAATTTTCTGATAAACTAAACTCAAGAATCTGCTTAAATACAGCATTTTCATAATCCAAATATCCTATTTTGCCTTGTCATAAGAGAGATATAACTTTTTAGTCATTAAAGACCAAGCTAAAACATTTAAACATTAAATTGAAAATAGCTGAAAAATTTAATACTGTAATATTTATTTTAGAATATCAGTAAGCATTTTATCTTCATATCTTTTAGTATTCAAATTTAATATTGGTTTGTGACTGGGCAACTATCTATATGCATATTTTAAAGCTTGCCCAAAATATTTGGTTACACAGCATATCTAACTTTAACAAATTTTTTATTATCATGTATCCTTCACCTACATATTTAAATTCATTTATTGCAATTTAAAATACTTTTAAAAAACACATGTTCTAATTGTAGTTTTTCTAAACATAAAAGCTACTCGAATTCATTTAGTGATGTACATTTAAATACAAAATGTAAATGAATATATTTTCCTTACTATATTAGTTCTCTATAATAAAATCATCTCAACTAGAAATGCTATGAAATGATTCCTAAATTTGCATAATGGGAAATTGTTACCTAATATTGCAAAAGTTAGTCATGTTTATTCACACAAATAAGTTTATTGATGTTTTACTAGGGTGCTAGATAGGGTACCATGATAGATATTACAGATGCAGATATAAATAGAACAAAGCTTTTTCACCCCAGTCTACATAAGAAAGAGCTTAGATCTAAAGTGAATAACAGTAGCCTCCACTTTAAAATAGTACAACTAATAATACTACAAATTAACATTTGAACATTTCACTTGCTAACCTCCCTAAATTACTTGAGCTTTTTAAACTTCATGCTCAATTGAAAAGCAAATGTAATAACATTAACTTCTTTACTGCCTATTATGAGAATTAAATGAGCTAATGCTCCATGAAATGCCCAGCATAGAATAATGTTCAAGGAATTTAAATAATCATTTTGTTATTTAGTTCCATAACTTTACGAGAGAAATGGAGGCATAAAAATGAGTCAAATATAAGGAGCAAATATATACATGAAACTACTGCAAAACTTTGTTTTCTATTTAAAAAGAAACAAATGCTGCTATTAAACAACGGAGACAGAAATTACAGGGAGCGCTTCAATAGAAAACAGTGTGTCTATTCCTCTTTACTATGGATGTCAACAGGATAACAGTAGCAGATAATCATTTGGTGATGTACAATGAGTAGCTATAAATTTGTCCAGTCCTTTGAAAATTCTGCAAGTCCCCACTGGTATGAAAGTGGAAATTCAGGTGGTCAGAGAAGGCTCCAAAAGAGAAGAGCTAGGCAATTGGCAAGTAAACCCATAATCTTTACTATTTAGAAAGAGTAATCATGCTGAGATTTGTTGACCTTTGGAAAGTTCACTATCATCATTTACAGAAACTGATGACTAATTCTTGGTAAAAGAGCAAGGGGTAAAAAAAAAAAAAAGAAGAAAAAGTTAGCACTGTTTCTATTCCAGAATATTAATATTAGGGTAGTGACTTATTTTAAAGAATTAGTTATCACTAAGATTACTTGAATGAAAAAATTTCATTAATAACTGTATGCAAATAAATGTATATCCACTGTGTATATATTTATATAGTTCAATGAACTCTGTAAAAATTAGTATACCATCACATAGAAATATTTTAAGACCGAAATGTTAAAATATAAATATTTTTTATAAAAATTCCCAGTAAGACTTTCTCTTTTTATATTACTTTACAGACACTCACCATCAACAATTTTATAGGTATATAATTTTATGTGAACATTTTATATTTAATAAAGGTTAAATATACCTATCTTTAAGATCCTATGTGTTTTAGCAACCAAAGAATTCATGCTATATATACTATGGCATGAATTCTTTGGTTGCTAAAATACATATATATGAATATATTAATAAAATAAATTATTTGGTTGCTAATATACTAATTATGCACCTTATTTAATTTGGTTTTTTATGAATACCCATTGATTTTAATATTTATCTTAAACAGCACTATCATAGAGTAAAAATTCTTTGGAGATTTTATTGAATAGTACTATTGAAGTTTTTTCTGAAATTAAAGTACTATACATTTAAATTGTGCAGAGTAGAGGTCAGTCAAATACATACTTAAATGTCTAATCAAAACTTAATTACTATGAATATTCACCAGAAAATTAGGGAAATATCCTTGGCAAATTCACATTCTTGAGTAATTCAGTAATTGTGATTAAAAGGTTGAATATATGACTAGAAATGTATGAAATAAATATAGATCTTAAAATTAATGTTTTGAAAGCTTTTAAAGCAATAGTCGCTGACTTTTGGATATGGCCTATGAATATCAGGGGTTAAAGGAAATGACTAATGGTGACATAAAGTAAGGAATATTAGGAAAACTTTGGGAAAGGGAAGAATCGAAAATTATTTCATATTTTGACTGTTGAATTTAACTTTCCTGTTAAATGCACATGCCCAATCCTTTTAGACTTTGTATTTTATTAATATATGCCTGTGATAAGCCATTCTTATACCTTTAAATTTATACCTGACTTGATTGTAACTTGCTCACAGTTTTCATCTATCCAGCTCTAAAAAAGCAGTAATATGCATTTGCTATTAAAATTTTTATTATTTAATAAAAAATATAAATGAGATGTTATTGATATAATTACACTCATACTATCCTTAGGTAAGTAATAGTGATAAGTACCCTTTATTTATTTATGATTTGCTGTGTTTTAGTTTTTAACTAAATACATTTTTACTTCTAGTTTGAAAATTTATTGCTTTAGGATTTTTATGTTTTTATATCCATTAGTTTTATTTAAGCTCGGTCTGTAGTTCTGCATTGCAAATGTAAAACCAATTTGACAGCATATATTAAACAGATTCAAAGTTCTGCAGTCAAATACTTTGACATCTCTAGCTTAAGCATACTTTTTTATCAAAGGATTTTTCAGATCCTTTTAATAAATGAATGTTCATTGCAATTAATTTTCAGAGTATTTACCAAATATAGCTAAAAAGGTTTTGGTCTTGAGGTATTATCTCAAATGATTGTTATTTTATAAACTAAACTATGAAAACTTGAGCCCATGGTGTATGCTTTGTCAGTGTTTTAGAGTCATTGAATAAAAAGAGGTACTTGGATAATTTTGACCTTTGTCCATGTCCTGTACTATCGGACTCTGCTGAATGAATTTAACAGTGAAAAATTTCAGGCCCTGAAATGTTTGTTGTTAAAGATGATCAAAATATACAACTTAAAATGCAACATTTTATAAGCACTCCATCTCTCTCCTTCATCTCAATTTAATACTAATTAATATCCCTAGTGAGCCTTTTTGGCCTGACCTGCCGGATCACAAGAATTACCATGTTTCACTCATGACTCCTTGGTCTTTGCGAACTTACACAAATCTAAAACTAAAGCACTTTTGACAAGTACAGATTACAAATTCAGCTCACAGGAGCCATACTGAGCACAGGATAAGCACAGAAGAAGTTTTGCTACACTGCTTACATAGAACTGGGAGAACAGAACAGATTTGTTCGTAGGTACTGCAATTATTTGAAATATGGATCACCAAACTGAGTACGCCATATGGAAAGGAAGACTCAGAATTGAAACTCATTTAAAAAACTTAAACCTCCACTTTTTTTTTGTTAAGTAGAATACTGTTTAAATCTCATTAAGAACAATCTTAGTTTAAAAAAAAAAAAACTATTCAAACACCTATACAAAATTCTCATCCATATTAACTGAAAAAGGAATAGGCTCCACTGTACAATAATATTTAGAACCATGATATGTATCATACCAGTCATTTAATTTTTGGTTATCCAATAAATAAAAAGAAAGCATCCATTTACTAAGTCTCATTTTAACTAAATATTCTTTCTTTGAGAAAAGTTAACTCCTAAAATTATGTATTGTTTATTTTTATATTCATACATGCACATGTAATTTGTTTAATCTATTTCCCCAGTACCTTCCATTTTCTCCCTTCTTTCCTCCCCAGATCCTCTTGCCATAATATAGTAATCTCCCTACTATTAGTAGTAGTGGTAACAGTATTTTAATTAATGCATTATTGATACACATAGGAAATTCATTGTGGTATACATGGAAATGAACATAGTGTAATTTGGTTGATTTCATTCCTCAGTACTTCCCCATGGTGTCCCTTCCTCCCTCCCTCTGGATCCCTTCCCTCTACTGTATTGGGCTCCCTTGAGTCTTATTTCTTGAGACTTTATCCTCCTTTATTTTCCTCTCTTTCTCATTCTAATCTTCCCATGTAAGAAATCATTTAACCCATGATTTTTTGATCAGGCGTATTGCGCTTTGCATGATTTTCTCCAACTTCATCTGTTTACAACCAAATGACATGATTTCATTCTTCTTTATGGCTAAGTAAAAACATATATACCATATTTATTTTAACCCCTCATCAGTTGATGGGCACCTAGACTGGTTCCATAATTTGGCTATTGTGAATTACACTGCTATAAATATTGACATCCCTGAATCACTATAGAATGCTGATTTTGGTTCTTTTGGGTAAGTATCAAGAGGTGGAATAGCTAGGTCTTAGGGTGGTTCCATTTTTAGACTTTTGAGGAAACTCCATAATCCTGTCCAAATCTGCAGTTTCACCAGCAACACAGAGGCTCATCTTTTCCCTCACATCCTCATGAGCACTTATTGTTATTTATATGCTTCATGGTTATCTTTCTCACCTTAGTGAGAGGAAATGTCAGTGTATTTTTTAATACATTTCCCTCACTGCTAAGATTGTGGAATATTTTTCATATATTTTTTGGACATTGTGTTTTTCTTCTTTTGATAAATGTTTGGTTAGTTCATTTGCTCATTTACTGATTGGGTTGCTTTTGTGGTGTTTTTGAGTTCGGTTTATTCTGGGTATTAATTTAAAAAAAACTATTTTCATAGATTTTAAAAACTACTCAACTTGTCAGAGGAGTACATGACAAAGATTTTCTCCCAATCTGAAGGATTCCTCTTCATTTCCTTAAATGCTTCCTTTGCTATGAAAAAAGTTTTTAATTTTATTCCATTTCACTTACTGATTCTTGGTTTCATTTCTTGAGTTTCAAAGGTCTTAATAAGGAATGATGTGTCTGCAACCATACCTGTGAATATTATCAGTATGATTTCTTCTAGCAGTTGCAAAGTTTCTGGTCTAATCTGTATGTCTTTGATCCACTTTGAGTTGATTTGGGGGCAAGGCAAAAGATAGGTATCTAGTTTCATTCTTCTGCATATGGATATCCAGTTTTCCCAGCCCCAATTGTTTAAAAGCTGTCTTTTCTCCAACACATGCTTCTGGCACCTTTGTCAGGGATCAAATGACTGTACCTATATGAATTTGTCCCTGTGTCTTCTATTTTATCCCATTGGTCTTCATGTCTATTTTGATACCAAATTCATGCTGTTTTTTTTTTAAACTATAGCTCTGTAATATAGTTTGAGAGCAGGTATTGTGATGCCTCCAGCATTGATTTTACTGCTCAGTATATCCTTTGCCATTCTGGGTCTCTTATCCTTCCATATGAATTTTAGGAGTATTTCTTCCAGTCCTGTGAAGAATATCATTGGTATTTTGATGGGGATCATATTTTAAATCTACATTTGTTTCTTTCTTTTGCTCACCAAGTGAAAGAAGAATCACCAGTGTATCAGAAATCATCTACAGTTACACAAACCATATTAAACAGTTCAGTTACATGGATTCCTCATTGTCCACTGCTGGTCTTATAAAATATATTTTTTAAATAAAATTGTATTAAATTGCCTTCATTACATTTTCTCTTGTTTAATCATTAATGATTTAAGCAAAATGAAAACATCTGCTGAACAGTCTGAAAAATTTTTTACAGACTAATCAGCCTGTGGGTTATTTCTACTGAAATGTATACTGATAACAGTAGTGCAGTTTTTATTCCTTGAAGGAAGGATGGATTTTCATTGCATGGTTTGGTTCTATTTGCATTCCTTAGTTTACATGCTACACTGAGCATGTATCCATATTCATCTAAAATATTTATTAAGAAATATGTACTGTATCTAAACATAAGATGCATTTCCCCACCGAAAAATGTGAAGTAAGCAAAAAGATAAGACAATAAAGAGATTAAACTCAGTGAAAAGGAGAAGACTAAAACATTACAAACACATTAGAAAATATAGTCAAGAATCAAGCAAAATCATGATGTCCCATTCTGAGAACTCTAACAAAACCTTTTTTGAGAAAGATAGGGATGATGCTTATCATCAACAAAGTTATTATAATTATTTTTATATTTTTAAACCAACTAACATGACCACCATAGTAGATAAATACGATATGTTACTTGAACACTTTATAATCCCTATTAGTAAATGAAAATGTTTTATTTACAGATTTTGCTCCCTGGAATTTAGTATTATCCTCTCTTGAAACTACAATATAAGTGCTTGTAATTTTAACTGTATTGTAGACCATATGCATATGAAAAAATTTTGCATTATCTGTTCCCTATTTACTGAATGCTACCAAGTGTCAGGCACAGTACTAACTACTAGAAAAAGTGGCATGTAAAAATTGGTATGAGATTTTTTTTTATGGGATGGAGACTTTAGACAAAAGGCAGAAGGTGATTACTAACATAATTATATGCAAATATACAAAGGATAGCCCCATCCATAATGATGATATCCTGTTGCAGTGGAATTTGAGCAATTTGGGTGGGCCAGGCTTCAATGAGTGGTATTTCACATAAAAAGGATAGTTTAGACTTTATTCTGCAGAGAAGGAAGATAGAACATTCCAGGAAGTCATGAAGTTAGCATGATGAAAAAGTAAATAGTAACAATAATATACAAAACAGAACCCCTAAGCAGAGAAAAAACAAAATATATGACATTAGAAGGAAAATACAGGGAGAATTCTGACGACAGAGGAAATTTATAACACATTAATGATTTTCGTATATGCCCTTAAAGATATGTAAAATTTTAATAAGCTTTAAGTGTGCAATGGCACAATCATATGCGTACTTCACAGAGGTCACACTGGGCTGGTTGTAACTAGTAGGGACAGAAGTTGATATATTTGCAGGATGATGAGGAGGTAAAATCTACAGGATTAACTGATTGTGTATCAGAATAGGAAGTGATAAGAATGACTCCTAGATATCTGCATTACCAAAAAAAAAAAAAAAATGGGTATTAACTGTTGTTTCAGACATGTGGTCAATTTGGAGAAGAAATCATAAAATTTCATTCAGGCATATTTGTTTGAAGAATCTAGGATGAAATATCACATAAACAATTAAATATAAAGGCCATAATTAAAGCCATAGAAACTGAACTGAGATAATTATCTTTTCATAATTGTCACATTGGTTTTGGAGCAAATTTTAATCTCCAATGGAAAGGTGAAAAGTTGACGCTTCACCAGCTTCACTGCCAAACATACAATGATAAGAAATCTAAGGTCAAGTAATGCCCATAAAACACTCATTAACCTGTTTTGTATGACTGAAGACATACTTGGTTCTCTGTCTTTTCATATATATCAAAACAAACTGAAAGAAGAGTTAATACTACTGAAAATGAAATTTGCTAAAGGCAGTTTCAGCCAACTGCTTTGTGGAATCAGAGACAGCACTCTGTTAAGTGAAAACAGACTTGAAAAGGTCTCTAGACCTGAGACACCACTTCCTGAACGGTTAGGCTGCTGTGCTCACCCTGTTCTTATAATACAATTACGCAAGGGCAGAAGTAACCAAATAATACTTCCTTGCCAACCACATGCCTTCAAAAATATTTCTAATTTCCCTTGTGTTAATTTGCCAGTGCTCTGGCACAGATTTATTGATGCTTGAAACTGGCAATAGCCTGGTATATTTCCTGATTTGAGTCCTTCACATGTTTATGAGCCCTGCTTTGGATTTTAACTTGTATGGGAATATGTCAGATATACCACACTACACATCTGGTATAGTCCCAGGTTACTGACAACACGACTAATGTAATATACAATTGATAGTATATAATATACATCCTATATTGATAATAATGTCAAATGCAATGTCTAATATCTAATATTTTATTAATATCTGACATTTATCTATATGATATATGTAATGTTATATTAATGTATTAGATAGTAGGTATAATATATCATATTACATGTTAATATATTCCTAGGAAAAAAATATAAAACGAAATGATAGAATTATGAAATAGACTGCCTAGAACTACTCTATGAAGAACTATATGATGTAATGATGATTTATTGAAGAAGATGAGCTTGAAAAGGACAGAAAGTCAGTATGTGGCAGGTGAGTGTACACTAGGGAGTGTGTACACACACACATACACCTGTAGAGTGTGGATCTATAAAAGGGTACCACATATCCTCAAGCAAGCTCATGACCTCCATGCACATGGGAATGTACCCATGTAAATTTTTTTTTACTTTAATACTGAACTGGCTAAACTGTCTTGAGTTTTGCATTATCAGAGACTCTTTCTAAATATATCTTAATGGGATAATGGGAAAAGAGCAACAGTTCTAGGACCATATTTTCCTTTTTTCTCTTTTGTTTAAGGTTAAACTTTTAAAAACAAACAAAAAAGCATAATACTTCTTATTCTTTCCTCATTATTATTTTTTTTTCATGTTCCTATTCTTTAGTTTACTTTACAAAACAAGTACCCCAGATAAGAAAGCTTTAAAATCATAACCAGATCAAAATGATTTATATTGTTTGCAAACAAGATACAATGGAATTTTGCATACAAACAAACTCTACTGTAAAAGGCCTAACTATAGTGCAAGGTGGCCCAAGGAAAGCCCTTAAAGAAGGGTGAATAAAAAAGAGGCTAGAAATAAGCAGATTCCAGTTATAAATTACATACAAAACCAAGCAATTTGCATTATCTTGATTGAAAAGTACAAATAAAGAATTTTAAGCACGAAAATAAAAACAATATAGGTAGTATTTGAGATTAATAATAAGTGTCTGGATAGTACTGTTCCAAACAGTAGCTATATTCATACTAGATTAACTATCTCAGGCTGAAAGAACACTTTTAGGCTCTGCCCATTGAAATTTTTTTTTTTAATTATTTTATTGTTGGTTGTTCAAAACATTACATAGTTCTTATTATACCATATTTCACAGATTGATTCAAGTGGGTTATGAACTCCCATTTTTACCCCGTATACAGATTGCTGTGTCACATCAGTTACATTTCCATTGATTTACAAATTGCCTTTCTAGTGACTGATGTATTCTGCTGTCTATCCCATTCTCCACTGTCCCCTCACCCCTCCCCTCCCCTCCCCTCCCCTACTCTCTCTCCATCCCCTCTACTATAAATCGTTTCTTCCACTTATATAATTTTTCTCCTACTCCTCCTTTCCTCTTATATGTAATTGTGTATAACCCTGAGGCTCACCTTCCAGTTCCATGCAATTTCCCTTAACTCTCACTTTCCCTCCCGCCTATCATCCCTGTTTAATGTTATTCTTCTTCTCCAGCTCTTCGTCTCTACCCTGTCCTTGGTTACTCCCCTTATATCAAAGAAGACATTTGACATTTGTTTTTTAAGGATTGGCTAGCTTCACTTAGCATAATCTGCTCTAATGCCATCCATTTCCCTCCAAATTCTATGATTTTGTCATTTCTTATTTACAAAGAACTCAAAAAATTAGATAATAAGATAACAAATAACCCAATCAACAAATGGGCCAAGGACCTGAACAGACACTTCTCAGAGGAGGACATACAATCAATCAACAAGTACATGAAAAAATGCTCACCATCGCTAGCAGTCAGAGAAATGCAAATCAAAACCACCCTAAGATACCATCTCACTCCAGTAAGATTGGCAGCCATTAAGAAATCCAACAACAACAAGTGCTGGCGAGGATGCGGGGAAATGGGTACACTTGTTCATTGTTGGTGGGACTGCAAAATGGTGCAGCCAATTTGGAAAGCAGTATGGAGATTTCTTGGAAAGTTGGGAATGGAACCACCATTTGACCCAGCTATTCCCCTCCTCGGTCTATTCCCTAAAGACCTAACAAGAGCATGCTACAGGGACACTGCTATATCGATGTTCATAGCAGCACAATTCACGATAGCAAGATTGCCCATTGAAATTTTCAAAGTGTAGTTATAATTATACCCAGAGGGGAAAAATACATAAAACTACTAAATTCAGTCCTAAAGCATATTCCAAGCTGTGAGCCCATACTTATCTACCCTTTATTTACTCTTTTTTTACATTAATTTATTTTACTCATAGAATTTGGTTCTTAAAAGTAAAGTGAATAACCAAAAAGTGACAAGAAAATTACATTTCATACCACTAATTCACATTCTATGCATAAAGATATGTTCACATGTAGAATTAATAAAAATAAACCACCTCAATTCTTTTCAGACAAATTTTGATTTATCATTGCACTTTTCTTTCACTATTAAGAACATTGTAACATGAGTATTCATTTTAAAAGTCCTTGCACAGGGGAAATATGAAATAGGGCTGAATAAATACCCACCCTTTAAGCTGTATCATCATTTTAACTTATTCCCACAAGCATGTCATGCTAGTTACCACCACGTAACAAGACCAAATAGTCGGTCTCTGGTCAACCTATTCTGGCATTCAAAAAAGGCACAAAAATAAGGTATTATTTTATAACTATCAAAATGATCCAAATTTACTCAGAGAGAGAGAGAGAGAGAGAGAGAGAGAGAGAGAGAGAGAAGATCCAAAATTACTCATTGAAAGAGGGAGAGAGAGAGAGTGAGGGTTAGAACTTAACATGTTATTTCACACTGTAAGCAGTGGGAAATACTTTCATAGTAAAAATGACTTTTACTTTATTAAAACATTTACTTGAATCCAAATTTTAAAATGATTATTAAAATCTTACGTGTACCAGAGAAAATCTGTCACAATGAAAACACTTTTAATTTCATAATAATGTCTGCTTCAAATAATTTTAAAATTTCTACCTTCTAAGGGATGATCAATGAACTTATACCTGCTCACAGAGCATAATATTCACAGATAATTCTACAGCATGAAATATAAACGCATATAAGTACCAACACTCTTGGAAGTTGGTGATTCTCCGAAGTATTGCTTGTAAGCTAATGTCAAACATATCAGAAACTATATAGAATAAGCTCCTGTTAAATGATGTTTTTTCACTACAAATTGCAACTGTTTTCCTGATCAATATTTGTTCAAAGAGCAGTTTCACAAAGCCAATGAATGACACCCTCTATAAAGAAATTTACTGGAAGACCTGGCTTGTGGCAATATTGACCTAAGGAACACTGCTCCTGTGAGCTTTAATGTTTAGAAAATTTGAAAGAACTTTCACATATTTGATTATGTAAACTTAAGGTGATTAAGCAAGGAGTTAAATAGTAATTACAATATTCACAATTAAATCTTATATTCTGCACTACTTTTTCAAATTGGAATGAAAATTAAACCAAAAGGTAATGTTTTTAAAATCAGTAAATATGCTATTTTTTAAATTTTTTCTCACGATGAGAGTTGATCAGTTTGAAACCTTATTTTATAGACATTATCCCATTAGCATTGATCCTCATTCTTACAAGCCAGCAACGCCATGGAATGACACAGTTTCTATGACACAGTATGAAGGAAACACAGCTCATTGGCAGAGAATGACTGGTTCTCCACGGAAACAATCTTAGGGCAGACTTTGGTCAAGGGTCTCTCTTTTTCTCCTCATAACTGGTGGCACTAGTGGTATAACAAATGTTTTCATTCACTGTCCCCAAATTTGTGAAAGTCAGAATAAAAAAAAAAGAAGCTCAGAAATTTTTGAAATTAGATATGCCTTCTTTTAAGAGCAAAATCAGGAAGCCAGTTGCCTTAGAGCTTGTTTATTCAGGCACTAGGTTCTAAATCCTGCCCTGAACTAAAAGGAAACCTAATTTACAATCCAGTGAACAGAGTGACTAATAGTTACTTGGCTACTAATTAACTAGGACCAATGTTCTAAGGAAGATGAAATTTGAGTAAGCTATGCTGTCATTCCTACATGAAATCTGTCCACAAGTGCCTTCTGCTCATTCAATAAAGACAAAAAATTCACTAATCATTTTACCACATTCTGTCCTTACCCATCTGAAATATAAACATTTAAAAAGTTTTGATATATGTTTTAAATATTCATGGCAAAGTGTTTTTTTTTCTAAATGTCTAATAGGAGGAAGAAAAATAGTTCTTTGAATTGTCATTTGTTATCAATAGCTTTGGGTGTAATTGAACTTAAAATCACTGTTTATTTTCTCTAACATATCTTCCCATCTTCAATCACATATGTTGTTTTGAATGTACTAAACAAACTTTGTATCATTTGCAGAACACATTTTAAATACTAAAATACAAAAAAAAAAAACAACCCTCAAACAGGCAAATGACTGAAGATAATAAAAGGTTAATATATTATAGAGCAACTGCTGGTGGGAAGGTATAGTGGGATTTTCAGAACCCTTAACTAAATAAAAAAACTTGAAGAATTTTGACATATGAGCCAAGACCTAAAGGAGATCAAAAACTAAGTGAAGAACATTCAAGGCAGAAGGAACACTTAGTACAAAGCCCATGAGTCAGACACCATCCTAACATAACCACAGAACAGAAAGAACGCAGAGGGAAGAGGCCTCCTGATGGAGAGAATGTACAGTGCAAACTGAGGTCAGAGTTAATCATGAAAAGTCTTCCAAGAATTTTTGTTTGCTTTTTTAAATTAAGTGCACTCAGAAACAAATAGACATTTTTAAACTTGTAAAATTATTTTTACGGCTCTGCTAAAAACCCTTGTCGGAGAATAAAGAAGTTAACTGAGAGACCAGATCCTGTGAGTGTTGAGAGCCACAGCCAAAGGGGCCCCAGCAAACTTCCAGCTGCCAGCTGATGATTGGCTCACAGCGGCCCCAGAAACATCTAGCTGATTGGCTCCGCCACTGAGCTGCTCATTGGGGGACTTCTTTGGCTCCGCCCATGCAACCCACCAATCGGCCTCAAGAGCAGGAGGATTGTGGGAGGTGGTGAGGCTTGTGTGGGTGAGAGGCTTGGGGAAGCCGGTGGTGGCAGTTGGGCTCTGAGGGTTTTTTCCTGAGGAGCTGTTTTGTTTGGCGTTTGTAGTTCTAAAAATAAAGTTAGTTTCTTTTGACAAGTGGCTCCTGAATTGTGCCCAGCCAGACTGCGGCATTTGGTGGCTCGCACGGGGAGCGACTGAGGGTAAGTAAACTGCTCGCCCCTGAGGGCAGGGCGAGAGGATGGGTAGTAATTCTAAGTTTCCTCTTTTGTTTTGCTTCATTTTTGTTTTAACTTGCCTGTCCCTGGAGATGAGTGAGACGAAAGAAAAACCACTCACATCTGAGGAAAAACTATGTGCGTCTGAGGAACAGATAGGGAGAAAGGACGGATACACATTTCAGGAGAATAGAAAGGCTGATATAATGAATTTTTGTTCCAATTTTATTTCATTCTGTCTCGGTTTTGTTTGGTGTTATCTTGTTGGGTTGTATTATAGTAGAAATACGGGATCAGCAATCAGAAAAAAATAAATAAAAGCCCGTCTGCTTTCATCCTCATCTCAGACTAATTTTTTTTATTTCTTCATTAACTTTACATAATATATTTACACTTTTGTTATCATTGCTCCAATCTAGGAATTAGAAGAAACTCAAAATCAGGTTGAATAAACTAATAAATGAGCATTGTTATTTCTCTATTTTTGTTTGTGTTTTCTTGCTATTTCTTTACAAACCTGCTTTAAGTATACTTTCAGTATACTTACAAGTAGCATTAATTTTGGTTTTTACTCTATCAGATACTCCCTTCATATTTGGGAGGATAGGAATGCTGATAAGTTTGGTTTTATTGCTTAACTTATTTTTGTGTATTACTGTTTCTTTCAATTTATTGTAGTTTTCATGCTGTACTACATTTTTTAAAAAACCCCTAATAAATTTTTGAAGTATGTTATCAAACTTTTCCAAGCTTCCTTCCCCCTATCCTGCAGGTTTACTAAGATAGTTCGGTTTTACCATTCAAGTATTTATTAGAATGATCTTGTAGATAAATGTTCATACATACTATTTGCATTATATGATTACATAATACACAATCAACATTTAAATTCACACATGCAGAGACCTCTGTAACTCTGCTTGCTCCTTCTAGGGATTCCCTAACACCTTCATTCATGTCCTAAAACTGCACTATTTTAAAGAAAAGCACATTAAACTTCTCATGTTTCTAGTAATACCAATACTTCCAGGTACTGCCACATTATTACTTCATTGTGATAAACTGTCTATGACATGAATTCCAAGAAGAAACTGAGAACTAATGACCTTCCTTTGCATAAAGTTAGTGCCATAGTCTCTCATTTTCTTTATCTTTTTCACCAATGAAGTCTAAAATTACATATTTTGTGCAGAACCTTATTCCTAATCTCCAGCTAAATGTGCTAATTTGACAAAGTCTTTCATCTCTTTTCAGTCTCCATATACAGAGATGACCCATCAAATAATCAGCACACCAATCATCTTGTCTGCTCCCACTTCCATATCTGAGTTTTCATGCTCAATTACAGACTATGATGATAAACTAAGTTCCCTCAACTCCGTTGTCATTTGATTTCAGATGAGGTTGTCAGAAGAGAGGCATTATTAGAATGAAGTGGATAGGAAGTTTAGAGAAACAAAACAAATGTCTTCTCTATATAAAGAGATTTGTTTAAGTTACTGGCTCACACAATTATGGAGGCTGATAAATCCCAAATATTCAGAGAGGCGTAGTGGTGCTGGAGATTCCAGAGGGCAAAGTCACAATAACTATTGATTTCTAGTTTTCTGGACAGTCTGGGCAAAGTCCGTTAATTGTTTTACTCAGACCTGGGTAAATACAGTCCACCAATATTATATAGAGCAATCAACTTTACTCTATTGATCAAAATCTTAATCTCATCCAAAAATTCTAACAGAAACATCCAGAATCTTTGGCCAAATAGTTGGACATCCTATGGGTCAGTCAATTTGACACATAAAAGTAACCCTCATAGGAAGTCAAATGCCATTTTGACCTGCTCTCTCATCTTCCTTTGGCCTTTTAGGCAACACAGAATCAGTTTGGACTCCTGACTTCTGCTCATCAAGAAAGAAAGCCTTCCAGAGGCTACCGCAGACCTGTCTCCAATCAGAGCAGTGGATGTTCCTCACTATGGCATTTGAGAACTTTGGCTCAAGTGGTGGCAGTGACAGTGCCAGGAGTCTTTTGACTCAGAATCCTCCAAAGTCAGTGATCATATGGCTCCCAAATTCTTACAAGGAAGCAGCCTTAATATTTCCAACTTTGCCATTTTTGCTTTCATTCTTCTAGCTGAGATGTGGGATAACCTCATATTCTCATTTTTATTCCTTCAGAACTTCAACAATTTAGAAACCAATTTCCCCTTTTAATATATACACAGGGATTTTTGTTTTCCTGGATTCTGACAAAAAATTGTCTAACCTGTCATATTATCTGGTTGTTTGTTTTAATGTTTTCATGTTAATTAATATTTTCTTTTTTGTGGAGCAGAGACCAGGAATTGATCTCAGGGGCACTTGAGCACTGAGCCACATCCCCAAATCTATTTTATATTTTATTTACAGTCATGGTCTCACTGAGTTGCTTGGGCACCTCACTTTTGCTTAGGCTGGCTTAGGACTTGGAATCCTCCTGTCTCAGCCTCCTGAGCTGCTGGCACTACAGGCATGTGCCACCACACTTGGCAACATTTTCTTTCTTTCTTTCTTTCTTTCTTTCTTTCTTTCTTTCTTTCTTTCTTTCTTTCTTTCTTTCTTTCTTCCTTCTTTCCTTCCTTCCTTCCTTCCTTCCTTCCTTCCTTCCTTCCTTCCTTCCTTCCTTTCTCTTTCTTTCTTTCTTTCTTTCTTTCTTTCTTTCTTTCTTTCTTTCTTTTTAATTTTATTTGTTTTACTTAGTTACACATGACAATACAATGATCTTGACATATCATACTTTTGAATCAGATGGGATATAATTTCTCATTTTTCTGAGTATAACAGGTTGCAGAATCACATTGGTCATGCAGTCACATATATACACACAGTAGAATGAAACATTTTCTTTCTTTATAGATTGGTTGCTCCATCCATAGGCATATCTTGGATCATACTACCCCCAATGAGGAGATCACATGTGCCTCCTCAAATATCACTCCTTAAAGTCTCTTTTGACCAAACTACCTGAAATTTCACCTCACTATCCTTCCCTACACAATTACTCTGCTATGTTTTTATAGCTTTTACCAGTAATCAAG
Organism: Spermophilus citellus; assembly: GCF_964194105.1. NCBI lineage: Eukaryota > Metazoa > Chordata > Mammalia > Rodentia > Sciuridae > Spermophilus > Spermophilus citellus. The sequence goes on along the minus strand of NC_138187.1, from coordinate 147,633,656 downwards.
ATAGAAAGTACACGTCCTTATTTATGATTTGTCTGCCATCTTAACTACATCCAATTATAGTATAAATTATTTGAAGACTAACTACTTACTTGCCCATACTTCTATCTTTACCCTTAAAGAGACTCTGGAATATAATAATCTCTCAGGAAATATTAATTAAATAAATATATGCAATAATTCACAGATAAACTCATATATTTTATTCATGTTTTTATGTTTTATTATTCTTTCTTGTGGCATTTTCTCAGATGGACTGTGTACTCACTTGATCCACATCTTTCTAGAAACTGCTTTCTCTTTTAAAAAATATCTATTTTTTAGTTGTAGTTGGACACAATATTTTTTTAAAATTTTTATTTGGTGCTGAGGATCAAAGCCAGGGCCTCACACGTACTAGGCAAGTGCTCTACCACTGAGCCACAACTCCAACCCCTAGAAACTACTTTCTTGCACCCATAAAGGTTGGTATAAGATTCTTGATTTCAGTGATTTTCTGTCAGATGTCTATAAATATTTTCCCATCATCTGGGCATTTCTAGTATAGCCAGTGAAAGGTTGTTCCATGGGTATAGATCACTCCTTAAGAATTTTATTAGCCTTCAACTGCTACAATGAGTATTTACCAAAAACTTAGCAATTGAAAGAGTATAAACTTAGTTTCTCAAAATGCTGGATGTCACAAATGCAGGTGGACATGTCTAGCTCCACTGCTACAATTTTCCCAAGGTGAAAAATCACTTGGCGAGTGGATGAGGTTCACTACTAGAGTTTCTAGGATAGAAACTGTTCCCAGTGTCATTCAGATTGTGTACTCACAATTGATCCTAAATGCAATGTGTGTAACAATATTATATACTTTCAAAGTCCCTTTTGCCATCTAGCATAACATATTCACATGACACAGATTAGGACATGGTCATCTTTAGGACTCATCTGCCTACCCTTTGGAAAATAGTGAGTATACATACAACTTATAATAAGTAAATAATCTATTGTTTTCCTACTAGAAGTGTGAACAAGTTTCTCTTGTCCTTGGAGATTAAGTACCTTTAGTAGAACATGCCAAGATGTATTTTTTTCTCACATTTTAATCTCCAGGTTCATGTCTGTCTTAAACACTACATACCATTTTCCTATTTGTTTAATAATTATCTTTCCTCTGTATTTTGCTTTTTCTCCTACTGACTTCTATAGAACTGATCAGGTATTCTAAATATATCCTCTATATGTATCCCTAGATGAATTATCTTTCCTTGAGCAAGTTTATATCATTAGGGACAAGTCCAATTTATTGTTTATTTTCCTTACTTTGAATGCTGGCCCTCTTAGATGAGGTATTTCCTGTGATATTCTCATTAGCAGGCGGTTGCAGTCCAGAAGAAAGTGGGGAAGGGCTTTTCTCCTAGAAACCAGAAGACCCCAAGCTGAGGGACCCAGGGAAGCATCAGGAAGAAGCCTCCCTCACCTTTCTCTTTTCAAACATCCCACCTAAGAGATGGAGAGGCCTCAGCATAGTTCTTCAGTTCTTCCTTACTCACAGAAAGAGAGAGCAGGTAAATTCACTCAAGCCAATGTCTACCTTCTGGGGAACTCCAAATTTAAACAGCACCCTGGGTCTGCTTCATTCAGTCATCACCCATGTACCTTTATTATGTTCTGGGTTCCCCTACTTCCCAGTGTTTAAATAGCTTCTTGGCACTTCTCCTGCCCTCCCTCTGGAGACAAGAACAAGTGGAAGCTGGTACTGGAGACAGAGAAGGAACAAACCATGTAAACATTTTCTACAATTTTTTGCATCTCAGTGTTCTGTGCTTAAAGTACAGCATTCCCTTATGTTGAATTAAGTATGGTTAATGGTCCACTTTCATCTTCACCACTGGCTTTTTGGCCAGACCAATTCCAGGTCTCAACATTTTATGTGTGCTGGAAAATTAAGACAATATTATTCTGAAGGTGTCATTTTGTCTTTTGATACCACTGTCATATATTATACATGTCATTTTCCTCTGATCATCCAAAAAATGTCCTTCTATAGTCTTTCCTTTTATACACATCAAATTTCTAAAGTTTTAAGTTGAAGTTCTTATTTTATCTGCCCCTGTATCCCCTGATAATTTTTTAACAGAAATAGAATTTATTAAATTACTTTAAAATGTATTCTCTCTATGGCCCACAATGACTTTGTTCATACCATTAATATGATTTTTAAGGGTATAGCATAACTGTCATCAGAAATATATGCCTGTTGTTCAACAGACATCCAGGGCATTACATAGATAAATCAGAAACAACTTACAGAAAAATTACCTTAGAGCCCTCTTGACAGTAGACATAAATAGAAGAATATACATGTATTTGAGTACAGGTGTTTATACTTAAAGGTACAATTAGTGGTCTTGTGGCAAGTTTCCTGAAGCTAATTCTTATTTTCTAGTGAAGCAAACTTCATGTCTCAACTGATACCACAATCAGAACATAAACTATTTTTCTAACAAAATAATGTCTATCTCCAACATCTATCTTCAACATTGATTCAACACACATTTATTATGCACTTTCTCCAGGTTGCCTGATGATAAAACTGATCAAAGATGCAGAAAAACCAATTTAGAAAACAACAGTGGGGAACCCTTATTATGTAAGCACTAACCTCTCCCCCAGAGAGATCTTTCTTCTCATGATAACAATTAAACAATAAAAAAACTGTTGACTCATACAAGAAACTGTGTTCTCTACTTATTTTATGTACTAATAATTTTCATAACAAGTCTATATAATATTATTATCCTCATACTGCCAATCTTAAACTGGACTAAAGCAGTTAAATGATATGAAATGCCAATCATTGAATTAACTAATGGAAATGACATAAATAAGAACCCAACCCTGCATAGTTCCAAAGATGATGATTTTTACCTTTATACCAAAAGACAAGCATGCCTTAACACTTATGGAATATAGCAATTCTCTGTAGTCACTTCGATGTGACAACAGCTATCATTAAGATGGAAATTGAGGAAATTCATAAATGACAGAAAATAAGAACAGTGTATTAACTGAGTGAAATGTGCGTGGTAAAAGGAAAAAGTTGAACAGGGTCTGAATGGAATGGAGACCATTTCTTGATTGTTAAGCTATTTTTAGGCAAGTTTTCTTGTCCATCATAAGTAAGAAGGATCCAGTAGTTACCATAGCTCAGTGTATAGCCTGTCCTGACCTAGAGGAGATTACACTTACTTGCTGCTTGAGAGTACAGGTAAGACAGCACCCAGGTGACTCATCACTTCAAATGCATCTTCACAGCAATGATACTCCACGGCTCTTTGCAAGGATAGGAACCAGAATCAAAAGATCAGATTCTGGGCTCTTGGAAAATTTATAGAGTCATTCAGTGTAAAGTTCCCAGTGCGTGTGTGTGCATGGCGTTAATAGCATGAGACATACTACCTTACACCCCACCAGACCCAACCAGCAAGTGGGTCAAACCTATAACCTATTGCAATGTCATATATATTTTAGGTTAACATATACAAAATAAACATATAGGCTTATGACATTTGCATTCCTGAGTATGTGACTGCTCTTTAAAAAAAAAGTAATATTAAAAAACAGAAAATCATGTAGAGAAAAATTAATACTAGGTAAGCATCTACTTCAAATATTAGCAGTATTTAAATAAATTATATACCTTTTGTAAAACATTTTGTTAGATTCAACATATTTAAGAAAAATGAATTTTAATTTTTAAAACATTTCAAGACAATCCCATGAAGAATGTTGAATGTGAGTTGAGAAATCTGCTGTGAGGTTTGCTTCTTTACAAAATATTCTTAAGTGTTATCTTTGACACAAATCCACACAAAATTTCACTGTTATGTAACTCTAAAACAAAATAAACTCTCAAGTTCCCTCTTTAAAAAATATCTAAAAACCCATGATTTGTCTCCTTCCTTAATATAAAAATAAAGACACATTAATTACTAATCACTTACTCTGTGCCTTTTTAAATTTTCTGTTTTTAAAATGGTAACAATGCATTTAATACTACAAGTTTTTGAAGATTTGGAATGTTTTGCAAGGGAAACATTAATTTCAACGGAAGAAAATGTTGAGAGTATAAACTTTTTCACCACCTGGTACATATCAATTTGTACAACAAATGGTTTCAGGGAGAAAAAAAAAGAAGTCACAGGACAGAAATAAATAACCTTAAACATCCGTGCACTATGAATTCCATTTTGGTGCACAGTTACTAAAAAAATAATAATAATAAATTAGCAATGGCATTCTGTGATGAAAGCAAATAGCACTTTGATTCCATGCCTGTAATTCAAGCATTAGCATTCAAATAAGCCCACAACTTGCACTTTGGTATTTATTGAGTGAATGCCAATTAATTTTTCCCATGTAATTATTTTCATTTCCTCTACAGTATCTCCTTAGCAGTAATATTCCCATGGAACATAAGATAATATGAGATGCTTAGAGTTTACATTTTTAGTGATAATATTGTTGTGAGGTAAAGATAAAGTCAGTTTTTCTATTATTGAAAGAAATACTTCATCCTCCTAGGCACTGTCTTCATACCTGTGTAACAAAAAAGTTAGTGACTCATTCTATGAGACATAAATTGGGAGTGAATATACACTACAATTTAATAATTCATGAAAACTGACCACATCCCACTCTATACCCTGATGCACAAATATGCATTTCTTTGTTTCAAGATAATATAGGATAAGTAGATTTTAGGAATGAATCATGATTTAGATTACATGATAGCAAAGTGAAATTTGAAGAAACAAATCAAAGCAGGAAAAACAAAACAAACAGTGGTGGGAAAAGAAAAATTTGATGGCCATGCTTCTAAAATCTAACAAATTTCTTTTTATGCTTAACAAAGAAGTTGATAATTTGAGTAATTTTATTACTTTGTTCTGCTCCCTTAAATTCCCAAATTAAGAGAGCAGAAGACAAATTTCTCAAGATATAAATTCAGAAATTACATGGAGAAAAAATTAGCAGCCAAAATTTGATTTATCTGCAAATTCTCTTTTACGAGGTATGTGTGTGCAATTTATAAGAATTATTTCAAAGGGTACTACTTGTTATTAAAAACTTGCATAAGTTTTACTATCCAGTTATATGTCTTTGTAAGAAGCAACAATCCTAGAACACCATTTTCATCCAATTATACCCTGGATTAGAAAGTTATGACAATAAGGATTCTTTCCCATGATATTCCACAAAAGTTAACTGTGGAAATAAGGGACTTAAAATGGAATGTTCTCAAAACATATGGTTTGAAAATGCTTTGTTTACAATAGTTAAGGTATCTCCAACTGAAAAGAGTGGTCTCATGCCAGAGTGTTAAAGTCAATCACACATCTTGTTAAACCTCTAGTATTTTCCAACCACCTTGAGAGATGCTGAATGTAAAGGTGGTGGAAAGGCATCCTAAGTTTTCACTCTTATGTACCATAAAAAACTAGAAAAAGCACTGATAATTAAAATTTTAATTATTATATATTTCACAATGTTTTTGAAAACTGAGAAAGCACAGAGCATGCACATCTCCCATGATTCACATAAACTTCAAGGAAGCTGCAAAGTCTTAGAGACTTAATGGTAAGTGTAAGAGAGAAATTTGGATTTTTCTTAAAAAATTAATATGAGAACAATTTGACTCAGGGGTAAATTAACTACACAATTCATACTGAGTTTAAAAACATTGTATTTTGAACCTTGTGTTAAATTTTATGGTATCCTTTTACATTCTTTAATGTTGAGAGCCACAGCCAAATGGGCCCCAGCAAACTTCCAGCTGCCAGCAAACTTCCAGCTGCTGGCTGATGATTGGCTCACAGCGGCCCCAGCAACATCTAGCTAATTGGCTCCTCTGCAGTGATGTTCATTGGGCTGTTTCCCTGCCCTTCAGACTGCCAGCTGATGATTGGTTCACAGCGGCCCCAGCAACATCTAGCTGATTGGCTCCTCTGCGGTGATGTTCATTGGGCTGTTTCCCTGCCCTTCAGACTGCCAGCTGATGATTGGCTCACAGCAGCCCCAGCAACATCTAGCTGATTGGCTCTGCCACGGAGCTGCTCATTGGGGGACTTCTTTGGCTCCGCCCACGCGACCCAGCCAATCAGCCTCAAGAGCAGGAGGATTGTGGGAGGTGGTGAGGTTTGTGTGGGGGTGAGAGGCTTGGGGAAGCCGGTGGTGGCAGTTGGGCTCTGAGGGTTTTTTCCTGAGGAGCTGTTTTGTTTGGCGTTTGTAGTTCTAAAAATAGGGTTAGTTTCTTTTGACAAGTGGCTCCTGAATTGTGCCCAGCCAGACTGCGGCATTTGGTGGCTCGCACGGGGAGTGACTGAGGGTAAGTAAACTGCTCGCCCCTGAGGGCAGGGCGAGAGGATGGGTAGCCATTCTAAGTTTCCTCTTTTGTTTTGCTTCATTTTTGTTTTAACTTGCCTGTCCCTGGAGATGAGTGAGACGGAAGAAAAACCGCTCACATCTGAGAAAAAACTATGTGCGTCTGAGGAACAGATAGGGAGAAAGGATGGATACACATTTCAGGAGGATAGAAAGGCTGATATAATGAATTATTGTTCCATTTTTATTGCATTCTGTCTTGGTTTTGTTTGGCGTCATCTTGTTGAGTTGTATTATAGTAGAAATACGGGATCATAAATTAGTAAAAAACAAACCAAAAGACTGTTAAGTAAATTAATAGAGGAAGGAGGCTTCCCAGTAAAATCAAGAGCAGTCAGGGCATACGTTGATATAATACAAAAATGTAGCCCATGGCTTTTTAAGGAGGAGTTGTTAGATATATCACAATGGAACCATCATGGTGAAGATTTAAAAAGAATAGAAAAGAACAACCCAGGGACTCTGCCAGTTGGCACATTGCCATTGTGGACCTTCGTATCTGGTTTGCTTAGTCCAAAGCCTTCAGTTCAGACAAAGGTAGAGGAAGGAGAAGACATATTGATTCAAGTAAAAGAGAAGGTCTCTCAAGTTAGTCAGAAAGAGGAAAAGATTCAAGTAAAAGAGAAGGTCTTTCGAGCTAGTGAGACAGAGGAAGGAAGTTTAGAGCAGAAAAAGCCATCAGGGGAAAAGTTACAACAGGAGACTGCTTTCTATCAGAGTGTAAGTGTCCAACCAACAGCACAACCTCTACAGAGACTGCTACTAACAGCATTCTATCACCAGAGGGCATAAGTGTCCAATCAACAGCACCACCTCCATATGCTAGGAGACTCCCAACCCCCGCAGTTGATAGTTGGGATCCTGAGACAGGATCTCAAGTATGCCCTGTATTTGAGGTAGGAGGGCAGCGAATTTACCAGGGTTTAAATTTCAAAACAGTGAAGGAGCTAAAAGAGGCTGTAACAACCTATGGTCCTCAAGCACCCTTCACTGTAAGCTTGGTCGAATCCATTACCAACTTAAACATGGCACCAGCAGATTGGGCTAATATTTGTAAAGCTGTGCTAAATGGAGGACAATACCTGTTATGGAAGGTTGCCAATGAGGAATTTTGCAAGGAGACGGCTAGGCGAAATGCAGCAGCTGGTTATCCTCAGAGAAATCTAGATATGTTGTTAGGAAAGGGACCTTATGAGGATCGGCAGCAACAAATTGCATATGATCCTGGTGTATATTTACAAATTGCTATAGATGCAGTTAAGACATGGAAGAATTTACAAGGACATGGAGGTTTACAAGGTCAATTATCTAAGATAATACAAGGAGCTAATGAACCTTACGCTGAATTTGTAGATAGGCTTATTCAAACAGCTACCAGAGTTTTTGGGAATACAGAACAAGCAATGCCATTAATAAAACAACTGGCTTATGACCAAGTGAATCGTTGGTGCAGAGATATCATTAGACCATGGAAACAGGAAGATTTAAACACATACATTAAATTATGTAGAGACATTAATGAACAAGAGCAAGTCATGGCAGCTGTAGTAAAATAGGCTTTAGATGCCACAGACAATAATGAACAAGGGCAAATTGTGGCAGCTGCAGTAAAACAGGCTTTAGATGCCAGGCCAAGAACATGCTACAATTGTCAACAAACAGGACATTTTAAAAGGAATTGCCCCATAGGAGCAGGGTTTAACAAAACTAGGTATCAAAGGAGTAGAATACCGGGTATTTGCCCACGATGCCGTAGAGGGAGACATTGGGCTAATGAATGCCGTTCTCAAACCACCATAGAGGGTACTCCATTACATTGGGCTAATGAATGCCATTCTCAAACCACCATAGAGGGTACTCCATTATCAAAAAACGAACAAGGACCAAGTGTTTATCCACGATATCGTGGAAAAAGGCATCAGGCTCCATTGCCAAAAAATGGACAGGGGGCCCCAATGCTCCGGGGCCCCAAACCACAAATATATGGAGCACAGGAGGAACCCAGCAACCCCATCAGGGTAGTGACCAGGACACATTGTTCATCAGATCCCTCATCAGACAAACCAGAGAGAGCGCAGGGTTGGACATGTGCGCCTCCGCCAGATCAGTATTAACTCCAGAGATGGGAGTTCAAATCATTCCCACAGGGGAAAAAGGACCTCTTCCCAAAGGAACAGTAGGCTTATTATTGGGACGCAGCTCTTCTACTCTAAAAGGACTTTTGATAAGTCCTGGGGTAATTGATCCCGATTATGAAGGTGAAATAAAAATTATAGCCAGTTCTCCAAAGGGTATATCAATAATTTCACCAGGAGATAGAATAGCACAGTTACTAAGAATACCAAGCCTACATGATAAATTTTCCAGTCATGCTGTAGAAAGAGGTTCCAAGGGATTAGGCTCCACAGGTGTAGATTGGGCTATGCTTTCTTTAAATTTAGATTCTCACCCCATGCTAAAACTAAATATTCAAGGACATGAATTTAATGGGCTACTGGATACAGGTGCAGACCTTAGCATCATCTCTCGTCAAGAATGGCCAAAACATTGGCCATTACAACAAGCCACTCAAACGCTTCAAGGCCTAGGAGTGGCGACTAATCCCGATGGAAGCGCAATGGTATTAGATTGGAAGGATCCTGAAGGATGTGAAGGAACTATACAGCCATATGTATTGGATCATCTTCCCATAAATTTATGGGGACGAGATGTCTTAGATCAATTAGGTTTGACATTAACAAATAATATCAATCAAAATGCATCCACTATTATGGCTAGACAAGGTTTTAGGAAAGGAAAAAGATTAGAAAAACAAGAACAAGGTATAGCAGCACCAATACAAATAGATCAAGGAACAGACAGACATGGGTTGGATTTTCACAAAGGGCCACTGAGACAATAAAAATTACATGGAGGGGCTGGGGATGTGGCTCAAGCGGTAGCACGCTCTCCTGGCATGCGTGCGGCCCGGGTTCGATCCTCAGCACCACATACCAACAAAAGATGTTGTGTCCACCGAGAACTAAAAAATAAATATTAAAAAAAAATTCTCTCTCTCTCTCACTCTCTCTCCTCTCTCACTCTCTCTTTAAAAAAAAAATTACATGGAAATCAGAAAGACCAGTATGGGTTCTTCAGTGGCCCTTGACTAAAGAAAAGATACAAGTAGCCCATGATCTGGTCAAACAACAATTAGCGGAAGGACATATACAACCTTCTGTATCTCCCCATAATACTCCCATTTTTGTCATCAAAAAGAAATCTGGTAAATGGAGATTATTGCAAGATTTAAGAGCCATTAATAATGAAATGGTCATTATGGGACCTGCTCAATCGGGGAATCCTCAATTGTCTGCTTTGCCAAAAACTTGGTATGTTTTAGTTATAGATATTAAAGATTGTTTTTTTTTTCAATTCCAATTCATCCTGAGGATAGTCCACGTTTTGCATTTACTATCCCTGCACAAAATCATGAAGGTCCTGATCAGAGATATGAATGGAAAGCACTCCCTCAAGGGATGGCTAACAGTCCAACTATGTGTCAAATTTATGTTAACAAAGTAATCCAGCCACTTAGAAATCAAAATCCTGAACTACAAATATTTCACTATATGGATGATGTATTATTAGCACACAAAGCTAAAAACACATTGCTAGAATATTATGCCACACTTACAAATTTATTAAAAAATTATAATCTAGAGATAGCAATAGATAAAGTACAATTAAATTTTCCAATTAATTATTTAGGAGTTCTATTATCCTCAAGCATGGTCCATCCACCCAAAATTCAAATACGAGTAGATCAACTCAAATCACTTAATGACTTTCAAAAGTTATTAGGAGACATAAATTGGATAAGGCCTTATCTAGGTATTCCAACAGGAGAATTGGGACCTTTATTTGATATCCTAAAAGGTCCATCAGATCCAAATTCACCCCGAATGTTAACGCCTGAAGCAAAAAAGGCATTAAAAATCATTGAAACATATATGGAAAATATGCATTTGGATAGAATTGATATAAGTTTGCCTTTATTATTTATTGTACTACCAACAAAAAATATTCCTACAGGAGTATTTTGGCAAGAAGGTCCATTATTATGGATACATTTATCTTATTCTCCTAACACTATTCTTACTAGGCATCCTGAGGCTGTAGGACAATTAATACTCAAAGGAATAAAAACAGCAAAGGGAGTATTTGGAATTTCTCCCAATAAAATTATTACTCCATATACTATGAATCAAATTGATGAATTAGCTAATGAGTTAAATACTTGGGCAATAATCATGTGCAAATCTAATGTTTCATTTGATAACCACTTACCATCTAATCCTTTATTGTCTTTTTGGTCATTGCTTCCTGTAATTTTTCCAAAAATGACAAGAAAAACACCTATCATGAATGCTCCAAATATATTCACTGATGGGTCAAATAATGGTACAGCAGCAATAGTTACACCTGATCAAACTTTTACATTTTTAGTACCGAAACAATCAGCTCAAAAGGTAGAGCTTAATGCAGTATTACAAGCTTTTGTGATGTTTAAAGATTCTGTATTTAATTTATTTTCTGATACTCAGTATATAGTTAATGCTATAGTATCCCTTGAATATGCTGGTAGGATTTCCCCTTCTTCTACTGTTTCCTCTTTGTTTTCCACTATACAAAGTTTAATCTGGGACAGAAAAGATCCATTCTTTATAGGACATATCAGGGCACATACAGGATTGCCTGGAGCCCTTAGTTTGGGCAAAGATTTAGCAGATAAAACTACACATGACATACATATTTTCTCTACACTAGAAGAAGCTATAAATTTTCATAAAAGATTCCATGTCAATGCTAATACTTTACAAAAGCATTTTAAAATAACTAAGGAACAAGCTAGACAAATAATAAAACAATGTCAACATTGTGTGACCTTTTTACCACAAATTAATCTTGGAGTCAATCCTAGAGGATTGATATCTAACCATATTTGGCAGATGGATATCACACATTCGCCAGAATTTGGAAAATTAAAATATTTGCATGTTACAGTTGATACTTCTTCTGGATTTTTGATGGGCTCCCTTCATGCCGGAGAAAAAACTAAAGATGTTATAGCTCATTGCTTACAAAATTTTGCCACTGTGGGCATTCCAAAACAGTTAAAAACAGATAATGCCCCTGGTTATACTTCTACCTCTTTTAAACAATTTTGCTCATCATTTGGCATTACTCATATAACAGGAATCCCATACAATCCACAGGGACAAGGCATAGTTGAAAGAGCTCATCAAACTATTACAATGTACTTATTAAAGCAAAAAGACGGAATTGGGAAGGGGTATATATTCCCCAAAGATAAACTTAAAATAACCCTTTTTACTCTAAACTTTTAAAATTTGGATTCATCAGGACATAGTGCTGCAGAAAGGCATATGTGTCCAAAAAATGTAATAAGCCCAAGGTACTTTGGAAAGATATTCTAACAGGACAATGGAAAGGTCCTGACCCCGTAATTGTCTGGAGTCGGGGGTCTGTTTGTGTGTTTCCACAGGAAGAACAGCAGCCGATTTGGATTCCGGAGAGATTAACTAATGTCCTGACCCAGTGATTGTCTGGGGTCGGGGGCCTGTTTGTGTATTTCCACAGGAAGAACAGCAGCCGATTTGGATTCCAGAGAGATTAACTAAAGCGATTTCTACAGACCAGAAAGAAGATGATTTGGCTCAAATCCATAATAGCTGATATCCAAAACTCCAATTTGGCTATCCTTACATCTGCGACAGAACCAGGATGCTTTTTTCAATATCTATTTTATTATTGCCCTTTCCCATATCATGAAGTTCTATTTTGTTTTTTGAGCTCATACAGTCCTAGGTTAATGTTTTGCTGATCAGTTCTATTTTTTTTTTGAATATAGAGTTTTTAAACATTGCAATGGAGATTTCACATATAAAAAGTTACAAGGCCTTTACTATTATGTTATGTGTTGTATGTATTATATTATGTGTGCATACTTGTGTTTTGTGTTATATGTTTGAATGTACATATGTCCATATATCATATATGATGAGCGCTCACGTGATTTAAATGGTTTAATTTAAATTGGGTAAATAACTGTTAAGAATTGTTTTAATATGTAAACAAAAAAGAAGGTTAACAGATCTGTTTGTTTACTTTCACCTTTCCTTTTCATTGTATTTAATGATTCTCTTCAAGATAATGTAAATTGTTAAGAAAATTGTTTTCTTTTCTCTTCAAGATAATGTAAATTGTTCAGAAAATTGTTTTCTTTTAGTGCCTTCTGTAATGTTACATAATTTTTTCTTTAGCCATTATTGCTAGAATTCCTATCTTCATCCCAGTGCCGGTGAAGACAAAGATAAAACTAATCTATAGTTTGCCATCACTGAACTGCTTGCAGAACTTGCCTAAACTATGTGTCACTTGTATGCATTGTGAACTCACTTGTATGCATTGTGAACTATCTGTTGGTGCAGTGACTTGTGGTAGTGTTGGAGTATTTTTACTGATGATGTCATCGGTTGTTCAATTTTTTCAACAAGAGCTGTCAATTGGCTTGGTGTATCTTCCTCCATTCTGCTTGTCATGACAAAGACCTCTCCACAGGTGTGGCTGTATACTGGACCAGTAGTCAATGACGGGTAAGATCCAATTACAATGGTACCAACCTAAGACAGGAGGCTAATGCCCTGAGGTCAGCTCATCCGAAGACGGGTAAGGACCATATGTAGTATTGGACAACCTAAGGCAGGCACAGTCCCTAAGCCACATGCTTGTTGTTTAAACAGAGAGGGGGAGATGTTGAGAGCCACAGCCAAATGGGCCCCAGCAAACTTCCAGCTGCCAGCAAACTCCCAGCTGCCAGCTGATGATTGGCTCACAGTGGCCCCAGCAACATCTAGCTGATTGGCTCCTCTGCGGTGATGTTCATTGGGCTGTTTCCCTGCCCTTCAGACTGCCAGATGATGATTGGCTCACAGCGGCCCCAGCAACATCTAGCTGATTGGCTCTGCCACTAAGCTGCTCATTAGGGGACTTCTTTGGCTCCGCCCATGTGACCCAGCCAATCAGCCTCAAGAGCAGGAGGATTGTGGGAGGTGGTGAGGTTTGTGTGGGGGTGAGAGGCTTGGGGAAGCCGGTGGTGGCAGTTGGGCTCTGAGGGTTTTTTTCTGAGGAGCTGTTTTGTTTGGCGTTTGTAGTTCTAAAAATAAAGTTAGTTTCTTTTGACAAGTGGCTCCTGAATTGTGCCCAGCCAGACTGTGGCACTTTAACTTTTATGATATTGTCTTATTTTGATGGCTTTCAAAAATTATGCATAACCATTATGAAAATTTAAGCAATAAAAAATAAGAGAGTTGAAAATAACCTCACAAAATCCAGTGTCCATATGTAATAATCTGTTGTAGTACAATCTACATCACTATAGACATACAACAGAAATATACAGAGATGGATGAAAAGGGAAATGGTTATAAATTTACCAAATTGGAGATACATTCATGAGGTAATTTTATGTTAATGTAATATATTCATTTTTGCCAAAATCTTAAAAAATAGTTATTTAAAAACTTTCTGGTCTTGTTGGGAATTTCCAGCGAAATTGAGGTGCTCCAGAATGTAGTGGAGGGATTTTCATCGCGTGAGGATTGGCGGCGGGGGCTCGGTCGCGGGCGATTTCTCCGCACGGAGGGTCGCACAGAGGGTCGCACGGCTTGTTCGGCGGATTGCCCCATAGCAGGAGTCTGCGGCACGTGCTGGGAAGTGGCGAGGTTGCAGCGAGGAGGTGCAGTGCTGCGGATTCTGTGGGCTTCTGCCAGCGGTGGAATGGCTGCGCTCAGTGCTTAGTTCTGGGTTTGAGATGGAGGAGGGAAGCGGTCCAGTTCGGTTCTCCACACTGGTTGGTCCACGGAGGAGGCCATCGGCCGCCATCTTGGAGAGCTGACGTAATCATCCCTGATTTCTACTGATCTCAGCTCATTCAGCTACAGAACAGGTGATTTCAGGCTGTTATTTGCCTGCGTCTCGCAGACAGATAGCTCAGGCTCAGGGCTAGAGAACCCGCGGAGACTGCTTCTTGGAGCCCGCTCCCAGGAGAGCGTGCACCGAGCTCGGGGCGGCCGGGTTCTGACTCCCGGAGCTGCTTTGGCCCAGGGCTGGGGAACCCGTGGAGACTGCTTCTTGGAGCCTGCTCCTAGCGGACCATGCACCGAGCGCTGAGTAGCCGGGTTCTGGCCCCCAGAACTGTTTTGGCCCAGGGCTGGGGGAAACCGCGGAGTCTGCTTCTTGGAGCCCGCTCCCAGCAGAGCGTGCACCGAGCTCGAGGCGGCCGGGTTCTGGCTCCCGGAGCTGCTTTGGCCCTGGATTGGGGATCCCGCGGAAACTGCTTTTTGGTCCGGGTGCTGTGGGGGCCAGAGGGGCAGAGTGGAGCTGCCACCTGTGCCTAGAACATGCCAAGCGACCCGCCGGCGTGGTATCATGTCACCCCAACTGCAGCTGGGGCCGAAGAGAGCAGCCGCCCACACCTGGATCAGGTCCAGTGACCCGATGGCGTGGTAGTCAAGTCAACCCATTTGGAGTAGGGACTGAGCAGAGCTGCCGTCTGAGCCTGCAAGGTAGGCAGACCTGCGACCCACCGGCGGGACAGGCCCGGTGGCCTGCCAGCGTGGTGGACACGTCGCACCGATTGGAGTGGGGGTGAGCGGGGCCACTGCCTGTGCCCGGAAAAGGCCCAGCGACCCACCGGCGTGGCAGTCAAGTCACCCCATTTGGAGTGGGGGCCGAGCAGAGCCGCCGCCGAGCTCACAAGGTAGGCAGACCGGCGGCCCACAGGCGGAACGGGCCCAGCGGCCGGCCGGCGAGACAGACACGTCACACTGGTCAGAGTGGGGGCGGAGCAGAGCCACCGCCCGTGTCCGGAAAAGGCCCAGCGACCCGCTGGATTGGCAGTCAGGTAGCCCCATTTGGAGTGGGGGCCGAGCAGAGCTGCCGCCCGAGCCCGCAAGGTAGGCAGACCTGCGACCCACTGGCGGAACAGGCCCAGAGGCCTGCCAGCGTGGTAGACACGTAACACCAATTGGAGTAGGGGGTCGAGCAGAGCCACCGCCCGCATCCGGATCAGGCCCAAAGACCCGTGGGCGTGGTAGTCACCACAATTGGTGTGGGGCCAGAGTAGAGCTGCCACCAGCGCCCGCAGGGTGGGCAGACCTGCGACCGACCGGCAGAGCAGGCCTAGCGGCCCGCCAGCGTGGTAGACAGATCACCCCAATTGGAGGAGGAGCACAGCCACTACCCACCCTGCAAGGGAGATTTTTCAACTATACAAGAGCAATATAAATAAATAGGGGGAAAATTTCAAAAACACAACAGTTTTACCAAGCAGAAAGAAACACGAGCAGTATGAAAAGACAAGGCAAGAAAGGACCACAGGCAATGCAAGTCAACTCAACTTTAGAAGAGGTAATAGCTGCAACAGATGGAATGTCAGATAAAGAATTCAGGATATACATGCTTCAGATGATCTGGAGTCTCAAGGAAGACATGAGACAGCAAAATCAGACAATGAAAGATCACTTTGACAAGGAATTACATAAACAAATCCAAGAAGCAAAGGATCAATTATACAGGGAGATAGAGGTAATAAAAAACAAACAAATAGAAATCCTAGAAATGCAGGAAGCAATAAACCAACTTAAAAACTCAATTGAGATTACTACCAGCAGAGTAGAACACTTAGAAGATAGAACATCAGACAATGAAGACAAAGTATTTCAATTTGAAAAGAACATAGACAGCTCAGCAAGACAGTTAAGAAACCATGAGCAGAACATCCAAGAGATATGGGATAACATAAAGAGACCAAACTTAAGAGTCATTGGGATACAGGAAGGCATGGAGGTCCAAACCAAAGGAATAAACAATCTATTCAATGAAATAATATGAGAAAACTTCCCAGACTTGAAGAATGAGACAGAATCCCAAATCCTAGAAGCCTACAGGACGCCAAATGTGCAAAATCATAAGAGATCCACACCTAGACACATTATAATGAAGATGCCCAACATACAGAATAAGGAGAGAATTTTAAAAGCTACAAGAGAAAGGAAGCAGATTACATTTAGGGGTAAACCAATCAGGATAACAGCTGATCTTTCAACACAGACTCTGAATGCTAGAAGATCCTGGAATAACATTTCAAACACTGAAAGAAAATGGGTTCCAGCCAAGAATCGTGTATCCGGCGAAATTAAGCTTCAGGATGGAAGATGAAATTAAAACCTTCCATGATAAACAAAAGTTAAAAGAATTTGCAGCTAGAAAACCATCTCTTCAAAAAATCCTCAGAAAACATTACAGGAAGAGGAAATGGAAAATAACAATGAAAACCAACAGTGGAAGGTACGACAATAAAGGGGGGGAAATAATCAAAGAAGAAAACAAATCAGGTTTAGTAACATTAATAAACAAATATGGCTGGAAGAACAAACCATATTTCAATAATAACCCTAAATGTTAATGGCTTAAACTCACCAATTAAGAGACACAGGCTAGTTGAATGGATCACAAAATAAGACCCAACAATATGCTGCCTACAGGAGATGCATTTGATAGGAAAAAATGTACATAGACTGAAGGTGAAAGGTTGGGAAGAATCATATTACTCATATGGACTGCAGAAACAAGCAGGAGTGCCCATACTCATATCAAATAAAATAGATTTCAAGCCAAAGTAAATCAAAAGGGATAAAGAGGGACACTACATACTCCTCAAGGGAACCATACACCAACAAGACATAACAATCATATATATATATGCCCCAAACAATGGAGCAGCTATGTTCATCAAGCAAACTCTTCTCAAGTTCAAGAGTCTAATAGACCACCATACAATAATCATGGGAGACTTCAACACACCTCTCTCACCACTGGACAGATCTTCCAAACAAAAGTTGAATAAGGAAACTATAGAACTCAATAACACAATTAACAACCTAGACTTAATTGACATATATAGAATATACCACCCAACATCAAGCAGTAACACATTTTTCTCAGCAGCACATGGATCCTTCTCAAAAATAGATCATATATTATGGCACAGGGCAACTCTTAGACAATATAAAGGAGTAGAGATAATACCATGCATCTTATCTGATCATAATGGAATGAAACTGAAAATCAATGATAAAAGAAGGAAGGAAAAATCATGCATCACTTGGAGAATGAACAATAGGTTACTGGATGATCAATGGGTTTTAGAAGACATCAAGGAGGAAATTAAAAAATTCTTAGAGTTAAATGAAAACTCAGACACAATATATCGGAATCTATGGGACACTTTGAAAGCAGTTCTAAGAGGAAAATTCATTGCTTGGAGTTCATTCCTTAAAAAAAGAAAAAAAAACAACAAATAAATGATCTCATACTTCATCTCAAAATCCTAGAAAAAGAAGAGCAAAACAACAGCAAAGAAGTAGAAGGCAAGAAATAATTAAAATCAGAGCTGAAATTAATGAAATCGAAACAAAAGAAACAATTGAAGAAATTGACAAAACTAAAAGTTGGTTCTTTGAAAAAATAAATAAAATCGACAGACCCTTAGCCATGTTAATGAAGAGAAGAAGAGAGAGAACTCAAATTACTAGCACATGGGATGAAAAAGGCAATATCACAACAGACACTTCAGAAATACAGAAGATAATCAGAAATTATTTTGAATCCTTATACTCCAATAAAATAGAAGATAGTGAAGGCATCGATAAATTTCTTAAGTCATATGATCTGCCCAGATTGAGTCAGGAGGATATAGACAACCTAAATAGACCAATAACAATTGAGGATCTAGAAGAAACCATCAAAAACTACCAACTAAGAAAAGGCCAGGACCGGATGGGTATACAGCAGAGTTTTACAAAACCTTTAAAGAGGAACTAATACCAATACTTTTCAAGCTATTTCAGGAAATAGAAAAAGAGGGAGAACTTCCAAATTCATTCTATGAGGCCAACATCACCCTGATGCCTAAACCAGACAAAGACACTTCAAAGAAAGAAAACTACAGACCAATATCTCTAATGAACCTAGATGCAAAAATCCTCAATAAAATTCTGGAGAATCAGATTCAAAAATATATCAAAAAAATTGTACACCATGATCAAGTAGGATTCATCCCTGGGATGCAAGGATGGTTCAATATATGGAAATCAATAAATGTTATTCACCACATCAATAGACTTAAAAATAAGAACCATATGATCATCTCGATAGATGCAGAAAAAGCATTCGACAAAGTACAGCATCCCTTTATGTTAAAAACTCTAGAAAAATTAGGGATAACAGGATCATACCTCAACATAGTAAAAGCAATCTATGCTAAGCCACAGGCTAGCATCATTCTGAATGGAGAAAAATTGAAGGCATTCCCTCTAAAATCTGGAACAAGACAGGGATGCCCTCTCTCACCACTTCTGTTCAACATAGTCCTCGAAACACTGGCCAGAGCAATTAGACAGAAGAAAGAAATTAAAGGCATAAAAATAGGAAAAGAAGAACTTAACTTATCACTATGTGCGGATGACATGATTCTATACCTAGAAGACCCAAAAGGGTCTACAAAGAAACTATTAGAGCTAATAAATGAATTCAGCAAAGTGGCGGGATATAAAATCAACACACATAAATCAAAGGCATTCCTGTATATCAGCGACAAATCCTCTGAAATGGAAATTAGGACAACTACTCCATTCACAATATCCTCAAAAAAAATAAAATACTTGGGAATCAACCTAACAAAAGAGGTGAAAGACTTATACAATGAAAACTACAGAACCCTAAAGAGAGATATAGAAGAAGATCTTAGAAGATGGAAAAATATACCCTGTTCATGGATAGGCAGAACTAACATCATCAAAATGGCGGTATTACCAAAAGTTCTCTATAAGTTCAATGCAATGCCAATCAAAATCCCAATGGCATTTCTTGTAGAAATAGATAAAGCAATCATGAAATTCATATTGAAAAATAAAAGACCCAGAATAGCAAAAACAATTCTAAGCAGGAAGTGTGAATCAGGCAGTATAGCGATACCAGACTTCAAACTATACTACAGAGCAATAGTAACAAAAACAGCATGGTACTGGTACCAAAACAGGCTGCGGGACCAATGGTATAGAATAGAGGGCACAGAAACCAATTCACAAAACTACAACTATCTTATATTTGATAAAGGGGCTAAAAGCATGCAATGGAGGAAGGATAGCATCTTCAACAAATGGTGCTGGGAAAACTGGAAATCCATTTGCATCAAAATGAAACTGAATCCCTTTCTCTCTCCATGCACAAAAGTTAACTCAAAATGGATCAAGGAGCTTGATATCAAATCAGAGACTCTGCGTCTGATAGAAGAAAAAGTTGGCTCTGATCTACATACTGTGGGGTCCGGCTCCAAATTCCTCAATAGGACACCCATAGAGCAAGAGTTAACAACTAGAATCAAGAAATGGGACTTACTCAAACTAAAAAGTTTTTTCTCAGCAAAAGAAACAATAAGAGAGGTAAATAGGGAGCCTACATCATGGGAACAAATCTTTACTCCTCACACTTCAGATAGAGCCCTAATATCCAGAGTATACAAAGAACTCAAAAAATTAGACAATAAGATAACAAATAACCCAATCAACAAATGGGCCAAGGACCTGAACAGACACTTCTCAGAGGAGGACATACAATCAATCAACAAGTACATGAAAAAATGCTCACCATCGCTAGCAGTCAGAGAAATGCAAATCAAAACCACCCTAAGATACCATCTCACTCCAGTAAGATTGGCAGCCATTACGAAGTCAAACAACAACAAGTGCTGGCAAGGATGTTCATTGTTGGTGCAATCTGGAAAGCAGTATGGAGATTTCTTGGAAAGCTGGGAATGGAACTACCATTTGACCCAGCTATTCCCCTTCTCAGTCTATTCCCTAAAAACCTAATAAGAGCATGCTACAGGGACACTGCAACATCGATGTTCATAGCAGCACAATTCACGATAGCAAGATTGTGGAACCAACCTAGATGCCCTTCAATAGATGAATGGATTAAAAAAATGTGGCATTTATACACAATGGAGTATTACTCTGCATTAAAAATGACAAAATCACAGAATTTGGAGGGAAATGGATGGCATTAGAGCATATTATGCTAAGTGAAGCTAGCCAATCCCTAAAAAACAAATGCCAAATGTCTTCTTTGATATAAGGGGAGTAACTAAGGACAGAGTAGGGACGAAGAGCATGAGAAGAAGATTAACATTAAACAGGGATGAGAGGTGGGAGGGAAAGGGAGAGAGAAGGGAAATTGCATGGAAATGAAAGGTGATCCTCAGGGTTATACAAAATTACATACAAGAGGAAGTGAGGGGTAAGGGAATAATAATACAAGTGGAAGAAATGATTTACAGTAGAGGGGGTAGAGAGAGAAGAGGGGAGGGGAGGGGAGGGGGAGATAGTAGAGGATAGGAAAGGCAGCAGAATACAACAGACACTAGAATGGCAATGTGTAAATCAATGGAAGTGCAAATGATGTGATTCAGCAATCTGTATATGGGGTAAAAATGGGAGTTCATAACCCACTTGAATCAAACTGTGAAATATGATATATCAAGAACTATGTAATGTTTTGAACGACCAACAAAAAGAAATAATGATAAGTTATTGATTTAAGAGGATGAAAGTTACCTCTGTAATCCAGATTTTTCTTAATATAGATTGAATTCTAGCATTCTATCAAAAAAAAAAAAAGGAAAAAGCAGCTTTACATGTATGAAGACATGAACTGGTGTGAGCATATTTTATATACAAACAGAGATATGAAAAATTGTGCTGTATATGTGTAATAAGAATTGTGATGCATTCTGCTGTCGTGTATTTAAAAAATAAAAGCAATTAAAAAAAACTTTCTGAATTTGAAATATTTAATTATTCACACAGAAGACATGAGGTATAATACTGACTAATATATTCATTTGCAGCTAGTCAAAATATTTTTAAATCTTAAGACTTTATCATCATAATGTATTTCATTAATTATAATTCTACTTGTAACAATAATTTTAAAATTCACAGTAACAAAAATGAGGAAATCATCATAGTTCTATTGGATTTTTTAGCTTTTTAATTTTATCTATCTAGGTTTAGAACTTTCAGGACATCATACAAATGATGGGACTATATTAGGTACGAAGCTCTAAGTCCAAATTTGAATTTTGTTTCTTACTAATCATGGATCATAGATAAATTATTTAATCTCTGTGTCCCCAGTTTCTTGTTTATAAAATGAGGAAAATAATATATACCATGGAAGGCTGTTAAGCAAACTTAAACACTTAATACAAATAAGTCAAGTGAAAAATGACTAGCAAAAAAGGCAAATATGAAGTGTTACCAAACATTAGTATGACACTTAGTCACTCTGAAAGAAATGGATAATTATTTCTGTTGCTACTATTAAACTGGTTTATCTCTTACCTCTATTCTTCTAGTAAATGTTCCTTCTTTTTCCTTAATTTTATTTCTTATTGGTTAGATTTTTTTTCATACATTTTTTCAAGAGGTCTTCCTATGTATGCTTCTCACTAAGGGTATGCCTTGTGGAGAAAACAAGTTGACTGCTTTGATACTTGAATGACCTTCTTGGCTGGTACACATAGTGTCACAGAGATATCTCAGAACTTTTTCTATACAGACCATTAGGAAAAAATCTTTGATGTTTCATTAGTGTGCTGTGACAATGTTTCCCCCACTCCCTCTCTTCAGTGTAACTGGAGACCTTCCTTGGATTGGAGTCTGCTATAGACTGGGTCTCAAATGTCTCCTAAATGTCCCTGGTTAAACACTTGGTCTCCGGTTAGTAGTGCTACTAGAAGATGGTAGAACATATAGACAATGGGATATAGTAGGAGAAACTTAGGTCCATGGGATCATGCCCTGAGAGGCGATATTTCTGTTTTTACTTTTACTTTTTGGCTGATATGAGATGTACAGGTCTCCGTCTCCACATGTGTCCATGCTGTACTATTCCACCAGAGGCCCAAGTCAAGAGTAAAACCTCTGAAACCATAAGCAGAAATAAACCTTTCCTCCATATACCTTGTTTATCCCAGATATTTTGGCACAGTGATGGAAAGCTAACACAGAACCTAAACCAAAAAAAATTAACATTGCTGACTCTCTCTCAACATGTGTCTTTCAACTACATTTCTATAGATAGAATGAGGTGTGAATAGGGAGTTTCCCAGAAACAGATCAAATACACTGTATATTCAATTGTTTCCAAAACAATATAGTTTTTTCCTTTTCTTTTTTTTTTTTTATTTCTGGATTACATCCACTAAAATGGATGCCCAGAGTATTTTCTAAACTAATTAAATATCAGCATAATTTAAAGACAGTTTGATTTAATAGAATTTTGAATTCTAAGTAAATTTTTCCTGGAAACTTGTAGATAATATTCTAGAAACTCTTAGTTCAGAGAGAATCTGGATATGAGATTAATTCTTATTTCCTTGTAAATATTATCTGTCTTTCATCCTGAAATTTTAACATAGTCCACAGTAGATCCGTGGGCATTGAAAATAAGTCTGCTTGGTTGTTTCTTTTAGTTACTTCCTTAATTATTTTGTGTCACATTTTTTTTTCATCTATAACATTAGAATAATAATGGAATTTAATTTATGAATTTCTTAATATTACATTAGCCACTATATATAAAGTAGTCAGAAAAAAAAGTTCTTATTCTCACTCTTGGCATGCTTGAAAACAATAATACATTTTGTCATAATTCAAAAGTGCCTTCTTCAATACAAAACTTTAAATTCAAACTGTTTCTTATTTATATTAATAACACTTTTATTATAATAGTTATGTATATATGCTAAATAACGATATGCCCCTTTTTCCCCCTTGAACTTAAATCTTATTTAGCTAATTATTGCATAAAATTAGGTGGAATACATATACAAAAATTAGTTGAGACAAGTCATCTTCTATTTTTTTAGTGTAATATCAACTTAGGGGCTGCTAGTTGATTGCCAAGTTTTCAGATAAATGTGCTTTCTGTCACTCAGTTATAATATAAACAAAACAAATTTTCAAAAACAAAAACAAGTACCAGGTAGGATGCTGGTGACAATTAACACCATTAGACCATGTTGTAAAATTTCCTCCAAACTATAGTATGTGACTTGCCACTGTCCACTTCACAAGTGGTAATTTGCCTTAAAAGTAGAGTCTGCATGTATAATTTTATCAAAATACACTCAACTTTATGTATAACTATAAAGAAACAATTTTAAAAATTAAATTTTAAAAAGCAGAATCAATAAAAGTAGACTACTTCAAGAATTTAAGCATCCAACATTCAAATAATTGTTAATCAATGCATAAGAAAATTCCAAATACTACTGAATAAGCATGTAAATAATATTTACCTAGGTCATTTTTTAAAGTACAGATGGATTTATTTTCTGTTGAAATAAGAGTGAGAAACTGAACTGAATTTTTACACTTAACTACAATAGAAAATATTTATCTTTATAACTGTATAAAATATTATGAAAATATATGTCTACATATTAATTCAGACAAAAAATTAAAGTTTGAAACAGAGTACTTATGAAATAAATCCTAGTGCAAAATTAGAAACACTAAATGCATTATAAATTATGGTACTTATTATTGGTTAGAATATGTTGATAATTAAGCTAAAGTCCTGCACTTAATTCCCAGATGTACCAGTTTATTCTGCTTTGTTTCAGAGACACAGGCTGAATCACAATTTGCAGCTGTCTTGGGAATGAGCATTATTGATCACAAGGGGTATAGAGCCAATGTGTAGATGGATTAGTCCAATTCCTTTACAATAACAGGAAAAACAATTCTAAGCACATTTCCTGAAGAGAGTGGGTCAGCAGCTTAATTTCTGTTTCAGTTTGGCATTGAGCATGTGTCCCTCATAGGTAGATGCTTAATGACAGTTCTTTGTCATGCTAATAATGATTAAGAAAAGATACATTTTAAAACTATATAGTAGCTTTCTAAAAACAGATAATTTTAAGACTGTGAGATTCATGAATAATATAATCAATCATCCAAATATTAGCTCCTGAATTATTCAGTCTGGAATTAAAAAGTATATAGTAAAAGTTCTGATTGAGAGTCTTGCAATCTTGCTTTCTGGTATAATGTAACAGCAATTATTTATAACATATGGGGGGTTATATAATTTCATAGCTCAGGTAGGAAAAATAATATTAATTTCTGACTTGGCATATGTCTCAATTTTCAGAAAAGGAGGGTTAAAAAAAAGGATGAAATGTGCATTCTGAGGAGAAATAGTCTTAAATAGTCCAAACACTGGTTTAAACTTTTAACCTTACAAAGCACTTCCCTTTTATACAGTGTGCTGTGTAACACCATTCCCTATTTACATGTCCCTGAATTTACCTGTCATCTTATTATTGGGTCAAATACAGAAACTGTTCTAACCAGTAAGATTGGGGCCATGAGTATGTTGTGATGCTGTGTTTATGAAATATTAAATATTAAATGGCTGGGCATGGTGGCACATGCCTGTAATCTCCAGTGGCTCAGAAGTCTGAGAGAGGAGGATCTCGAGTTCAAAGCTAGCCTCAGCAACAGCAAGGTGCTCAGCAACTCAGTGAGACATTGTCTCTAAATAAAATACAAAACAGGGCTGGGGATGTGGCTTGGTGGTCAAGTGCCCCTGAGTTCAATCCCTGGTAACGATAGATAGATAGATAGATAGATAGATAGATAGATAGATAGATAGATAGATATAGATATTGAATGCACTGAAGACAGAGATCACCATTTTACTTCAGTGAGGGGAAATAAATGCAGGGAAAAAATCTCAGAATGTGTAGGACAAACTGGAATACAATATAGTGGATAAAGCTGTTTTCTCATATTTCATGTTAAATAGTATTTAGGCATTGTGATTCTGTTTTAAAGCATTATAGAGAGAATTATGAAATTTTATAGTATTATTAGTAGCTTTATGTTATATTATTTTTATATTCTTAAATCAAATACAGTTTATAACCATATGTAATTTAATCCTTATTTTTTAAAAAAACTTGTAAGGTGACTAACATTATCATTGTTTTATGACATGTACAAAAGTTGTTCAAGGGCACCAAACTATGATAGCCTTGAGTTTTAAACAACTAATAACACATGAACTTTTATGACTTGTCAGTGCCAAAGACTTAATTGCTCTACCATATCTAGTTTTTATTTGTTATGTCATAGTACAAAATTCAAATGGGCACACTGTTGGCTAGCTAGACCACATTTTTGCAGGGACTCTGTATCAGTCGTGCATAGATACATAACTGATTTCTAGCCTAAAACATGCATGCAAATATTCAGTTACATCTTATTTTCCTTCCTAAAGACTGGAGTTAGGATGTAATGGCAAGGGTAGAACCAGCCATCTTGAACCAATAAGATGGAAATCACATTTTGAGAAAGGCTGAAAACAACGTATGTGAAAATTCAGTCCTCAAGAGTTTCAAGTTAATATACCAATCCTGAACAAACTGCCCACATGTTTCTGTTTGTTTCAGTTGCATTTATTTATTTATTTATACTTTATATTCCACATGGTGTAACTCTTAATAAAGCAGCCTATATAATATATTATGACTAAATTAACACTGTTCATACCCTTCTTTACAGATAATAGCACTTCTAATTGTGAATCTTATGATTTCTTCTATATCACGATGTTTATGATTTATGAAGATATTGTAATGCTAGAGAAGAATAAACAAATAAATCTGCCCTCAGTCTCTCCATTCTGGATAGAGGATATGAAAAATAATCCCAGAGAGAACTTACACTCCCAATCCCCTACCTGCCCTCCTGCCCTGCCCTAAATGACCCTGCCACCAAAACTCCTCCCATGACTTGGATCTACCCACTGCCCCTCAAAAGGGCCTGCCAAAGTCACTAACTCCTCCCATGGGCTGGTTCTGCTATAAAACCCAGACCCTCCTCTGGCCTGCCGCCATTTTCCCCACAAAGACATACCCCTCAGATGCACAATAAAGCATCACTTATCCATGAGTTCTGCCTCCATTTTTTTTTTGTATTCCCTTTCAGGTGCTTTCAGTAGATGTCATAATTTAAGAATGTATTAATAAGCATGTGATTAAAAATAATGACATTTTACTCAGTTAAATTTCACATGACTTGCACAGAAGAGATATGTCCACATATCAATGACATTTACAAGAGATATGTCCACATATCAAAACCTCCAATGGTCTAAAACTGATACACAAACAACAAAAATAACAGCAATTATAACAATAAATAAAAGCAAAAAACATTACTCAATGATGAATAAATTACACAGTGGAAACTTCACTTAGTGAAAACCTTTCTCTAGGGCTGTTGCATCCCTTGGCATAAAAATGTGGCAAAATTTATCTAGTTGCTTCTCCGGAAATAAAAAAAACTACCCAACTAGAAGTACTAGGCAGAAAGTGGGAGTAAAGAGAAAACCTACTCTAGATGAAGATTTATTATAATGAAGATATCTCCAGAACTAAAGTACTACTTAGTGTCATGATATAAAAATAATTTATCTTGCGCTGGGGTTGTGGCTCAGTGGTAGAGCGCTTGCCTTGTATGTGTGAGGCCCTGGGTTTGATCCTCAGCACCACATAAGGATAAATAAATAAAAATAAAGATAGTGTGGCCATCTACAACTAAAAATATATTTAAAATAATAATAATAATAATAATAATAATAATAATAATTTATCTTTATTTTGATATTAAATATTTCAAAAAAATTTTTTTTCAGTGCTGGGGATTGAATCCAGGACCTTGTGCATGCTCAGCAAGCTCTCTAACACTAAGCTGCTCCCCCTCAAACAATTATTTCTTTACAACATTCATTTTAATAGACTCCCACATTTTACCTATAAATCATTAATTTTAATTTTTTAAATTATTAAGCAACTAAAAAAATTAGCATATATATACTGTACATACAAAATTTCAAATAATTTTCCTCATGTAAGATAAGAAAACTCCTAAGTGATTCAAGTAATTTCATTATATGGATATTAAGAATTATTAGTGACTTTAGAAAGAAAGTTATCACTTTTAGTGTTTCATATTATTCAATTAGATATTTACTGGATGAAGCATAAAGACAATTTGTGAAAGATTTAAAAAAGCTGGTGCTGTGTAAAATTTAGATGGACACTTTATACTTACATATTAGATATCACAAAATATTTATTTTTCAATAAAAAATAAGGCAATAAAACACACCTGACGTACATTCCATAGTGATATTAACCACAAACTACTAACATAGTAACCATACCTATGTTATCCAAATCCACTGCACAGCAATTACACCAGAAATCTACAACTCCTACAAAAGAGACATTATTCTACCTTGCATTTTTTTTATTGTTGGTCGTTCAAAACATTACATAGTTCTTAATATATCATATTTCACAGTTTGATTCAAGTGGGTTATGAACTCCCATTTTTACCCCGTATACAGATTGCTGTATCACATCAGTTCTACCTTGTATTTTAATAGCCACATATTTTTCTCTTGCTGAAGATCAGCATGACTCCATATGGACAATATAGCACTGCACAATGGATTGCTCTATAATTGTCAAAGTGTGACTTCCAAAAGAGCAAATTAATTTTTTTTGTAATAAAGCAAAATGCCAGGTGTTGCCTTGCACTGTCAGGAAATTTGCCCTTGCTTTCCACGTGACTGCACAAGAAAACATCTTGTAGATGAGGCAGAGACACTGATAGGCAATGGCAGTTTTCTCAACAGTGTTTCTGCTTTGAAGAATGTCAAAAGATTAGGGCACCTTTATGTCAGTGATTGGAAAGAAAATTCTTGTTTGACAAAATACAGTATGCCGTCCAAATTCTTGTAATTTGACTGTTTACAACATATGGGAAAATGTGAGACATGCAGTAAATATCAACACCAAATAATATATGTGCTCTCCGTTTTGTCTGTAAGACTAAAGGAATGATTTTACTTTACTTCTGTAAGAGGCTTGCTGTATTTTATGGTGAGTACATGTTTGCTTATTTTTGGCCAACTATTAATAAAATACTTTAAATAGGGTTTCCTTTAAAAACTATAATTAAATGAAACATTTAAAAAGTCTTACCAGGTGAAGATAAGGCACAGTAATGTAGATATCAAAATCAAAACTTGGTTAAACATTGCAGACTGCGTACACTGAATGGCTCTATGTAGATCATTCTAAAATGATAAAGAAAAAAGCATAATGTAACATTTTGATAAATAATAAATGGGCATGAGTTTAATGAGATTTATTTTTATTCATTATATTTCTACTATCTTCTGTCCTCTGTATACCTAATACACATGCTTTTAAAGAATTTATGAACATATTTTGGTTTTGCTTATATCTTTATATAACTCACTATAGAACCTATGTTACAAAGTAATAGTATGTAAAGGTCACTGAAGCACTAAATTTTAGCTTCCTTGCCTTGCAGACATCTGAACAGATGTTATACTTACTACTCCCAAAACACCCCAATGGTAATGATAATCTTGCATGGAAAATTCAAATTTCCAAAAATCAGAAAATACTATATCCAATTAAAGGGGCAGTAATAACTGGGTGGAGCTGCAATAAAAGCTCATTCTTTAAAAATATATGACATGTATATGGTAGGAGTTTTATCAAGGACAAAATTATTCAATGAACAAATTATTTAAATATCATTGATACTAATATTAGGAGAAATGTGAATCAAGATACATTTTTACCTTCATAATATGCAGACAGTAAAATATAATAGAGACAGTTAAGCTTTTGGTGCAAGAAGTGACTACCATATACAATACCACTCAGTTAATTATTTACAAATTTCTGATAGGCAATTTGATTGCGTAAGTTCAAAACTCAGAATTATGTCCTTTCTATTTCATGCACTTATTTTTTTATTCACTCATTCAATTTATTCATTCATTCATAATTCCATATTTTCTCAAATTTAGTCATATGAAAATCATGAGATGGGTACCAATATTTATGTATGTTCATCTCTATTATAAAATTATGACATGAAAAATGAATATTTACTACTATTAAAATATGAAATACAAAATTAAAAAAAAAACTTAAAAAGAAATGTATGCTTAAAGAAAAATAAAGGGTTAATAACACATACAGGAAGAAATGCTCAATTTAGAAATAGCAGAGATGCCAAATGCTAAATTTAGACCAAAAGAGGATTCACGATGATCAATAACTTTACTTACTGTCTGTCATTATTATTAGTGTTATTAGAGTTCAATCTTCATGAATACATGATTTTAAAAATTGTTTTCAGTTTAATGCTATGATTTTTAAAAGACCATTTTTTAAAAAAATGTAGAAATGCTTTTGGATATTATCTCAGTTAATTCAGGGGTCAGGACAGGAAGGTCAATGACTTCCTTCCAAATTTAGCAAAGGAAAAAACATGGTCCAAAAATAGAGCAAGTTACCTTCTCAAGTCCAGAGTCCGTCATGGGGAACTGGGACCTGAATTAGGTAGCTTAGGTTGCACCGTGGACATAGAAAGGAGTGAATTTGTGTTAAGCTGCTCAAGCACTATAAACCTCACTATTCTTATCTGGGAATGAAATGGATAATACTTTCCATATCTCAAAAGGCTGTTGAGAGTAAAATCAAACAATTAGATAATGAATGTCATAGAATAGCAGACTGCCATAAGTTATTATTCTGACTCATGCTGAGGGCTTTTTACATAGCTTTTCTTTCTTTAAAAAGAAAAAAAAAGAAACCGTGCATTATAATTTTGGTACTAACTGATCACTAAAGTGTCACTTCTTCAAATAATATTCATCATTTTATTTAAAAACATTTTTATTAGCCTCAAACAATGCTCTTTTCATAAAATTAGCATTCTAGATGCAAAGATAGCTCCATTAAAGACACACACTTTGCAGAAACTTCTAAATGTTTTCCCACTTGCAAGATGTGAACTGGGAAAAATAGACTGTTATCTTGTACAGAATATGAATTGTTCAGCAATATTGTAAGGCCAAGTCTGAATCCACTCTCTAAGAACAAAATTTGACCATTGCTGCAATGCTAAAAAGGAGGTATGTAACCTCTAAGGGACGTGATTTGTGAGCCAAGTATTGAGTTGGGAGTCAGTATAACTTTAGGTCAGTCAATTTGGAGCATGTTGTTTGATGTGACCTGATAAGCTCACCCACAAAACTTATACAGGGCATATCAAATTTCCAGCTGTTCACAAAAATCCATGATCCCCTCCCATAACAAGAGTGGTCAATGGAAGACAGTTGTCCAGCCAGGATGACATTCTGGCTACATTCAGAGAGGACCGGGAGGCTAATTCCTACCCATAATAGGTGTGGAAGTTTTGTGGGTCACTTCTGGGGGCTAGCATTCTTTCGGGGGGGGTTCCCTTAAAGAAATACCTACTGCAATCTCCCTTCTCTACTTTGTTTACTGGACCCAGAGAGCTCCAACACTCCAGGCGGGAGCACAGTGGAAGTTGCCTGGTTCCCTGAGTCACTGCATGGAGAAGGGTTGTACTATCCACTAACCCCCTAATCCCGCACTGGAGAGTCCTGTGAATGAAAATAACATTCTGCTGTGTTAAGCTACACTCAAATGGGGGTTTCAATTATTATACCAGTCATCTTTACCCTGAGGGATACATCCTACTTATAGAGTGATAACACATTTAGTGTACTTATTTGAATCAAACATTTAAAATGTAAAACTTGATTCTTAAAGAGAAACTATTACCTTTATCACAATTGACTCCATAGAATCCAGGTGGGCAAATGCAAAAACCAGGAGTAACACAAAGTCCGCCATTCACGCATCGTGGTGTGCAATGGGCTTATGGGGAGAGAGAATTCTGATTAAGGCCAAATGGGGATTTGGGGTGGAATCATTTTTAAATATCAATAATACAACAACTTCAAACTTTGTAGTTAATTCTAAAATGTGCACCCTTCCGAGATACAAGTTTGCTATATAAAAAAAAAAAATGTTTTGTGGTTTTAATTAGGCTATTTTTCAACTTCTCAATTTCTTAGAAAATAATTTTGAATTTGTTTAAATTTGAATGCCTGATTAAATTTCTTTTTCCAGAGTCAAAAAAAAAAAAAAAAGTAAGATACCATGCAAGGAGAAGAGCAGCTGTTGAAATTCAAGTAAGATACAGAGCATACGGTCAAGGTAAAAGTCAGCGTGAAAAGTACCTGGCAACGTTAAAGGCAGCAAATGTATTTTAATAAGTTAAAGAAGGCAACAAAAATAGTACAGCAAAGATACCGAGCAGTGAAGGCAAGAAACAAACAATTTCAGAGCTATAACCAATTGAGGCATTCTGCAGTACGCCTTCAGGCTACTTTTAGGGGCATGAAAACTAGGAGACTTTTTTTTCCTTTTTTTTTATTAGTTGTTCAAAACATTACAAAGCTCTTGACATATCATATTTCATACATTTGATTCAAGCAGATTGTGAACTCCCATTTTTACCCTGTATACATATTGCAGATTCACATCGGTTACACATCCACTTTTTTACATACTGCCATACTAGTATCTGTTGTATTCTGCTGCCCTTCCTATCCTCTACTATCCCCCCTCCCCTCCCCTCTCCTCTTATCTTCTCTCTCTACCCCATCTACTGCAATTCATTTCTCTCTCGTGTTTTTTTTTACCCTCATTGTTATACAAAATTACATATGAGAGAAAGTGAGGGGGAAGGGGAAAAATGTATAAGCAATATCGTTTCTACCGAAAGCTTCTTGTGTATAATACCAGTATCTTCCATTTTCTATTTAAGATATTCATTATGCAAACTTGAAATTCTCCACTTAACTGTTCAGTTTACTTCATGTGATACTTATTATCCAGTTTGTTGACATTATTTTATTGGAGTTGAGCTCCTCCTATTTCTTCTTATTTCTTTTTTCTCATGAATTCACATTCTCCAAGGCATGTCATCTACCGACCAGTAATGTGCCTCTCCTGGTGATAGAGATACATGCCTCAGGACAGTCTTTGAAGCCACAAAGTGGTGAAATCACATGCCCCCATCCCACTAAGTCTAGCAACAGTGACCCTCAGGGAGCATCCTTGTGTATTCACTAATATTTTTGAAGTCTTTTCATTGAAATTCCTGGTGCCTGAGTATGCAAAATGGTGGGAGGAATTCTCAGGGAGTGGAGACTATTCTGCACATGTATTTATCTGGTGCTCTGCTCTATCAAGATGCTGGCAATTTTATATTACTCATCCTTCCATGCCCATTCCCCTCAGCCATGGGCTGGCAGTATCATTATTTTATGTCTTTATTATTTTAGGGCAGTTTTAGGGTAGGCAGTAATCAAGGCATTGAAACCAGAATAACCCACTGGCTCCTGGCTTTCTTTGACCCATGACTCTGGTTTTTACTCAGTGCAACTCCCAGAAATTGCCCAAGGGTTTCTCTCCTTTAAGCATTTTTTTTTAAAGATCTCCAACATAACCAGAGATTTTTCATGTAAACATTCTATTTGGAATATAATAGACACAGAAAGAGGCAAATATCATAAGATAGAGTTGTGTGAATTTTAGGCAGCTTTGCACTAACCAAATCAAGATATAGAGCATCAATAACACCTAAAAACTTCCTAAATGACCTCTCAAAGGTGTTAATTTCCAAAGGTAATCTTTCTGACTTCTTTTACCAGGGATTTTTAGTTTGTCTTCTTAAAAAGAGTTATATAATATATGTTGAGTGGCTTCCTTCATGTAATATTATGTTTGTGAGATTCATCATTCATTTATTTGTGTTGCTGTACATAGAACATTACAGGTATGCCTCGTCTGAGATGTGTTTACCTTTTCTGCCATTAAAGGCCATTTAGGTTGTTTCTGATTTGGCACCACATGAACAGTACTGCTATGGAACTCTTTGACACATCCTTGTGTTCACAGATGTGTGCTCTTCTATTGGATAATATGATACATGCTCTGCTTCTATAAGCATTACCAATGTATTTTCTCATGTACCAATTTATACTCTCACTTGTAGTGCTATGAGAGGTCCTGTTTCTCCATATCTTTAACAACCATTGAGATAATCTTTCACATTTCAACAATTTTAGTAGATTTTTAGTATCTCATGATGGTTTCAATTTGCATTTCCCTGATGATGAATAAGACTGAATACTTGATCTCTGACCATTTAAATATCCCATTTGTTAAGTTCTTATTTGAATCTTTATTTTAATCTGTCTTTGTCTTGAGAGATGACTAAAAACCATTTACTTCACAGTTTGGGTGTGGGGGCGGTTGCCTATCTTAAGGAGAAGTTCATCTGTTTTAGAACCATGCTACAGAGGACAGTTTAAAGTCAGCCTAGGAGGGTTTTAGGCATTATGCAAATACTACTGCATTTTACATAAGGGTGCACCTTTTATATAACACTCCACAGTCCCATTGTACTAGGCAGTGAGACATGTTGCTGAAAGACTTGGAGACAGAGTGCAAGACATAAGGTTTATTGAAAACTGCTTATGTGGAAGGTCCAGTGGTGAGGGGCTGGAAACATAGCTCTTCTATCCTTTATGGTGCCTTGCCAGAAAGCAGTGACTCTGTCCCTCACTGTGCTTTGTCCAGTAGCAGCTGGCTGGATGAGCACTGATCCCCTCCACAGCTCTCTGCTCCATGGTAGTTACTGCAGGGAGAGGAGAATCAATGAGTCAGGCTACAGAAGCAGTGAGATCATTAGCTTGCTTCCTTGCATGATGTGACCAGCATTCCAAAGAACTTGACATACATGCAAGAAAGCAGCTTTCTAAGATAACACTAATTTGCCCTAATTCTCAGCATGCCTGAGAGAAAGTCCCTGTCTTTCAAGTAACACTTATCTAGACCATCTGGCTGGGGCCCACTCATTGTTACCTTGAGAGGATTAGATTCTTGGGAATATAAAGGAGCATTTTAGGGACGTCATGTTTTACTGTTCTTTACTCCAAGACCAACACAAAGGGATTTGAGCATCCATGGGTTTGGATATCTGCTGGACATCCCTGGAACCAATCTCCTGCTAATTTTGAGGGACAATCCTATGACTGTTGAGTACTTGAAATGTGGATAGTCCGACTTAAAAGGTGCTGTCAGTGTAAATACAGACAGGATTCTAAAGGGGGTAAGAAGAATGCAACATATTTTAAGGTATTGGACCAAATAAAGCATATTATTAAAATGAACTTCAATGCTTCTTTTTTACTTTTAGTAATGTGAGAATTTTTAGGAATTTTACAATTACATATGATTTTCTATTTTATTTATTTATTTATTTATTTTTTATTTTTTTAATTGGTTGTTCACAACATTACAAAGCTCTTGACATATCATATTTCATACATTAGATTCAAGTGGGTTATGAACTCCCAATTTTACCCCAAATGCAGATTGCAGAATCACGTCGGTTACACATCCACAATTTTACATTCTAATGTATGAAATATGATATGTCAAGAGCAGTCCCACCAGCAATGTACAAGTGTACCCTTTTCTCCACATCCTCGCCAGCACTTGTTGTTGTTTGACTTCATAGTGGCTGCCAATCTTACTGGAGTGAGATGGTATCTTAGGGTGGTTTTGATTTGCATTTCTCTGACTGCTAGAGATGGAGAGCATTTTTTCATGTACTTGTTGATTGATTGTATATCTTCCTCTGAGAAGTGTCTGTTCAGGTCCTTGGCCCATTTGTTGATTGAGTTATTTGTTATCTTATTGTCTAATTTTTTGAGTTCTTTGTATACTGTGGATATTAGGGCTCTATCTGAAGTGTGAGGAGTAAAAATTTGTTCCCAGGATGTAGGCACCCTATTTACCTCTCTTATTGTTTCTCTTGCTGAGAAAAAAACTTTTTAGTTTAAGTAAGTCCCATTTGTTGATTCTTGTTATTAACTCTTGTGCTATGGGTGTCCTATTAAGGAATTTGGAGCCCGACCCCACAATATGTAGATCTGAGGCAACTTTTTCTTCTATCAGACGCAGTGTCTCTGATTTGATATCAAGCTCCTTGATCCATTTTGAGTTAACTTTTGTGCATGGTGAGAGAAAGGGATTCTTTATCAAATATATGATAGTTGTAACTTTGTGGATTAGTCTCTGTGTCCTCTATTCTATACCATTGGTCCACTCGCCTGTTTTGGTATCAGTACCATGCTGTTTTTGTCACTATTGCTCTGTAATATAGTTTGAAATCTGGTATCGCTATACCGCCCGATTCACACTTCCTGCTTAGAATTGCTTTTGCTATTCTGGGTCTTTTATTTTTCCATATGAATTTCATGATTGCTTTATCTATTTCTACAAGAAATGCTGTTGGGATTTTGATTGGCATTGCATTAAACCTATAGAGAACTCTTGGTAATATCGCCATTTTGATAATGTTAGTTCTGCCTAACCATGAACAGGGTATATTTTTCCATCTTCTAAGATCTTCTTCTACTTCTCTCTTTAGGGTTCTGTAGTTTTCATTGTATAAATCTTTCACCTCTTTTGTTAGGTTGATTCCCAAGTATTTTATTTTTTTTGAGGATATTGTGAATGGAGTGTTTTTCCTCATTTCCGTTTCAGAAGTTTTGTCGCTGATACACAAAAATGCCTTTGATTTATGCGTGTTGATTTTATATCCTGCCACTTTGCTGAATTCATTTATTAGTTCTAGTAGTTTCTTTGTAGACCCTTTTGGGTCTTCTAGGTAGAGAATCATGTCGTCCGCAAATAGTGATAAGTTAAGTTCTTCTTTTCCTATTTTTATGCCTTTAATTTCTTTTGTCTAATTGCTCTGGCTAGTATTTCAAGGACTAAATTAAATAGAAGTGGTGAGAGAGGGCATCCCTGTCTTGTTACAGATTTTAGAGGGAATGCCTTCAACTTTTCTCCATTCAGAATGATGCTAGCCTGAGGCTTAGCATAGATAGCTTTTACAATGTCAAGGTAAGTTCCTGTTATCCCTAGTTTTTCTAATGTTTTGAACATAAAGGGATGCTGTACTTTGTCAAATGCTTTCTCTGCATCTATCGAGATGATCATATGGTTCTTATCTTTAAGTCTATTGATGTGGTGAATAACATTTATTGATTTCCATATATTGAACCAGCCTTGCATCCCAGGGATGAATCCTACTTGATCATGGTGTACAATTTTTTTGATATATTTTTGAATCCGATTCACCAGAATTTTATTGAGGATTTTTGCATCTAGGTTCATTAGAGATATTGGTCTGTAGTTTTCTTTCTTTGAGGTGTCTTTGTCTGGTTTCGGAATCAGGGTGATGTTGGCCTCATAGAATGAATTTGGAAGAGCTCCCTCTTTTTCTATTTCCTGAAATAACTTGAAAAGTATTGGTATTAATTCTTCTTTAAAGGTTTTGTAAAACTCCGCTGTATACCCATCCGGTCCTGGGCTTTTCTTGGTTGGTAGTCTTTTGATTGCTTCTTCAATTTCATCCATTGATATTGGTCTGTTCAAATTGTGTGTATCCTCCTGACTCAGTCTGGGCAAATCATATGACTTAAGAAATTTATCGATGTCTTCACTATCTTCTATTTTATTGGTACATATGATTTTCATTATGCATCTATTAGAGTTGTTCAGAACTACTAGTATATTAATTATGGTGGGAAAAGAAAACAAATGCTTGGATTGTCCAAAAAAAATCACCTTAAAATTTTATGTAATAAAAATAAGTGCTGGATTTAAAAATGTGTTATTGCTTGATTGCGAATTCCATGGTCTCAGCTTGAGTTTTTCTTCATTTCAGAGAAACGATGTGATTTTCCCACAGTAGAAAATGGAAGGCTTGCCCAATATTACTATACTTTTAAGAGTTTTTACTTCCCAATAAGCATAGACAAAAAGTTGCCATTTTTCTGTTTGGCTGGCTACACAACTGAAAGTGGGAAACAAGAAGAGCAAAGCAGATGTTCAGCAGAGGGCTGGTCTCCAGAATCAAGGTGCTTCAGTAAGTGAGCACGTTGTGTTAACACAACGAGGGATGGCTATGGTGCTCCAAGAAACTAGTTTATTGAAAAAGCTAATTTATTCCTATGAAATATGGGCAGTGATTAAACTTTCTGGTATATAAGAACAGAATTACTATTAAACTATTATATATTTTGTTAACCAATATCAGATATAATTAAAATCACTTGAATGTAGATACTTTGTTAATATGTTGTAAGTTATTTAAATTGTCCACTTCCTCAGGTGACTCCAATTTAAAAATTGTTACTTCATGAGATTTCATTTGAATTTTGGCCTTTGATCAAGGACAACGGACAAGGCTTTTGATAATAAAAGACCGGTAGAGTTAGCCAACAGGTACGTGAAAAAAACAGAACACAGGTGCAAAGGCAAACTTTATTTTTCAGTTTTGCCAAAGGTTAATTGTGCCATGCATTCTTGGAATTTGGTGAAAATATATTTTGAGATTTATTTAAACTCTTTTAAGTTATTGGTGAGGTTCATAAAATAAATAACTTTAAATTTTCTAGAAACATGTTCGGCCCCTGAATTACATAATGGAAATTATTCCACAACACAGAAAACATTCAAAGTGAAGGATAAAGTGCATTACGAATGTGCTGCTGGCTACTACACAGCTGGAGGAAAGCACACAGAGGAGGTGGAATGCCACACGTATGGATGGTCTCTCACACCAAAGTGCACCAGTAGGTTCTCACGTTCAACACAACTTACTTTCACTCTGAAAAAGTACCTCTCACACTGAACTATTTATGTTGTTATGATAATTATGACCCATTACCATATTTTTTTTTGTTTTTAGTTTTAATTATATTCATAATAGAATTTGATCATTTAAAGTTTTCAAGTGGGAAAATTTATTTTTGCTTATGGAATTTAAATAACCCTAATGATATATTATATATCATAATTTATTTCATATATATATGAAATAAATTCAAAAGCTTTTACTAGCTAAAACAGCATAAGAGAAACTTATTAGTTTCTATTGAGATATGGGTTGGAAATAGTATATAAGTTTTAGGAAAAATAAACACTTTGTGTTTTTATTCATTTTTTCAATTTTAGAATTGCAGTGCTCTTCTTTAAGATTAATAGAGAATGGCTATTTTCATCCTATAAAGCAAACCTATGAAGCAGGAGATGTGATTCATGAAAAAATTATTATCTAAGTGGACCTGACATAATTCAGTGCTATAACTTTGGTTGGTACCCAGAATCTCCTGTATGTGAAGGTAAATTTTTAAATTTTATACCTGGGGAAGTAGCATATCTTAACCTCATATTTTAATAAGTTTTAATCTCTATGTGCTCTGAAAAAATATTTGTGGTGATATCTAATTCTAGTCTCTAGTGCTGTTTTTTTTTTAAGAGAGAGAGAGAGGAGAGAGAGAGAGAGAAAATTTTTTAATATTTATTTTTCAGTTTTCGGTGGACATAACATCTTTATTTTATTTTTATGTGGTGCTGAGGATCGAACCCAGCGCCCCGTGCATGCCAGGTGAGCACGTTACCACTTGAGCCACATCCCCAGCCTCTCTAGTGCTATTTTAAAAATAAATAATGTCATTTAAACCAATGCTCTTTTCAGCAATCTTTATTCCATTTGAAGAAACTTTAAGCTTTAAATTAGTTTGTAGAGAGGGAGTATCCTTTAAATATAATATTCAAAAATCTGTATTATCAATGTTAAATCTCTTCTTATAATTAATAATTTTTAAAAATTGGAAATTATTACAGATAGTTGCCCCAAGGGAGCATCTTTGTGAGGGCATTTTCTCCATTGGTTACGTATTTATTGATGTGAAAATTCAATCTCCAAAGTAGTGAGATAGAGAGCAGAAAACTTGGAAGACTATTACCTCTAAGTGAAAATAGAAAATGAAGTCATCTAGTTAGAGCTACTTCAAAAGTATAATGTCTAAGGTTACATTTCTATCGCTGAATTTGTTCAGGCAGGTGGTATGCTTATCTGTCAGAAGACACCAACTTAATAATTACTTAACCATAACTACAATGTCATTCGAAGAAGGTCTAATCCGACAAAGGAAATATGAAAAAATAATTGCTCTGATGTTGCAAATGTTGCTTTAAAATCAGGTACAAAATATTTAAATAATCATTAGATTCTGATAGGTATGGTGGGAGATGGTATTTGTTGAGGCAACAGGTAATATTTCACAGAAGTGATGGATAATATTTGGACTGGGTCTTAAGAGATAAATAAGAGCTTGAGAACTGGGAGGAGGCACAGGGTTTGGTAGCAACCGTTTTCTCTGAAGTTTAGGAAATAATTCATCATCCACAGGCAGGTGAAAGACATGAAGGTAGAATTTGGAAGAGAGCCGTGAAATTTGAAACAGGAGCTGGGAGAATGAACCAGGTTTCTGACCAGGGCTATGCAATGGGATTGCCTGGAACTATCAGAGTTTCCTAATTGCACCCAGTGAAAACTTGGACGGTTTTGTCATTTTCCAGTTGTACAAAATAGCATTGGGACAACAGTGGAGAGAAAGATTGTTAGCAAACTGTCTGCAGCATGTTATTTCAAACATAAGTGGCACAAATATTTAATGTCTATTCCTCACCCTTCCCCTTTCCAAACTGGTACGCCAACATGCCTGCTATTTGATAATAAATACTCAGGAGATGTAGTATAGTGGGCTTAATAATGCTTCCCCACTCCCCCTAAAGATACCCACATCCTAATCCCTTAAGCCAGTAATATTACTTTATATGGCAAAAGGAACTTTGCAGATGTGATTAAGGATCTTGAGGTTATCTGGGATTATTCATTTGGACCCTAGATGTGATCACAAGTGTCCTTTTTAAGAAACTGAAAGGAGATTTGACTGCAGAAGAGGAAGTAGGAAATTTGAAATGCATAAACAGGCTGAAGTGAACCTGAACCAAGGAATATTTGCCAAAAAAACATTAATAAGAAAATTAAACCAAATAGAAGAAATCCGAAATTATCAGTAACTTGTTTGAAACAACTGCTATTAGTGATTTAGATAATGAAAGATCTTCTAAGCTTTTTTCTATTCACATCTAAACACACATATACAACATAAAGATGCTGCCATACTCTACAGACACTATGTATCTTGTTGTTTTTGCACTAAAAATTTTGTAAACATAGTTAATCTTACTTCTACATATATATTTGAATGGCTAAATTCTATCCCACAGTGCAGGTACATAAAAATTAATTTAATTGATAACTTTATTGCTGGATGTTTAGCATTCAACATATTTACATTCCAAACAGTACATTTTTGTAAATGAATGTTTGTACATTTTTAAAATCTTTATTTTTCATTTAAAAAGTTAATTAAATGTATTTTGCCATGTTTTAGCTTTTTCTTATTTTTCAGATTTTCCAAACTGGAATTTCTACATAAAAAGATCTGGAAATTAATTTTTTTCTTAATTGCCAATCTGTCCTTCAGAAAGTTTATTCTGATTTATAACCCTACCATTAGTGAATTAAAGTAGGAGGTTTTTAATCTTTGTCAACTTTGACTATTTTAATCTTCACATTTTATTTTTAATTTAATAAGCAAAATTATTTTGATTTACTTAAGTATCAGCCAATTTGGAATTTTTTTCCATTTTCTAAGTGTCCACAGATTTGTTTTTTTCCACTAGTAATTGTTCATAGCCTAGCCATTTTTCAGACTCATAAGGTATATCTACATAAATTCAATGGAGTATTTGAGAATCATGTATACTGCAACCATTTCATTTTACTTTTATTTATAGTCTTTGAAAATATAGATGCTTAAGTCTTAAGCTTTTAAGCCTTTTGTTCATAGTTCCTGTCTTTCAAGAAAGTCTTAGATGCTATCCTATTCAAATTCAAATATATCTTCACCTGTAATTTTTCTATTACTCTCATAATTTTATGTTGAAATACTGGATATTAAGTTTCTCATTATGTGATTGATATTGCATTGAATAGGAGTACAATCATCTTTGAGGACAGAGACTAGATTGAAATAGAAATGGAAAAGATAATAATGAAACAACCTCATAAGGAGTGACAAGGCTTAAAGAAATCTGTCATTCAGTATCTTGATCAAATGCCTCAAGACATTTAGGCATGATGTTGATGAACTGAGGCAAATAGTGATGATCAGTCACTGTTAGGGCAAGAGGAGAGTTTGCACATCTTGATTATCCACTGGGATTGAGCATGTTATCTCTACAAAGAGATTCATGCAACAGTGTGAAAAGGAAAAGATTTTTCTGTCTGAATTATTATTTCAGATGGGAATCTCTATAACCTCTCCTACTTGTCTTCCTGCTCTCCTCTACTCTAGTGATTCTAGATTCCTTCCTCTTCCTCAGGCTAGGCATGCTCTCACCTCAGGGTTGTTCCTCTGCCAGGTACACTGTTTCATCAGATAATGACACTTGTCAACCTTCACATTTTTCTGCAGACACTTACTTAGCCTACCCAGCCATCTGACTTGGAGTGTAGCCTCCTTCCCCCTAGCACTTTTGATAGCTCCTTCCCTTCACCCTATTTCCACCTAATTTCATATGCTGTA
This sequence comes from Spermophilus citellus, assembly GCF_964194105.1. Taxonomy (NCBI): domain Eukaryota; kingdom Metazoa; phylum Chordata; class Mammalia; order Rodentia; family Sciuridae; genus Spermophilus; species Spermophilus citellus. The sequence continues at coordinate 147,591,503 of NC_138187.1, read as the reverse complement.
GTTTAAGGATAGTTACAAATTACAAAATTCTTATATTAAGTATGTCTATTAATTATTGTGGAGGTTTTGTTTAGCAGGTAAGCTCCACGAGGTCAGGAGACTGTAGATTGCCCAGTGTAGCTTTTAAGTCAACTTTCTAAGCTCCTTAATTCTCTCTTTCTGTACCAATCAAGAATCAGCAGCTGCCTCAAGGGAAAAGCCAATACAGAGCACCAGGCTCATTTTTATACTCCTCCCCATTCCTCGAACTTCTTGGTTCCTCAAGCCTTGGTTGCTATAGCAGCCTCCAAACTCCAATTTTTCTATACTCAACCCTATGAGATTTCTGAAAAGCTCTACTTGGGCTATGCCTGTTAAGTTCCATTCTGTTCTTGGTCTTTTAGCTGAGCTGACAATTAACAAACACCCTAAGAGGAAAATGACACATAAAATGTTGAACTCATCTAAATTAACTTTTCCAGGACTTCAGCTCATTGACTTCCTTGAAGGTTCTCTGCTGCCTTGAAATATGTGCTTTTGGTCTGTTTTCCAGATTTTCTGATCCTTGGTAGAAGTGCTGGTCTGATATCAGCTATCCATCATAGCAGGAGGTCTATAAGTCAATTTTTAATTTATTTTAATTAAAATCTCATTTTTTTTTGTAAAACAATGACATCCTAAATTATATAGCTCCACTTCACCTCATTTTCAAAACTGTTTTATAATGATTCTAAAGTCTTTTTAATAATTCTTTCATTTTTATTATCTGTAGCACTCCTAGCCAAACATATAAGCATTCAACAAATACTTGAAAAATATCTGAATAAATGTTTGTTAATGTATTACAGGCATATTAATATGCAGTGTTGGCAACCCTGAATCTTTTTTTTTAACTTATTTTAGAAGTTATTCTTTAATGTTACATAATCCTGGAGGCAAACAAGGATATAATAAAACCAATTTTCTGAAATATTTTATTATTTGAAACTTAAAATGTCAATATTTTTATGATGAAAAAAATCATCACAAAATAATTTTGTTGGAGAGCCTAATGCTTTTAATTTTTGTTGTTTTATTTTAATACATGTGGAAATGAGCAAGGTAACAAATTTAAAACAATCAAATCTTCCTATTCCTTAACTGGAAATTTAAAAGAGAAAACTCTTAACTGCTTTGGATGGTATCAGGCCAAAAAGTTGTTTTGTCATTGCTAAGAATCATGCTTGTTTCTGCATTTCCACCAAGTTATTCATTATCAATGGTTTGTCTCATGAATATTTTATGTGAATTTTCTGAAGAAGAAAAAGGAAAAAGCATAATTTTAGTGAATACTATTGACTGTCAATACTTCTGAAAAAATAATTTATTGCTATCTTTGAATATCCTAATGGCATAAAACTAAGTGACTGGCAGGGTATACTTTCTCTAAATATAGGACCACAGAGGTAAATGGTGTCCTGTGTCCTGGGGATCTGAATGTATTTTCTGACTTGAATATTGATTCTAACTAATTTATTTGCCATTCTGTGCAATTGTTAGGCCATCATGTGCAGGCAACATAATTATTTCTGGTAGTACCAAGATGTTTCAAGATAGTTTTCTTCTTCTTTTTCTTTTTTTCCCTCCAGAAACTTGCACATTATCTTTTTTTAAAAAATGGAAAGGAATAATTTACTCTTGAAATGGGATTTTGATAATAGACCACACATTTTCCATGGAGAGTATATTGAATTTCTTTGCAGAAAGGACACTTACTTAGCTGAAGCATCATCTGTTATGGTCTCTGAACTTAGAGTGCAGTGTGACAGAGGGCAGTCAAAGTATCCAACGTGTATTCCAAGAGACAGGTAAAAAGAGACTTGCACCCATGGCTACTTGCTTCTTTCTATCAGATTGTTATTCAAGAGAGTCATCATGTTATAATTTCAGGAATATGTTCTACAAAATGTCTACTGTATAGCAATTGGAAGGGAAACAGAATTGTATTTTCCTCCTTTTTTTTTTTACCTAAGAAAATTCCTGAAAGTATTATTTAATTCAGCAGGCTCTCTGCTCTTTAGTGGATTAATATTAAATGTATATATAAAGAATTAAAAAACTTAACACACAAAAAAATAACCCAATAAATGGACAAAAGAACTAAACAGATTCTTCTCAGAAGAAGAAAGACAGGTGGCCAACAAATATATGAAAAAATGTTCAACATCTCTAGCAAGCAGGCAAATGCAAATCAAAACTACATTGAGATTTTATTTCACATCAGAATGGCAATAATCAGATTATAAACAATAACAACAGATGCTGGAGAGGATGTGGGGGAAAGATATACTGATATATTGCTGGTTGGACTATAAAGTAAAGCGGCCACTCTGAAAAGAAGCATGGATATTCCTGAAAAAATTAGAAATAGAACCATTGTATGAATCAGCTATTCCACTCCTTGTTTCTTATCCAAAAGAACTAAAATAAGCATGCTATAGTGATACAGCCACATCCATGTTTATAGTAGCACAATGCACAATAGCCAAGTTATGGAACCAGTCTAGATGCACATTCCACAGATGAGTGGGTAAAGAAAATGAGGCATATATACACAATGGAATTTAAAACAACTATAAAGAAGATGATATGCATTTGCTGATATAAGGATGGAACTGGAGAACATCATGCTAAGCGAAATAAGCACACTCAGAAAGTCAAGGGTCAAATGTTGTCATGGTTCGAAGTGTCCCCCCAAAGCTCATGTGTGACACAATGCAAGAAGGTTTAGTGGAGAAATGGTTGGGTTATGAAAGTCTTGACTTAATCAGTGAATTAATCCCCTGATGGGATTAAAGATTGATGGCTGAAGGTAGATAGGCTATGTCTGGAGGAGGCGGGTCATTGGGGGAGGCTTGTCTTTGGATTATATATTTTGTATCTGATGAATGGAGTCTCTTTCTGCTTCCAGATCATCATGTGAATGACTTTTCTGTGTCACACTCTTCTGCCATGATGCTTTGCCTCTCTTTGAGCCCCAAGGAATGGAGGCAGCCTTCTGTGGACTCAGACTGCTGAAACCATGGGCCCTCTGAATAAACTTTTCCTCCCAAACCATTGTTGTGATCTGGTCTTTCAGTTGCAGTAGCAAAAAAGCTAAAACAAATGTTTTCTCTCATAATGCAGAAGCTAGAAAAAAAATAAGGAAAAAAGGTGAGGAGGGATGAAAATAGAAGAGAGATCAGTGAAGTAGAGGAAGAGTATTGAAATGGAAGAAGGAGGAACAGGAAATGGGAGGAATGGTGGAATGAAATTGGCCAAACTCTCTTAGGTGCATATATGAATATACCAAAGTGCATTTCACCTTTGTGCATATGTATAAAGAAATAATTTTTAAAACTATAGATAAATAGAAGGAAGACCAGTAGAGTAGGAAAAAAGGAACCAGAGGAGGAAGGAGAAAAGGGAAAGGGAAAGTACTAGGGACTGAATGGAGCAAATTATATTCTAGGCTTGTGTAATTACATCAAAATGAATCATCATATTGTGTATAACTATAATGTACCAATAAAAAAATAATTGTGATATTTGCTATAAGGTTAATAGTCAAATTGTTTTTATGATAGTCAACTATCTACCTGTTAAAATATTGTTAAAGGAGCATGGTTAAAAAATGAATTGCCATTGCTATTTTTATATTTTATGCTTCCCAAGTAATTCTTTTTGGTCAGAAAATTACTGGGGTCATGCAAATTATATGATCTGAAATTAGCCAGTCCTGCAAGCATGATGACAGTGTCTGTATCACACAGATCTGTTGCAGACCTGAAAGAGCATCACTGTCACTCTCTTGTTTGAAGTAATGGCTATACTTTAATCTTCTGATTTGTTAATTGTGAGGCACTAATTTTAATATTTTGGAGGGAGATAAAAATTTCTGTGGACAATATAGTTCAAAGCTGCCTGTTTGCAAATGTTCAATGCTAAAGAAAGAAAAGTGTGAAAAGTGCAAAAGTGAAAGCAAGTACAAGGTAAAATGGTGGCATATTCAAAGTTTAGTGGTTTGGGATAAGACAAGGTACAACAAATAAACTGTAAAGGGATGGCTGGACTGGTTCAATGGAAACCAGAAGAGATGAGACTAAAACTACTGTTTGGATACTGTGGACTTATTGGTTACCCCCAAAAGAAGAGACAGCATCCAGTATGAAATTAAGAATGGAAGTAGTTGAGGAATAAATGTAAGGTACAGAAAACCTAGACTTGAACATGTTGAGCTTGTCAATAAATACGACTGTGAGTGGGGAGATACTGATAAAAGAGATCTTTTTAATAAAATGAAATGACTTTTTTAATAAAAAAATATCGAGCATTTGTTCAAATTAAATGAAAGAGGAAAGAAGGACAGAGAAAAAAGTTTTCATAGGAGATTTCAGTGGTTTCTTAAAAAAGTGAGGACATTGAGATCAAAGGCATAGGAAGCACCTGGCCTTTTGTGGGATGAGGGACTGGGTTTGTGGCTAGAAAGAGGTCATTTCTGGAGTCTGCTTCTTCTGTGAAGGAGAAGAAGTTGTCGGTGAGAATGTATTAATATATACTTAATATATTCCTCTTTAAAAGTAAATAAATATAAAAAATAAAGTGCAACACGATAATGAACCAAGAAAAAAACACATAACAAAAACTTTTAAAAAATACACAAACACACATCATAGATATAACAAACAACAGAAGAGCTCAACTCACCTAATACAAGAGAAAATAAGATATCTTGAGGACATTTGGTTTAATGAAACAATCAGGCACAATGAGTAAAATACTCTCAAGTTGGAAAATTTATAGAAACAGATAAAATGGTTTTTGCCAGGTGTTGAAAGGAAAGGTGAATGGCGAGCTCATGTTCAATGGGTATAATTACAGTCTCTCAACACTGAAAGAGTCTGGAGATGAATGTTGGTGATGGTTGCATAACAATGTGAATACACTTAATGTCACTGAGCTGTAAACTTAAAACTAGGTATGATGGTAGATATTAAGTAACGTGTATTATATCACAGGTTTAAAAAAAAACAGATAAGGGTATAACCAAGTCAAAAAGAAGAAGGAGGAGGGGGAGGAGGAGGAGGAAGAGGAGCAGGAGGAGGAGGAGGAAAGTATTACACGTATCTCAGTCTTGATAAGGTGAAAATCTTGACACAAACAACAAAAGAACCAAAGAAGAATTCTTTATAGAGCCTCAATTGCAAAGAGAGATACAGTTCAGTTAAACATATCTGTAGTGAAATAACACAACAGTAAATTTATGAAGCAAAAACTATGTGACAGGTAAAAGGAAAGGAAATTAATAACTGTCTTTGTCTACACATGTGATCAATATACTAGAAAAGATGTGCTTTATGGATTATGCCAACTCTGCACCCCAATATTTTCAAGTGCACAGAAAGAAGTCATGAAAACTTGCCCTATATATTAGGCCATAAGGAAAATATAATTTAAATTCCAAATATAGATTTATTTTAGCCACATTCTGTGGTTATAGTGCAACACATTTAAAACGTAAGCCAAGTAAAAAGGCTAACCACCCTGAAAATGTACAGAATTTCTATAAAGGAATCCTTGGGTCAGAAGGATAGTATAAATTAAATTGATAGAATTTCTATAAAATAATAATGAAAATATTATATATCAGAATTTATGGGATGTAGCTAAAACAGCATTCAAGTAGTAGCTTACAAATAATAAATTAATATAAAAAGAATAATAAATAAATTAAACATCTAAAAGACAGGGAAAGGATAATAAGTAGATCCGGAGGGGGGGGGAAGGAAGAAATTAACACATAGTGAACTAGGTATAAGTGGGCATAGGTGGGTGGTAGCAGAGGTTTGGGTGATTAAGTACTATGTTCTGCTAACTTTTTGGCAATGACTGTGGCAGGAACTCTGAAAAACTTCTATCAATCTTCAGATTAAAGACAAAGGAATAGTAGAATATATGTGTGTGGAGCAACTGTACTCATCAGAAATCAGTGTTAGAAGGAGGAAGGATGAGGGCTGAATAAATGAGTAGCTTGGCCAGATTGAGTGGTGGATTCCATTAGTTTCCTGGAAGTGGGATGAGAACAGGATAACAAAGTTTCTTTATAAAGAAGAAAAAGAGTCCCACACTGTGTTAAAATTAATTGCACTGAGTTGACATGTAATTAGTAATTAAACCATCTTTCAGATTTGATTCAGGCATAATGTATTACATTTCCTCTATTTATGTGCTTGGTAGATAATGGATCTAATCTAATATTGTTGCTTCAGGCCCATGCACAATGTATGCCACATAAACTTAGAAGCCATGTGCTTTCTTGATTGTATCTTTCATTCAGTTAGAATTGAAGGTCTATTAAAAGAGTATTAACATAAGCCATTGAATATTGATTTCCATAAAGATTCAAATGGAAATAAATATGACACAAACCAAATCATTTTCAGTTCCCTAATGAGGAAAGAATAGTGGTAAATAGTGAACATCAGACTTTATAACTATGCTTTTAGTGTTAGAACTGCCAACTAAATATATATCATCTGGAAGTGCTTTTAGTAATCAAGTACTCTGTGCTCATATTGGTCATTTTATTAGAAAGTATAGTATGCAGAGAAATGGGTCAGACATCTTGAATAAGTACAGCATATAGAAAAATGTCCAAATACTGTGATCAGACACAGTCACCAGACATTAATCATATACTTTAACAAGATACACTAACTAGAGACATTACCCAGATCCATGACTGGGTAGAAGAACAGGAGATATAAGCCAGACAATATGACCATCTACAGTAACCAGAGAAAATATTCAAATACTATGACTTGGGTACAGTAATCAAGAGACATTTCCCAGACATTATGATCAGTTATAGTAACCAGAGACATTAGTTAGATACAGTGGCCAGAAACTATAACTAGAGAAATTAAACACTTACCATTACCAGGTACAGGAACCAGAAAAATTAGCTAGTTACCATAACCAGGTTCAATAACAAGAAATATAAGCCAAAAACCATGACCAGTTTCAATAAATAGAGGGAGAAAGAAAAACCAAACCAGATATTGTGACCAGTTACAATAAGCAGAGTCATTAGGCAAATACCATGACTAGGTATAGTAACACATAAGATGACCAGGTACAGGAACCAGAGACATTAGCCATATATAGCAACAAGCACAGAAACCAGAGCCATGAGCAACTCCTGTGAGAAGTATGATAACCAGAGACTATTTAGCCTGATTCCATGACCAAGTACATAAACCAGAGAAATTATGCACTTCTTGTGGCCAGGTTCACGAGCCACAGACATTAGCCAGATACTATGGCCAGTAACCAGACATTAACCAGATACCAAGGCTAAGTAGAGTACACACAGCAAGATAATACCAAGACACCATGACACAGTACAGTTACCAGGACTTTGGCCAGATACCAAGACCAGACATAGTAAAAAAAGTCATTACCCAGATACTGTGACCAGAGAAATCAGACACTTTATCAACTACTATAACAAGATACAATAACCAGAGAATTAAACCAGATATTGTGACCAGGTACAGTAAACTGAGACAATACCCAAGTATGGTCATGAGGTCCAGAAACCTGAGACTTGGCCAGATCCCATGACAGGTACATCAAGCAGAGACCCTGATACCTGACCAGGTACAGTAACCACAGTCATGAGTCACATACCATGACCCACGACAATAACCACAGACCTTAGCCACGTAAGGTCCAGGTACAATAACCAGAAACAGCCAGGTACTCTGACCAGACACAGTAAACAGAGACAATACACAGATACCATGACAAGGAATGGTAGATAACCAGAAATGTTTAGTCAAATACTGTGACCAATTAAAAAACCAGATATTGTGGCCACATACAGTAAACAGAGATAATTTAAACACTGGGACAAGGTACAATAACCTGAGAGACAAATAAAATAAACAAAATACTACCCATTTACTATGACTAGATACTATAACCAGAGTCTTTTATGCAGATACCTGACCAGGTACAGCAAACTGAGTCCCCAAATGTCCCCAAAGGAATGGAGATGAGGGATGCACCGCTACACTACACCGCAGACAAGTTGGTACACCAGCCAGATGTCATGACCAAATAGAGTACTAGAGACAATACCCAGATAGATGACCAGATATTGTTACAATTGGTATTGGCCACATATTGTGATCAGATTCACTAACAAGAGACATTTGATACTGTGATCATGTAAAGGGAACAGCATCCATATACTATGATCAGATATAGTAACCAGAGACATTAGCCAGATATCACGACCAGGTACAGTAAACAAAGATAATGTCTACATACTGGGATCTATTATACTAAGAGATATTACCCAGATACTGTAACCAGGTACTGTAACCACTAAGGCAATTGCAGTGACCAGGTACAGTAAACATAGACAATAATTAGATAACCATGACCAGTTACATTAAACAGGCATTAGCCACATATTTCTGACCAGGTATAGTGTGAAACACTGGACAGATGACATGACCAAGTAACCAGAGACTTTAACCAGATTCCATGAATAGGTACTGTTCAAGCTGCCCTGGGCTCAGCCCACCTGTCACTCCCTTGGTGACTTGGCTAGGGATGCCTGGGGCCGTAGAGGTTCTGCCCTGTGCTGGGTTGCACTGGAGAGGTGGCCCTACTTCTCCATATGCCCTTCACCTCTGCACCAGCTCTGACCACAATGGGAGGGGGCCAGCTAGCCACACAGTGCCAACCTAACACCACCTTGCCCACCTGGGCTCCTTTCCTACCTGGAGTTCAGTGTGGGGATTCTGAAGCCTCTGCAGCTACCATGTCCTGCAGCATGGCCATGGTGGTCCAGCGCTGAGTCCCCAAATGTCCCCAAAGGAATGGAGATGAGGGATGCACCGCTACACTACACCGCAGACAAGTTGGTCAATAGGAATGCAGGGCAGACAATGGACAACTAACACGGGGCCCAGCTTCTGAATTGGGAACCTTGGACCAGGACTACGCTGTGTCCAAGCCAAAGGGAGCTCAAAGTCACTGTTCAGCCAGTTTAGTGCCACCGTGCACTGGGTGGTTGGCCGTGGGCCCTTGGCCACAATACACATCAACCGCCATCCCACTGGAGCATGTGGATCATCCACAAATAGAGCTTGTGAGCATCTGAGCCCAGGAGAGCTAAACTGCGAGGGTGTGGGGCTGCTGAGGGCTTGCCACATTGTGTGGGGGTGGATCCTATTGCCCTAGGCCTCGCCCCTAGGGTGCCCTCACGGTGCAGTGAGGCCAGGGCTTGACGGCCAGGACAGGGGGTCAGTAGGGTCCTCTTTGTGGAGCTTAGGGCCCCCAGGGCTTGCAGGGATGGTCAACGTGAGGGCAGGGATGTCAGGGCAACTTCATGGAGTTGCATGCTGAATCCTCCAGTCCTGAGACCCAATTCCCCAGGGGAAGAAGGACAGGTCAGAGTTCCAGGCACATATGTGTGGGCGCGCATGCAGCTGTATGCAATGTGGCCTTTCACTTACTGCTTGAGATGCAGGAGCAGGCACTCACTAAGCCTGTGGCACGCATGTAGCTCAGCTGCCTCAGTGCCCTGCTACAGAGGGTCATGAACCCACTGTCCCAGGAGGAAGGTTTTTAGAGATTGCTGCTTGCCTGGCACAAAATGGGACCCACAGGTGCAGGGATCCCACCCTAGGACTGTGGGGCAAGGTTCTGATGGCTGAGTCTGAGCTGGCCCACCATTCTGGGGCACTGCAGGTGAAGACATATCCCTGTGAAGGTGGGAACTGGACAATCAGGAGGACAGAGCCTGTCCACCTGACAGGGTCAACAAGCAGTAGGTAGACTTGTGAGGGTGTTTGAGATCCCTCAAGCCATGACAAGAGGATTCTATGTCCACTCTCCTAAGGCAGAGCCATTTTGTCCCCAGTCAGGAAAGCCAAAGGAGCTCCAGGAGACAGGGAAAAGGTGAGCCCTTGGTCCAGTGCTTCTGGCCCACATCTGTCTCATCACTCTCTCTCCACCTTTCCCAGCTCACTGTGTAGTGCCAACCCTGCAGCTCCAGGTGCAGCCTGTGCTTCCAGAAGTGGGGGTGTCTCTGGACCTCAGGCCCTGGGTGGGACACAACTCAATTAGTCCTCACGCCCACCCCCTGTGTGCACATGACATATCAGCCCCTCTGCCCTCTGACACCCTAGTTGCCTACTCTGACCAAGCACATATGCATCTATACTGTCTGAGGACCCAGGCCCACTGAAGTCAAAATGGACTGCCTAGCCTCCTCAAGTGCATAACTCCAGGGGGCTGTCACATGGGACCCTTCCCACGATGCCATGGGTGGGGGGACATAGCAGCATATTTTATCCTAATCCATCATGGAGCAAACAGTTATTGGATGTATGGGTCTGATCCCTGACCCCTGGCCCTCATTTCCTCTGGTGAGAGGACTGTATTGGGTTTTCTGATGGGATTCCTTTATTGCAGAAGGAGGGGTCTGGGCTGGGACAGGGAGGAGGGTACAGCCAATGACTGAGCCCCTGTAGTCTGACCTCCCATATGAACCTCCTGAAGATCCAGAGGGGATCCTCCTCATTCCTAGGATGGTGCTCAGAGTACACCCTGGAGCTACAGGAGGGCCGACTCCCCCTGTACCCTACACCTGCTGGTCTCTGGGAGGAGACCATGCCTCCAACTTTGTGCACTGAACTCTGCTTCATTTCTACCAGTTCCTCGGCAGAAATACTGTTCTCTCTGCCAAAATGAGGAAAAGGGACTTGAAAACTCAAAAACCTTCAGAACATTGTTTTAATGTATTTAATTACATTCTGGTCATTTTTCTCCTCAAAATTTGTCACAACAAATAGTGTGATTTCTATCTTAGATATGTGAATTAGATTGCATGCCAATTTTTATTTCCCTGAAGCTTATTTTGCATATATGTATATATGCCAAACATTATATTGTGGTTGCACGTGATTTGAGTAACCTCCCTGGCTGGGTGAGAGGCACTCAGACACAGCTGTGACAGAGCATTCCCCACCCTTCTCCAGGTCCTAGGGCTTGTCCTTGCAGAGGCATGTCTGGCCACTGCCCCAAAGACCCAATCTTGTCCTGATCTTGGGATACTGCCCTCCTTAACCTTCATTGGATAGAATTTTCCTCAGAATTTTTTGTTCCCCAATAAAAGTCCACTCCCTGATGTGTTCTCTCGCATGTGCTAGCCTCTTCAGTAAACCTCGCTACTGCATTAGGTGGCTGGAGGTTGTAGCCAGGAGAAGCCATCCTGGAGCTGGTTTTAAAGGTAATTAGAGTCTTGTCTCTTTAATTTAAAACTCTCTAGCAATTTGCTCACAGTTTGAACCTTCTTTAATGAAGCCAGCACTGGTCGCTGGGTAGATTATATGTTTACTTTCATTTGTGCTCAAATTTTTATTAAGAGTTTTATAGGCAAAACCTGAAAAAGCATAATATGTTTCACATGTGTGAGAATGAAATACCATTTTATCTTAAATATTATATGTGAATAGGTCCTATACATAAATATCACTGACTTATAGCTACATGACAATAAACTTTTAGTTTCCGTGCCATACTTGATGATTAAAGGAAAACCCTAAAACTAGTTAAATTTTGCAGAGTTCATTTAAGCAAGAAAATGGATGAGTGGCCCGGTGGTGTACACCTGTAATCCCAGTAGCTCAGGAGCTGAGGATCACAAATTCATGCCAGCCTCAACAGTGAGGTGCTAAGCAACTCAGTGAGACCCTGTCTCTAAATAAAATATAAAATAGGGCCAAGGATGTGGCTCAGTGGCTGAGTGTCTCTGAGTTTAATCCCTGGAAGCCCCCACCACCAAAAGAAAAAAAAAGGAAGGGGGAGAAGAAACAAGGACCCACTGACTTGGCAGCCCAGGACTGGAACAGCTTCAAAGAACTTGGGTTCCCTGTGTGGCAGGACAACCCCTGTGAACAGAAGCCTCATGGGTTGCAAAGAGCTTGAGTCCCAGGACTCTGAAGTTGATGGCTCAGTCACTGCCCTGGGCTGAGACTTGGCTGTGTTACTTTAGTTTCCTCCAATCTAGACTTTCAAGTAGTGTGAGCACTAACCTAATTGCAATTCACCACCTTGAGGACTCAAGTGTGGAGACATCCTCCCACCAAACCTAATTGGATAATAACACAACAAATACAAGATTAAAGAATGAGTAGCATCTCTGATTTTTCACAAGTTATTTTAGAAAAAAAATATACTTGAGGACTGTAAATTCTTTATATGATTTCCACTATTTTTGATTCATAGCAAAATGAAGTGGGCAATAACTGAACTATTATCAACACCGGTTTGAATATAGTAAGCAAAATGACTACCTTGTGAAGTGTGAAGTCAAACATTGTGAAAGGTGTGAATAAGGAATTTCTCAATGATAAATAGTTCTGGGACCTGTATTTTAGGAAAGACCTACAGTGTAAATAATGATACATAGAAAAGTGAAGTTGAGAGCTGGAGACACAGCTCAGTGGTAAGGCACGTGCCTAGTGTGCGGGAGGACCTGGGCTCACTCTCCAGCCCTGGAGGGAAAGAAAATTAGGTTGAATATTTTCAAAACTCAATATTCATATGCAATATACTTCAGAATGCAAGATATTTTAGTGTAATGATCATTAAAAAGTCTCATTTCACTGGATACAGTGGGGCCAAGCCTGTAATCTCAGTGACTTGGGGCTGAGATAGGAGGACCACAAGTGTGAGGCCAGCCTCAGCAATTTAGTGAGGCCCTAAGCAAATTAATAAAACTCTGTCTCAAACTTAAAAAGCAAAAGGGCCAGGAATGTAGCTCAGTGGTAAAGTGCCCCTCGGTTCAATGTTCAGAACTAAAAGAAAAAAAAATGCTCATTTCAGTTAGTTGTGGTGGCACACATATATAATTCTGCAATCCCAGCTGCTCTGGAGAGGCTGAGTCTAGAGGATCAAAAGTTCAGGGCCAGCCTAGGCAACTTAGTGAGACCCATTCTCAGTTGTAGAGTACCCCTGGGTTCAATCCCAAGCACCAGAATAAATAAATAAATATATATACTTATATACATACCTCACATGAGACATTGTTCTATGCATGCCATATAAAATTGAAATAGCTCAATATGTAAATAAAGGAGAAAAAAGAAATGATGAATGCCCCATCATGGAAAAAATTTTCACCAGTTCCTGATCTCTTAGATGATCTTGCACTTCTTTGTTCTTAAAGGAAATCATTAGTGTACTTTTATTACTAAAAGATCAAAGCTATGAGGAACCTCATATTTACTGAGCACATAATTTAATATTTGTGTTTAATTAATTTTTATTAAGCTTATGAATGCTTCCCCAATTCAGGTCAGTACACTTCAGAAAAATAGATTTTAACTAACCTTTAAATCTATGTTCAATACTATCTTCTGAAGTTATTTTCTTCTAATGCATATTGAAGAGCATTGAAAATTGAAAATTTATTTCTTCTATTGTTGAATTAGCTGTACTGTTGGTTCATATTGCTGATCATTTTGTATAAAATCACAACTTAGTCATAGGAATGTTTGTCTTCCAAAAAATAGGATTCCTAAAAGCTGCAACGAAGAATTGTTCTTCCTTTTGACAGATAACTATTCAAAATTAGCTTACACTTATTCACCATAGAACCATAGAAACACTTTTAAAGATAACATATTCACCAACATTTATTGTTATCTCTATGAATAAGATCATAACACTCCTTAATGACTGAGTATTTTAATCTCTGTGATATCATTTTTCATGCCTCATTTCTCTTCAGTCTTCATTTGTTTATGTCTTTTTTATTCTTGATAAGACTAACTAAAATTATTTCAAAATTTGTTTATCTTTTCAAAAAAGGAAAATCCTCCAACTCTTTGTTTCATTGATATTTTGTATTTATTTTTGTTTCTGTATTTTTTCCACTCTGATCTTTGCTATTTTTCTCCTAATAATATGAGGCTTAAAGGTTTTTTTTTCTTCTTGCTTTTCTAGTTTCCTGAGGTGCATCATTAGGTTGTTTATTTGAAAGCTTTCTCCTTTTGATGTAGGCACCTATTGCTATGGACTTGCCTGTTGATACTGCTTTTGCTGAATCACATACAATTCTTTCAAGCTCTGATTTTTCTCAGGCTCAGGGAGTAAAGGGTTTTTAAGGAGAGGATAGGATGTATTAAGCCTGGAGGCTGGGCAGGGTCTTCCTCAGAGAGCTTATTTGTCTTATCACAATGGATTTTGACCCCCCAAAGCAAGCTGACAAGAAGAATGTTACAAAGGCCCCCTGAGTTCTGGGAATCAAAGAAATGCTTGACATCCTAGCTATTCAAGTGAGGCCTTGCAGAATTTAGACTCTGCAGGGGAGGCCTTTCCTTATAATTTAAAATACTGAGTAAAAGGGAGGGGAATTCCCCCCATATTTTTTATTGGTGCATTATAGTTGTACACAGTAGTGGGATTCATTGTTACTTACTTATACATGTACATAACATATCAATATACTTTAGAGAATATTTTCCCAGTATTTCCCTTTTCCTTTCCCTCTTTCCTCCCCCTGATTCTTTTTCTCTATTCTACTGATCTCCCTTTGATTTTCAGGGAGAAGGTATTAAAGGATTTGAAAAGAAAGTGAGAGATCTTGCCAAGGACAACTTCTAGAAGGGGATACCCTGTTAAAGTTCAAGTTATGGCTAGACACATTGCTTCAGAGGGTACATTCCATAAACTTTGGCAGCATTCACATGAAAGTAATTTATTCTGAAGGTCTGCAAAGAGCTATGCAAGTTTGGCAGTCTCCTCCTAGATTTCAAGGTCATACCCAGTGGCTCAGGCAGAGACTTTTAATGGGACAGAACCAGCACATTGAGCTCCCACTAGGACAATGCTAAGCAGAAGTGTGGGGTCAGAGCTAGAAACAACACAGAATACATGCTAGGGCAGTGACTAATGAAATCATGGGAGCAGAGCTATCACAGACAGTTCTCATTATGGTAGTATAGAGGCAAGTTTGGGATAGGGACTGTTGCCCAAAACCCCAGAACTGTAGACCACATCAGTGCAACAGGGCTGAAGCGTGGGCTAAGCTCTACAAAACCACAGGACTATCAAGTTGAACTCCTTGGGGATTCCAATCTCCTTGCTGATTCCAATCAGCAAGACATGGAATTAAATTACTTTGTAGCTTGAGGACTGAACTTGATGCCCGTTACTCCTTTCTTCTTGCCTATTTCTCCATTTTTTTGGAAAGTAAATGTCTATCCTATATCAGTTTTCCCATTGTATTTTGGAAGGAGATGAATTGTTTTAGTTTCATAGGTTCACAGCTATAGAAAATTTGCCTTAGAATGATTTAGGCTTTGAGTCTCACCCTTATTCAATTTAAATGACTTTGGACTTGGAACTTTTGAGTTGATGCTGAAGGAAGTGAAAACTTTGAAACTATTGGGATGAAAAGAATGTTATTTTGTGTGTGAGAAAGACATGAATTTGGGGGCAAGCAGAGGATGCTAGGGTTACCCAATCGTAGGTATTCTATGATAGCAAATGAAAGTGGACTAAGACAGTAGATATTCTTGCCTTAGTCCTGATCTTAGAGGTAAAGTATTTAACTTGTAACTATTTAGTATGATACCAATTGTAGACCGCTAATGTAAGTTGAATATCCCTAATTACAAATGCTTGGGACCACATTTTTGTTGTTGTTTTGAAGTACTTATATATACATAATGATACACTGGGGTGGGACGTGAGCCTAAACACAAAACTCATTTGGTTTTCATATTCACTACATAAATATTTTCCAAAAATAGTTATACGCACACTCCAAATAATTTTGTGCATGAGGCAAAGAATCATGATGTGGAATTTTCCAATTTGGGCATTATTATCTAGAAAGTTTCAGAAGTATTAGCATTTCAGATTTTGGATTTTTGGATTAGGATTATTCAATTTGTATATGACCTTTATTGTCTTGGAATAACTCCTTCTATGCCAAATTTTTTGAGTGTTTTTATTATCAAATGATGTTGCTTTTTTCCCATCTATTGAATAATAATGATTTTAAAAGTTTATTCTGTTAATGTAATGGGTAATATTTAATGACTGGTATTTATTGAACCATCTCTGAGTCCCAGAAATAAATCACAGATGAGCGAGTCTTATGATCCCTTAAGTGTGCTGTTGAATTCATCTTATATTGAGGAGTTTTGGATTTCTATTTACCAGGGATATTCATCTGGTGTATTGGGTTATAATTTTCTCATAGTATACTTGTGTGGCTTTTTTGTCAAGATAATGCTGGCCTCATAAATGAATTTGGAAGTGCTTATTACTCATCAGTTTTTTGGGGAAGGACATGAAAAGGATGCATGTTATTTTTTTTTAAAGCTTTATAGTTATACAAGGGAGTTGGGTTCATCCAGGTCCTGGGCGTAAAGTTATCAGGTCCTGGGCTTTTCTTTCATAAAAGAATTTTTAATAACTAATTCAAACTCCTTGCTCATTCCAGTCTGTTGGTATTTTGCATTTGTGATTCAGTCCTGGTAGGTTGCAACTTTCTACAAAGATTCATTTCTTCTAGGTCATCCAAATTGCGGGTATAATTGTTCATACGAGAATTTGTAGTACATTTTGTATTTTTGTGCTATTAGCTGTAATGTTTCTTCTTCATCTTGAAATTTATTTACTTCCATATTTGTCTAGCTAAACTTTTATCAATTTTGTTTATTGGTTAAAAAATCAACTTTTAAGTTTGTTGATGCTTAATAGTATTTTCTGAGTATCTTCTTAATATTTTTTTTTTTGTGTGTGTATCTTTATTTCCTCCCTCTTAATATCTTTAATTTAGTTACTTCTTCATTTTCTAGTTTTTGAGGTATAAAGTTTGAAGATTTATTATTTATTTGAGATCTAAATCATGTAGGCATTTATAGTTATATACTTATTTCCCTTACAAAATTCCTTTTCCACACCTTATATGTTTTAGTATGCTGTGTTTTGATGTTTGTCTGTGTCATTTAATTTTTCTTTCAATTTTGTCATTGAACTATTAGAAGGTCAGGAGGATGTCATTCATATATTTCTATATATTTGTGAATATATCAACATTCCCTGTTATTGATTTATAGCTTCATGCTTTTATTTGGCAAAGATACTTGATATAATTTCAGCATTCTTAAATATTTGAAATTTGTTTTGTGGCATAACATCTGACCTATCTTGGAGAATGTTGTGTATGCCCTAAGAATAATGTGTATTCTGCTATTGTGTAGAATATTCTATGGATATCTGTTAGGTCTATTTGGTGTAACATACAGCTCAAGTACAAGGTTTTCTTATTGATTTTATGTCTGGATGACCTATCTATTGTATTAAGGATGGAGTATGGAAGCACCCAACTATTATTATTATTTTGCAATCTATTTCTCCCTCAAGATCTATTAACATTTGCTTTTTTATATTTAGGTTCTCCCATGTTGGAAAGAATGTGTGTGTGTATATATAAAATGACCTTCTTTTATCTCTGTCTTACAATGTTTGGCTGAATTCCTCTGTGAAACAGAATTGTAAACACCACTACTGCCTTTTGGTTCTGTGGCATGGACTGTCTTTTTCCTTCCCTATTCTCTTCTATGTCCTGAATGTTTGTGTCCCCCTAAATGTCACTGTTTCATTCCTAGTTACCACAGTGAGCATATTAGAAGATGAAGTCTTTTTAGGTGAATAGGTGATGGGGTTCCATCCTCAAGAGTAGAAATAGTGCCCTTACAAGGAAAGGCTAGAGCACTTCCTTGCCACTTCCACCTAGTTAGTTTCATCTAGTGAGAAGACGCCATTTGCAAAACAGAGAATAAGCCCCCTGTGACACCAAGTTAGCTGGTGCCTTGATCATGGACACCTCAAGAACTGTATGAAAGATATATCTTTTAAAAATAAGCTACAATGAACAAATTATATTTGTTATAGTGGCACAATGGAACTGAGTTAAGTATATTCAGGTGTTAATATTAAACACAAGGATTACTTGCTTATTGTAACCAATTTCATTGAAATTGAAGATCTGTCTCAACTCAATTTATCTAAATCAGGATCTCAAACAAGAGGAAAGCATTTAATATAAGCCTTATGATTTTATGCAATAAGAGGTAACAATTTATCACCTTTAAGTTTTGTATATTTTTATCTCTATTTTCATCCTAAGATTATAGCTTTTTAAAATCAAAAATGTTTCTAGCCAATGTGATTTTAACTAAATAGTGCTGTCTAAAATGTAAAGACATAAAATTACACTTCAAAATCTTGTTACTGAAATTTTAAAAACAGAAAATAATTCTTGCAACAAAAACTCATTAAAGCATTATTTGACCTTGAGATCATTACCAATAAGGCCTTTATATTTCTCCACATTATCACCTAGCTTTTTAGGCATTATTGTCTTAAAACAACTTATTCTTAAAGTTCAAAACTGAGTATATTAAAGGTTGAAAAATTGTACAATATAATAAATGTTGATACTCCTCAACTTAGAATGGTGTTACATCCTGATTAACTCATGATAAATTAAAATTATTTTAAGTTGAACATGCATTTAATATACCAACCTATCATATATCATAGCTTAGCAGAACAGTACTCTGTAGTATAGTGATTGCTTACTTTGTTAATAACAATGCCAATAGGATGCGGTTAACTGCTATTACCCAATACCATAAAAGTAGTCTACCATGTATTTCTAGTTGCAGAAAAAAGATTAAAGTACAATTTCTATTGAATATATATCACTTTCATACTACTGTAAAGTAAAAAAATCAAAAATTTAGAGTCTGTCTCATAATTTAGTTACTGTCTTTTTAAAGGAATTAAACAAGTCAATCCTCTTAACTCTAAGTATAAATATAGTTTTTACAGATTTTATTGCATTTTCTGCCTGTCGGGGGCCATTCTGACACGTGATTGGGTGACTCCCGTTAAGGGCCTGAGGCGCTTTGGCTGTGTCGAAGCTTTCCTGACCCTTTCCTGATGAGAGAGCCCATCTGTGTGGGGTGTGCCTGACCACTGACCCCGGGGACCCAATCACTGACCCTGACCTTGGAGTGCAGCCCCCCCTCAACCTTCATTGGATGGAATTCTCCCCTGAATCTCATGTTCCCCAAATAAAAGGCTACTCCCAGGCGTGTTCACTCTCTCTCTCTCCTGCTAGCCCAGAGTAATCCTCGCTGCCCTGCTGGGCGGCTAGAGGTGGGAACCAGAGAGGTGAGCCATCTTGGACCTAGCAATATAAATAAGGTACTGTCTGTGTGTTTTATTTTGATCTCTTCTAACTACCTTTATGCGTAGAACCTCATTAATGAAACCACTGCGCAGGCCGCATGGTAGAATTGACGCCCAACGTGGGGCATTCTAGATTAGTTAGATTAAGTGGGAGCGCGCTATAAAGATAAGGAAAAAAATAAAGATAAAGGAAGATAAGGAATAAAAATAAAGATAAAGGAAGAGGTGACAGTTGGGTCACAAAAGTACCTGGAGATATTGAAGGAAAGAGACGTTAAATTACTTAAAATGGGAAATTCTACTTCTACGGATAAGGAAATGTATCTGACTATTTTAGACAGTATAATTAATCAGAAAGGAAAACAGATAAAGAAAACTCAGTTATTACAATTCTTAAAGATTGTAGGTGAATATTGTCCTTGGTTTTGTGACCAAGAGTCTCCAAATTTACTTACTTGGGAGAAATTAGGAAGAAAGTTACAGAGAGTCTGTCTTTCTACTGAAATACCTGGAGGTATAGAAAATATACAGAAAACTTGGACGGCCCTAGAAGTTTGTCTTTTTAAATATATGGGCCAAAGTTCGTGGCCCCCTGAAGACCTTTTAAAAGGCATTCTAAGAGCTGTTAAATCTATTCAAATGGAAAATCAGCCTGAGGCTAAGTTAATTCCCTTTCCCTTGAGCCATTTAAAAACAAAGGCAGGGGCCAAGCAGCCCCATGCGGAGGATTCAGATGGCGCGGATCAGCCTGCATTCTCGCCGCCATCGTTCCCTCCTAGCGGGAGCCCGGGAATTCCAGGAAAAGTCACACAGTGTGACGTCACTGGCGGCGCCGACCAGGACAGTCCGCGATTTTTACCGGGACAGGGACAGAGATCACAGATAGTTTTCTTAGGACCTTCAAAGACAGTTGAATTAGATCCTTAAATGGGGCCAGAACAAATCCCTACTGGGATTTTCGGGCCGCTTCCTGAAAATACTGTAGGTTTAATTTTGGGGCGTGATAGTTTAAAGGGAGCCATTGAGGTAATACCTGGTGTGATAGATTCAGAATTTAAAGGGCAGTTATATGTTACTGTAAAATCCAATTATGCCCTAAGGCTCACCCCAAAGGATATTTTTGCTCAATTAATATTATTGCCTTGTGTCTCAGAAAGGCACCTGCCGGTAGATTCAGTTTCTAAATCGCCGGACAGAGTATACTGGTCCCAGTTAGTAGGACAAGAATGCCCTTCATTAAAACTTAGAATTAATAATAAAAATTTCCTAGGCATAATAGACACAGGAGCTGATAGCTTGGTATTGTCCAGTCGGTTTTGGCCTAGGAACTGGACTTTGCATGTAGCACCAGCTAACCTAGAAGGAATAGGACAGGTTTCACAGTCTGCTCAAAGTGCCAACTATCTCCGTTGGGAAGATTCTGATGGGAACAGTGGAATATTTAAGCCTTATGTGTTAGAGTCTTTACCAGCTAACCTATGGGGAAGAGATATTTTAGCCAGAATGGGATTGTTATTAGTTACTCCAAATTCTATAAGGTCAGTTGAGGAAGTTAATCAGAGTTATTTTCCTGGAGATGATAAGGAGACCTTTCAGGAAGAATATCTGTTTACAAGCCAGTCTCCACGACAAAAATTAGTAAATACTCCAGACCAAAATTTTTACTAGGGGCCCTGAGTACTTCCCCGATCCCTAAGACAGCTGAAAAAATCACGTGGCTCACAGAGGAGCCTATATGGATTTCTCAGTGGACCATCTCAGGGGAAAAGCTTAAAATAATTCATAGATTAGTTGAGGAACAACTTTAGGCTGGTCATATTGAACCAACGTTTAGTCCTTGGAACACACCTATTTTTGTTATTAAGAAAAAGTCAGGAAATTGGAGATTACTACAGGATTTAAGGGCAATAAATCAGGCAATTCAGCCTATGGGATCATTACAGCCAGGACTTCCCTCCCCCACAGCCATTCCTTTAGATTATAGCTTGATGGTAATAGATTTAAAAGACTGTTTTTTCTCTATAAGGTTACATCCTAAAGATTGTGAAAGATTTGCTTTCACTGTCCCAGCAATTAATTTTAAGGAACCTGTTAAAAGATATTGCTGGAAGGTACTTCCCCAGGGAATGCGTAATAGTCCTACACTGTGCCAAAAATATGTTGACCATCAATAGATCCCATTAGAAATAGCTTTCCTGATGCATATATTATTCATTTTATGGATGATATATTATTGGCTCATGCTAATCCAGAGGTACTTTCAGAAATTTTTACTCAGTTAGAGACTTCACTTACAGCAATGGGTTTATGTATAGCTCCTCAAAAAATTCAAAAAGTGTCTCCTTTTCAATATCTAGGTCAGATAATTCAAGGACGTACAATCTGTCCTCAAAATCTTCAGATAAGAGTTAAAGAGTTACGTACCCTTAATGATTTTCAAAAACTATTAGGAGATATTAACTGGCTAAGGCCATCTTTAAAACTAACTCCTTCTGAGTTAAGTCCTTTATTTCAGATATTACAAGGAAATCCTTCTCCAACCTCTCCACGTCAACTAACTTTAGAGGCCAAAACAGCCTTGAGAAAAGTTGAAATTGCAATTAAAAATGCACAGCTTACTAGAATAGATCTTAAAGAAATAGTGTATTTATTAATATTTCCAACTGAACATACCCCAACAGGAGCCACATGGCAAAGATTAGGAGTTATTGAATGGATTTATTTATCCCACTCCCCTCAAAAAACATTAATTCCTTTTCATGATTCTATAGCTCAATTAGTAATTAAAGGTAGAACTAGGATTTTACAATTAATTGGATCTGAGCCTGATATCATAATTATTCCATTTTCTGTTCAACAAACTAATTGGCTTTTTCAAATTTCTAGCTCCTGGCAGATAGCTTTTGCAGATTTCCCTGGCCAGATAGATAGCCATTATCCTCGTGATAAGATTGTACAATTTGCATCATTAACGTCACTTATTTTTCCAAAGATTGTACGTTCTCATCCAATAGAGGAAGCTTTATCGGTGTTCACAGATGGTTCCAACTCTGGTAAGGCAGGTTTCTTCAGCCGTGTTCACACAGAGGTAATACAAACTTCTTATACTTCTGCCCAAAGGGCAGAGCTTCAAGCTCTGATTTGTGCCTTAGATTATTTTTCAAATGAGCCTATTAATATCTATTCTGACAGCTTATATGCAGTCGGAGTTACCAAAAATATTGAAACCTCAGTTATTGGGTATACTTCATCACAGGAGTTATTTGAATTATTTCATAATTTACAAAAGACAGTGCTAATGCGAAAGTACCCATGTTTCATAGCACACATCCGTGCCCATACTAACCTTCCTGGACCTCTAGTTGCAGGTAATGACAAAATTGATAAGTTAGTAGCTTTTTGTCAACAGATGTCTTCATATGACTGTGCACTAGCTTCCCATTCCTTGCATCATCAAAATGCTTCTAGCTTACATAAAAAATTTAGTATTACCAGAGAACAAGCTCGTCAGATTGTAAGCCAATGCCCTAAGTGTGTTATCCACACTCCATCTCTGCCATCAGGGGTAAATCCCCGTGGATTAAAACCAAATCAAATATGGCAAATGGATGTAACTCATATTCCTCATTTTGGTAAGCAATGTTATGTGCATGTCATAGTGGACACTTATTCTAGATTTATTTTTGCTACAGCACGTACTAAGGAAAATACTAAACATGTAATTTCTCATTGCTTAGCAGCTTTTTCCGTTTTAGGGTGTCCTATGCAGATTAAAACAGATAATGCTCCAGCTTATGTAAGCTCTTCTTTTCAACAATTTTGCCAAGAGTTTCAAATTAAACATAAAACAGGAATTCCTTATAACCCCCAAGGTCAAGCCATTGTGGAACGAGCTCATTTATCTATTAAGCTTCAATTACAAAAATTAAAAAGGGGGAATAAGATTGTGACTCCCCAAAATAGCCTTAATCATGCATTATTTGTTTTAAATTTTTTTAACTGTGACACAGAAGGTCACACTGCTGCTGAGAGGCAAATGTCTCCCTCAGTAACAGGCCCCTTAGGCAGAGTTCTGTGGAAAGATTTACAGACTGGTCAGTGGAAGGGTCCGGACCCGGTAATAACATGAGGCCGAGGTCATGCTTGTATCTTTCCAGAAGGTGCTTTCCATCCTAGTTGGGTGCCTGAACATGCTATCAGACATGGAGGAGATAGAACCCAGATTCAAGAGACTGCAGATCGACCCGGAGGAGCCACAACCCAGAAGGAGGAGATATCGGAAAAAGATGAAGAAAAACCAGATTGAACCAGCTGAAAAGCTGATTTCATGGAAAGATGTGAAGAAACTAACAACCCAGGCTTCCCAAATACTTTGATGCCTAGGAAAGAACAGGACCCCAGTCTTGATGGTAGCAACAGTAATTGCCCTACTGGGCTGTCAGGTAAAAGGGAATCAAGTAGACACTTATTGGACATATTTCCCAGATCCACCCCTGGTACACTCAGCTGTGTGGACTGGAGAATCTATTCCAGTATTTACTAATGACTCATTCATGATGGGAGGATTTACAGATACTCATATTACTCCCAATCATGTGACTAAATTTAATTATTCTGGTTACAGTGCCCAATTACCTTTATGTTGGTCACATGATAAACATGCTGGCTGTCTGAAAGTATCATTTGAAGAAAAGACAGCGATTGGTAAACCTAGACTGACAAATAATTCTATTTATGGGGACTTAAAACCTAATACTAGATCAGTAATTAAGATGGGACTTTCCCATAACAAGCCAGTCATTTCTGCAAAACCTCCACCAGTACCCCACTGTCTAAATAGTTCTACAATTGAAATTGGCACCTTTCCTAAATGGATGGATTGTGTAAATACCTTTCCTGTACAACATAAGGTGTCTAAAGCTAGTGGGTATATTTTAGACTGGTCTCCAAAAATTGATAAGAGATAATTACGAAGAAATTCTGCTATGACACCTTCAGGATTTGTTAGTAATATTTTGACTTATAGTGAAGGAGGTGTTCAAAGAGATATTTGGCATTTAATTGCTGCCTCAGAGTATTTACATTTTACAGATAAACCTTTACCAAAATTTGTTGGCAAGAACTGTAAAGAGGGATCTTGCTATGGCTTAAGAGCCTGTGTCCAATCTCCTTATGTTTTAATTATTGGAAATGTAAAAGTTAGATGGATAGATGACAGATATATTGTTACTTGTAATAAGTGCAACCCAACTAATTGTATTTCTAGGTATAATGGAGGAAATGGAGTGCTGATACTTCATCAGCCCTCTTTTGTTTTATTACCTGCTAATATTTCAGAGCCATGGTATGCTGATGCTGGTTTACAAGTCTTGCAGCAAATTCATGCCCAGCTAACAAGACCTAAACGTGCTATTGGAGTCATAATTGTTGGTGTTTTAGCACTGGTCTCATTTATTGCCTCAACTGTCTCTGCATCTCTGACATTGTCTCAGAATATTCAGCATGCAAAATTTCTTAATAATTTAGCTCAAAATACTTCCAAGGCTCTACGTAATCAAGTAAATATTGATGAAAGGATTGAGACTAAATTAAACACCTTAGAGGCGACTGTCATAAACATAGGTAATGAACTTTCAGCCTTAAAATTTAAGGAAAGGCTTAGATGCCATGCTAATTATAAGTATGTATGTGTTACAGCTGCCAAGTACAATGCTTCTCTCTGGGATTGGGAAAAGATTAAAAACCATTTATTAGGTATTTGGCAAAATAGTGATAATAGCTTGGATATTCTGGAACTTCATCACCATATCCAAGACATTCAAAATAATAGAGCTTATTTTTCAGATCCTTCTTCTTTGGCTAACCAAATATTGAAGGAGTTAAATGGATTTAACCCTGGAAATATTCTTAAACACTCCGCTTGGTACATTATTGGATTATTCTCTTTGCTGTTAATTCTCTTTTGTATTGTAACCATAGGATGGCGATTCTTCCAATCAAGAATCCAGGAACTCCAGAGAGTGAACCGCCGCCTCATTGTTAAGAAAAGAAAGGGGGGATATGTCGGGGGCCATTCTGACGCGTGATTGGGTGACTCCCGTTAAGGGCCTGAGGCGCTTTGGCTGTGTCGAAGCTTTCCCAACCCTTTCCTGATGAGAGAGCCCATCCGTGTGGGGTGTGCCTGACCACTGACCCCGGGGACCCAATCACTGACCCTGACCTTGGAGTGCAGCCTCCCCTCAACCTTCATTGGATGGAATTCTCCCCTGAATCTCTTGTTCCCCAAATAAAAGGCTACTCCCAGGCGTGTTCGCTCTCTCTCTCTCCTGCTAGCCCAGAGTAATCCTCGCTGCCCTGCTGGGCGGCTAGAGGCGGGAACCAGAGAGGTGAGCCATCTCGGACCTAGCAATATAAATAAGGTACTGTCTGTGTGTTTTATTTTGATCTCTTCTAACTAACTTTATGCCTAGAACCTCATTAATGAAACTACTGCGCAGGCCGCATGGTAGATCTGCCAATCATTTTTCCATAGTTATATAGTAACAGTTTTGATAGTTTTATAGTTATATATCCGATTAAACTTCTATTCCTCTTTATGATTTGTTTACATTGTTAAATGTACTAGATTCATATATTTTAGAAGCTCACATGTCATCTTTTTACATTTGCTTATGGATAAGTAATACTTAGTAATTGATTATAGTTTTTACTAAAATAAATCATGATTTAGTTTGGTTTTTAGATCTTTCTGAATTTTATACTTTTGAAGATGGAGAGTCTATCTTTTCATGCACTGTGAAACAGAGTCTCAGAGAGCCCCAAAAGTTATGTAGAAAACTTTCAGTTTGGAGAATGAGGGATACAGACAAGCATGGAAGTAATTGCATCTAATTTCTTGCATAGATGTTTTATGAATAGGATGCATGGTACTTTGGTTTGCCAAATTTGAATGCAGTGCTTTTAAGATGTGCGGCTCCATCCTCTCAGATTCTAAACACATTAGCAGGTATCAACACAAATTCTAATTTATGAATAAAAATGAGTTAAATGATACTTTAAAATAAAATTGAAAACTAGATTAATAATAAAAATTCTGAATTTAAGTGCACATTTTAATGAAATTAAGAGTATCTCTTAATACAAGGGGGATATTACAGGTGACCATCAATACACCTTGTACTAAATGATTGATTTCATGTTGATGGAGAATATCCATATTTACACACAAATTCAACTGTGTCCCCTGATGAAGAATAAAGCTTTTGATGTTCTTTCCATCTTAAGGTTATGTGATATCTTTCCATGATTTCTTCTGATATTACACATGCATCTGAAAGAAATTAATGAGTATAATATATTAAGTTAGATATGAGTCTTTTACCAAGACTTTGGAGTTTTCAAGTAGAATGTTTTTAATATTTCAGAAATTCTTCCTGAAAACTCTTCCTGAACAAATTCTGTGTGAATACCAGATAGATTAAAATAAAGTTAAAGTAGTAAATGATGTGAGAATTAGGTGGTTAATTTGTGATAATTATATTTTATTACCAATTCTTAAGATCATTTATAATATTAAGAGCTTGGCATTTTAGAGTGTTAAACCATTATGGTATCATGGATGATCTTGTTTTTCTTTTTTGGACTGGAGATTGAAACCAGGGGCATTTTATCCCTGAACTGCATCCACATTCCTTTCTTTTATTATTATTGTTAGACAAGGTCTCATTAAATTATTGAGACTTGCCTTAAAATAGTGATCATCCTGCCTCAGGATTCCATGTTTCTGGGATTACAAGAGTGCACTATCATGACTGGCTGGTTTTTATTTAATTAAAATATTGGTCAAAAGCCTAGGGATATAGCTCTGTTGGTATGCACAAGCCCTGTGTTTCATCTCCAGCCTCACAAAAAAAAAAAAAAAAAAGAAAGAAAAGAAATATTGGTCAAATGCTACAAATTTTCATTTATATAATGTATAAGATAGAGAGGGTGTCACATACATAAGCAGTATAAAAGACTAATGAAACTGTTGGGAGTCACCCCAGCTCAAAAGACTAACTTCCCCATCCCCTGAGAAGAGCCATACAATGGTGAGCCATGCTGGCTCACATGATCCTTACCCACCAATCAGACTTAGCCCTGCTGGCTCACATGATCCTTACCCACCAATCAGACTAGCCCTGCTGGCTCACATGATCCTTACCCACCAATCAGACTAGCCCTGCTGGCTCACATGATCCTTACCCACCAATCAGACTAGCCCTGCTGGCTCACATGATCCTTACCCACCAATCAGACTAGCCCTGCTGACCCACATGATCCTTACACCAATTAGAAAGCACCCCATGCCAACTGTCAAACCCTTCAACCTTTAAACTGTCATAATTGTCAAACCACCCCCGGCTCTATAAATATGCAGAGCTGTTCCTCAATAAACGGGCATTTTCTCTGACGACAAGCCTTGTTCGTTCTTTCAGAAACAAAAAGTTGGTTATCATAAAAGGTAAGAACAATGAACATACCTTTAATAAGACTAACCAAGTAAAAGAGATGACTCAAACAAAATAAGAGATGGAAAAAAAAAAGACATTACAACCAATACCTCAGAAATACAAAGAGTCATTAGGGATTATTATGAGAAAATGTATGCCAACAAATTAGAGAACCTAGAAGGAATTTATAAATTTTTAGACACATAGATTCTGCCAAAATTAAACCATGAAAACATGTAAACCAGAAGAGATCAATAATGAGTAATGAGATTGAATCAGTAATAAAAAGTTGAGGAAAGCCCATGACTAGATGCCTTTACTGATTAATTTTTTGAAATCTTTAAAGAAGAACAAATTCAATTTCTTTTAAATTTGTTGTGAAGATTTGAAAGAGAGAGAATCATTCCCAGCCCATTCCTTGAGGCTAGCATTACCCTGGTATCATAGCAACAAGAACACAAGATAATAGAAACTGTAGACTAATAACCTGATGGACATAGATGTAAAATTTCTCAATAAAATATGAGTAAATCTGAATGTGATTCAACAGAGAATCATAAAAATAATTTACCATAATCAAATTGGTTCCATCCAAGAGATGCAAGGATGGTTCAACATATTCAGATCAATAAACAGAATACATCCCATTAACAGAATGAAGGATAAAAATCATGTGATTAATAGATATAGAAAATGCATTTGAATAATTTCAATATCACTTCCTGATAAAAGTCCTGAGCAAATAAGGTTTGGGGAGATCATACCTCAGCATCATAATGACCATACAAGACATAGCCATAGGCAATATACTGGAAATGAGAAAAGTTGAAAACATTTCCTCTAATATCAGGAACAAGGGTATCTATTCTCCCTGCTCTTATTCAGTAAAGTACCAGAAATTTTAGTCAGAATAGCGAAATAAGAGAAATAAAGGGCATACAAATTGAAAGGAGAGAAGTCAAATTATTTGTGTCTGCAGATGATATGTTTAAATATATATATATATATATATATATATATATATATATATATATCCCAAAGATTCTACCAAAAGACTATTAGAATGGATAAAGTCATTAAGGTAGCAAGATACAAATCAATATACAAAAATCAGTGAGATTTTTATACAACAATAATGAATGTGCTGAGAACCAAATAATAAAAACAATCTCATTCACTAATCTTTACAACAGCAAACAAAACAGCAAAGAACAAAAGACATCTACCACACACTGATTAAGGAAATTGAAGAAGATACAAAATAAATAAGAAACTTTCCATGCTCATGGATCAGAAGAATTAGTGCTGGTAATAATACCTTAAGCATATATTCCTTCAGCAATAATACCTTAAGCAATTTACAGATTAAAAGCCATTCCCATTAAAATATGAAAGATATTCCTCACATAACTAGAGAAGAAAATTCTAAAATTCATATGGAAGCACGAAAGACCCTGAAGAGCTAATGAAATCTTGAGAAAAAAATAAATACACAAAGGCTGTAAGCATCACAATAACTTATTTCAAGACATACTACAGTACCATAGCAACCAAAACAGCATAGTATTTGCATAAGAATAGATACAATGACCAATGCTACAGAATAGAGACACGCTCTCCTTCTCTCTCTCTCTCTCTCTCTCTCTCTCTCTCTCTGTATGTGTGTGTATACATATATATGTGTATTTATAGATAGATAGATATAGATATATCCATGCATCTATATCTGCTGATTCTTAACAAAGTTTCCAAAAAAGTTTCCTAAAAAGAAAACATTTGGTAAAGGACCACCTCTTCAATAAATGATGCTAAAAATGGATATCCACATACAGATGATTGAATCTTGATTCCTCTTTCCATGTACAAAATTAAATTCCTCTTTCCATGTACAAAATGCACACAGGCTTAAATGTAAAACCTGAAAACTCTAAAACTACTAGGAGAAAATATGGAGAAATAAGAAACTGGTTCAAGCAACAATTTTCTGGATAGAACCACAAAAACACAAGAAACAAAAGCAAAAATTGACAAAGTTGATATATTAAATTGAAAAACCTTCTGCACAGCTAAAGAAACAGTCAACAGAATGAGACGAGCCATGGAATGGGAGACTTGCCAGCTATGCGTCTCACAAAGGGTTAATACCTAGAATGTATAATGACCTCAAAAAAACTAAAAACAAGTAATCCAATTAAACATTGGACAAATGATTTGTGAATAGACATATCTCAAAGAAGTACAAACAGTCAAAAATACATGAAAAAAAACCCCACTCAATATCATTAGCCATCAGGAAATCAAGATGAAAACTACAATGAGATACCATATCGCTCCAGTTAGAAGGTCTATTATTAACAATAAACCCTAAAATTAATAAATGTTTGTGACGATGTGAGAGAAAAAGAACACTTACACTCTTTTGGTGGGAATTTAAATTGGTAGGATCATTATAGAGAGCAGAAGTTTTCTCAAAAAACTTAAATTAGATATGCTCTATGACCCAGCTATCCTCCTTCTGAGTACATATCCACAGGAAAAGAAATCAGCATACCAAAGGGATATCTGCATGCCCATGCAGTGTTACTCACAGTAGCTAAGATACTGAATGAGAACTATATTTATCAATAGATAAGGAGATAAAGACAATGTAGTATATTTACACAAGGGAATATTATTCAGCTACAAAGAAGAATTGGCTCTTGACATTTACAGCAAAATGGATAGAACTGGAGGACATTATATTAAGCAAAATAGGCCAGACACAGAAAGATAAGATCCATATATTCTCTCTCATATCTGGAATATTAAAAAGGGTGACCTGAATGTAGAATAGTGACCAATAGAGGTTGAGAAGGGATATAGGGTGGGTAAATAGAGGTTGGATATGATCATGCTGAGTGTATGCATATATAGAAATATCACACTGACTCCCATTAATAAGGGCAACTATTACATGCTAATAAAAAATTTAAATATATATATATATATGTATATAGATATATAATTGTATTTATTAATTATTTTAAAATAAAAGTAACTTATTAATCTTTATTTCCTCACACATGAATATTTGGTAGAGAAGCATTCCACAGAATATTTATTTTTTAATATGTGAATTATTGCTATTTTACATAGAAAAGTATCATACTCAAGGTGCTGATTTTCCCAGGTCCCATGAGATTACTGAAGTACTTATGTAAACATTTTGGTGGGTTTGACCACTTTCCATTTCTACATATTACTATCTTGCTACCCTCAAGTTGATATAAGGATTGACATTGATATTCAACTGATGAACCCGTAGGATATACTGGTAATGGGAATGAAGTGAGTTCTCCATTGTCAATAGGTGGAGGAGGCCCACATTTTCCTGTGGAATCTGGAAAAATATCATTTCATTTATGAGAGAACAAATCAAAATACAGGATAAAATTAAAGCCAGCACAAACATCACTCTAGATAGCATCAAGATTTCATGATTTCTGGTAACAAATGATTGCTCACAGAAATCTTAATCATAGAAAATGAGAGTTACATTTTAAGCTCTTCTTTTCATCTCACTGAAGGCGCATATAAACCATCAACAAATGTGTCTGCTTTATAGTGATTCAATACTAAAAAATGTGTCAATATAAAAATGCTGAACAGGTAGATAGTGAGGACAAACTAAGAAAGTTTCTTATTATATAGGACATTACGAAGTATTTATTGTGTCCCTTCTGACTTCTTTTTAATTTTCCTTTTTATTACAAAAGAAATAAAAACTCCTTGAAAAAAGTTCAAAGGAAGTAAATTTGTAGAAAATTAATAGGGAAATATTGACTTCCTAATCTGGACAAGATAAGTAAAAATCATTGTCACCTATTCCTTTTATTCAGGTTTTGTATGTTGGAGTTTTTTTAAAATATTGATTTGTTATATATGACAGCAGAATACATTACAATTCATATGACACATATAGAGAATAATTTTTCATATCTCTATATACAAAGTAGAGTCACACCATTCTTGTCTTCATACATGTACTTAGGGTAATGATGTCCATATCTTTCTATTGTCTTTCCTATCCCCAAGACCCCTCCCTTCCCCTTTTGCTAAGCATTATTTATAATCTTGGACATAATAAATTTTAAATGCCAATATAAGAAGACTCTAGAAGGTGCAGAGAATTCACTCTGGCTAGGAACTTCAGGACTCAAGGAATGGCAAATAGGTTGTTATATGAGTTCACTTTTGGGCTCTTGTGTGTTCTAGATGGAGCACTGGAGAAGGTTGGTAATCTCAGAAATGATATCAAGTAGAGATAAATAAGGAAAAGCTCATGCAGAGTCTCATCCCTTTAACCTAAGGACAAGGAAGGGAGCGGCCTTGCTAGTCTAAGAGATCTTTAAAACATACATGACCTAATCTAGAGAAAATCATAAAAACATCATAAGGCACTGATGACCAGAGACCACCCACATATAGGGGTGGCAGAACAGATACTGTATGCCTGTAGATGCTGAATGAGAAACCTGGACTTAAATCCAGCATGGCTGTAATGGAGAACTACTGAACAGGAAATTTAAATAAAATGGGGGAGTCTCAAATGTAATACCTAAAATATCAAGTGTAAAATTAAAAATTACTCATCAATTTAAGGATCAGAAACATTAACAAACAAAAAAAGATAATAAAAGAGAATACTGATGTGATAAAGATATTGATAGTCAATGTTTCTTAAAAGCTCAGTAGGGTTTAGAACAGATAAATATAACAAATTAAAAACAAAACAAAATGTCTCACTGTACAGACTGAACAGTTTGAGGATGACAGAAGGATAAATCCATGCACTTCAAGATATAACAACATAAATTACCCAGTGTGAAAATAGACTGAAAAAAATCAATAAATGAATCAAACTTCAGAGACCTTTAGAGGAAAAGAAAATGTTGGAGAAAGAAGGAAGAAAGGATAATTGAGTTATCAAACAAATGAACAAACTAAAGAGGAAAAAGTCTATTATATTATATATTCTTCCTTTTAGCAATTAAGTATCATTTTCTCGCCCCTGTAATTGCTAAAAGGAAGAATATATAATATAATAGACTTTTTCCTCCTCAGTTTGTTCATTTATGTTTATTTATGTTTGATGTTTGAAAGAAAATTATATCATTTGGTAACAATGTTCACTTTATGAACAGGAAATACTAAAGGGTAAATGGATTTAAATGGAAGCAAGCTTCTCATGTTTTGATCGAAAATGAAATGCCATTACTAGTAGAGTGGTAAGTTGCAAATATATTATGTATATATTGTAATTCCTAAAGCAACATTTTTAAAAAGAAAGGTAGTGGGATAAGCTATCATAGAGATACACTCAAAACCAGGAAGATAAATCAAAATGAAATTCTTTTAAACTGTTCCCTGAAAATAATGGAAGAGATCAGAAACAAGAAAGAGAAATAGAGAAAATAAACAAATAAAACAAGAAACAAAAAGCCCAATATT
The DNA here is from genome assembly GCF_964194105.1 of Spermophilus citellus. Classification (NCBI taxonomy): domain Eukaryota; kingdom Metazoa; phylum Chordata; class Mammalia; order Rodentia; family Sciuridae; genus Spermophilus; species Spermophilus citellus. Next base: position 147,558,222 of record NC_138187.1, on the reverse strand, counting down.
TATTTTAAATATAAATGATCTAAATATACTAGAGGAAAGAGCAAGTAGGGCAAGATAGATACGTAAAGGAGACCTAATTCTGTGGTTTACATAAAACTGACTTCACCATTAGCCAAAGGTAGAATCAAAGTAAAGTGAGAGAAAATAAATTAGGAAAAATTAATTTTTAAAAATAGAAATGGATGATATAATATCTCCATTATTCATTTCCTGAATTCTGAATATTAGAATGCTGATGACCTAATATCCAAACTTATTTTTATAAATATAGTGATTCCCTGGCTGGCCTCAGTCACATATTTTCAAATATACTCTATATACTGAAGATGCCCAAATGTATATTTATATTCTATGATCAGTCTTCAATGACCTATTTTCTGTTTTTCAAAGTAGATATCTCTTGGAGTTGTCAAAATGTACTGAGTGTCTTATCGTTTAAGATGAGGAATTTTCTCAGATTGTAACTGTTCTATTAATCTGGTTAAATGTGTCTTGAAAAAAATACACCATATTTCTTAGTTCATTTTGCCAGAAAATAAATCTTTAGCAATATCATATTATTTGCATTTGAAAAAAATATAATCCCTAAGAATGACTTGACTTTATTTTTATCAACATATTTTACTCACATTATGTCCTCAAGCAAAGAAAAATTAGAAAATATGATCTTCTACCTTTGCACTGAGGTGGCTCTGTCCAAGTTCCATTTAGACACATCACTTCTACTTCCCCAAATATTTCAAAAGGTTTGATACATTCATAACGTACTCTCTCACCAGATGGATACTTAAGCATCTGGTTTGATATTATATTAGCATTTTCCACTTTGGGTGGATTCACACAGGAAATATCTGAATAGAAAGAAAAGAAAGTATCTCCACCTAGTGTTCATTTTGAGTAGCTAAACAATGAATAAGATTCTGAATACATTTTAAATAGGATTGAAGATTAATAGATACTTTGTCATGAAGAACTTTTCTGATTTTAATAAATTCGCATGCAATACAAGGAAAAGAAGATATAGCAATATATCAGAGAGTTTTAGGTGCATGGTTAGTAATAACAGACTATAGCAATGGTTCCCAAATTGAGGAGTATGTAAAATCCTTTGGGGAACTTGATGAATAATTTCAAGTCATATCTCAAGATTATTTTTTCCAGTAGGTCTAAGGTGACCTCAGGAATTTTCATTTGAATTCATAAAAATCTGTTCAAAATTTGATGCTGCTGGTCTTGGGACCACACTCTGAGAACTCTTTGGTATACATTGAACTGTGAGATTAACCACTATATATTTAATTCCAACCTAAATAATTAGATTATTTCTAATCTTAAACTTACTTTGTCTTGGCCTGAAAATTAACCTATATTCATTTTTAAGAATGGTATAGAAAATTTAATATTTCATAAGACACTATACATGAATTTATAATGCCATCAACGTCCCTTTGCACATTGGCTTTCCTATCCATTTGCCATTAATACATGTTATAGTATTGGACCCTTCCACTTGGTAAAATTTTGGACATCTGTAAGTCACTTGATCTCCTGACTTATATGATTCTTTCCTTTCTCCTAAAAGTGTGGCATCATCAAAGTTGGGTAAATTAAAACAATCTGTTCCTGAAAGAAAAAAAAAACATGTATTTGTTCACTAAATTAAAAAATATGTAATATTTAATAGTAATATTCTAAAATAATACTTAGCTACCTATAGAACCAATGAATAATGAATAATATACTTCTTACACCTTGGCAAAATATGATGTTTTGACTTCAATTGAACTGTTCCAAATTTATCAAACATATAAGATAGGAATGATGCTTGAAGAAATATTAGTAGTTCTAATGCTTTAGATCAGATTTTTACATTCAAATTATTTTTTTGCCCACACTTGCCACATGTAAATTTATGTATTTCTACTTTTGGCTTCTGCAAATGTGAATTACTTACAATAATTATTTCAAAGTTTTATGAAATATATATTTTATAGTGAGATTGGTGATGAACTGAGCATGAGATGGATGAGTAGGGACCAGTTTTTCTAGGAACAGAGAGAGATAAGAATTCTGAGAATGTACATTAGAGGATGCTAAATGTTTACACAAAATGATGTGACAATGAAACAATTTGGCTCTTACTGTGAAACATTTTTTAATTACCAGGTTATAATTCTCTGCCAGACTCAAGAAACTTCAGGTACCTTGTAAAATTCTAGAATAACAGCTTACTTTTTTATTTGTACCACTTATACTTTGAATGAGGGAATCTATCACACATATTATAAAATTAAATACACTGTACTTATGCATTCTGGTGGGGAAGACCATTTTCCTCCTAAACATTTTATAAATGCAGGCCCATCAATCCCAAAACCTTCAGAACAATTGTAAATAACTTCTTGTCCATATGGGTAACTGTCTAACTCATGAGACACAACACCATTAGGAATGGAAGGTGGAGGTTCACAAGGAAGTCCTAAAAAATAAAATAATGAAAGGATGAATCCATGTTTTACAACTCAGAAATTCAATTTTATAGGTCAATTTTGATATTTCACAGTTTTTGAAAATAAATAATAATAAATAAGCTATTATAAAGTCACAGCGAATGTGCATAAAGGCTTCTTAAGTCCACCTTTCTCATGTATGTCCACCTCTCAAACTGTAAAAACATGAGCAACAAATTGAAATAAAAAATGTTGATGCTTTTAAGAGATCACCAGAGCTTTTCTAATCAACCATGAGTGAAAAACAGAAACATACTCAGAATTAATAACATTGAATAAATTGATGAGATGGATTTACCAAGTATTGTAAGACATCAGAAGGAACACTGTAAGAAAAATATTTTTAAAATATTTAAAATCTTGTTTGCAAAGCAAACACTACAAGTTACATAAATTTAAATTCACTACATGTTATATTCTTTTAAAAAGAAATTCCAAATTAAAAACTGACTCTATAATGAACCAATAAAATTAATAAAAATAGGATTGATTCAATAATGCAATAGTATTTTAATGGTAAAGTATTTAAATAATTAAATACATATGATAATCTATATTATTCTATACCCTGACTTTGACAAAAGCATATTATATTCAATTATTTGTACTCTCAATCATTTAAGTATTTGTATTCTCAAATCAGAATTCGAGTTTTCATGCAGTCCTCACCTACACACTGAGGTGGGGGACTCCATTTGTGCATGTAGCATGTTATCTCATCCTCCTCAGAGGTTGTGAAACCATCTTCACAACTATAATTCAGTTTAGTGCCATGTGCATACTGTCTGGATTCAATTGCTTCTTTCCTTTCTTCTGAAGATCTAGATGGACTAATTCTTCCATGGTCTATGTCAGGTGGTTGAGAATATGAAAGTTTTTCTGCATGAAAAACAGAAATCAAAGGGTCAAAGATAAATAAAATGTTTAAATTAAAACTAAAATCAAATGCTATTTAAGCCTGTCATCAAAACATCTATGCTATCCTCTTGCCCGATATCTCCCTTGATTTGTGTCTCTTATTTTATATGAAAAATATTCATAAATAGGAATTTATCTGCTAGTTACATAATATCCCAAAGTGTTGTCCAATTTTGTTGACAGAAATGAAAGATGGTGACTGGTTTATGAACCTAGATCATAACTTACAGTTTTAGGATCAAGTGTAATAGATAGAGAAATAGAGAAGGTCCTCATCTTTTTCATTTACATAAAGCAGAGGGGATTATTAACTTCAACTGAAAGCATGTTATAAAGCAAATTTCACAGTACTGACCAACACAGCTTGGTATTGACTGCCATCTTCCATTTTTGCACACAATTTCTTCTGCTTCCTTAATCAGATAATTTACTTTGCAAAGAACAGATACTTTTTCTCCATCCTGATATTTCACTGTGGTTTTCATATCTTCAGCATTGGGAATCTGAGGTGGAGGTGGGCAGAAGTTTATCTCCACTTCTAGAAAATATTAAAATTAGATTTCTTGAATAAAAAATAGTAATTTATATATATTAAAATACTTTACAAAATATAGAAAATGAATCAGCTATTCCACTCCTTGTTTCTTATCCAAAAGAACTAAAATAAGCATGCTATAGTGATACAGCCACATCCATGTTTATAGTAGCACAATGCACAATAGCCAAGTTATATAACCAGTCCATATGCACATTCCACAGATGAGTAGGTAAAGAAAATGAGGCATATATACACAATGGAATTTAAAACAACTATAAAGAAGATGATATGCATTTGCTGATATAAGGATGGAACTGGAGAACATCATGCTAAGCGAAATAAGCACACTCAGAAAGTCAAGGGTCAAATGTTGTCACGGTTTGAAGTGTCCCCCAAAAGCTCATGTGTGACACAATGCAAGAAGGTTTAGTGGAGAAATGGTTGTGTTATGAAAGTCTTGACTTAATCAGTGAATTAATCCCCTGATGGGATTAAAGATTGATGGCTGAAGGCAGATAGGCTATGTCTGGAGGAGGAGGGTCATTGGGGGAGGCTTGTCTTTGGATTATATATTTTGTATCTGATGAATGGAGTCTCTTTCTGCTTCCAGATCATCATGTGAACGACTTTTCTGTGCCACACTCTTCTGCCATGATGCTTTGCCTCTCTTTGAGCCCCAAGGAATGGAGGCAGCCTTCTGTGGACTCAGACTGCTGAAACCATGGGCCCTCTGAATAAACTTTTCCTCCCAAACCATTGTTGTGATCTGGTCTTTCAGTTGCAGTAGCAAAAAAGCTAAAACAAATGTTTTCTCTCATAATGCAGAAGCTAGAAAAAAATAAGGAAAAAAGGTGAGGAGGGATGAAAATAGAAGAGAGATCAGTGAAGTAGAGGAAGCGTATTGAAATGGAAGAAGGAGGAACAGGAAATGGGAGGAATGGTGGAATGAAATTGGCCAAACTCTCTTAGGTGCATATATGAATATACCAAAGTGCATTTCGCCTTTGTGCATATGTATAAAGAAATAATTTTTAAAACTATAGATAAATAGAAGGAAGACCAGTAGAGTAGGAAAAAAGGAACCAGAGGAGGAAGGAGAAAAGGGAAAGGGAAAGTACTAGGGACTGAATGGAGCAAATTATATTCTAGGCTTGTGTAATTACATCAAAATGAATCATCATATTGTGTATAACAATAATGTACCAAAAAATTAATTGTGATATTTGCTATAAGGTTAATAGTTAAATTGTTTTTATGATAGTCAACTATCTACCTGTTAAAATATTGTTAAAGGAACATGGTTAAAAAATGAATGGCCATTGCTATTTTTATATTTTATGCTTCCCAAGTAATTCTTTTTGGTCAGAAAATTACTGGGGTCATGCAAATTATATGATCTGAAATTAGCCAGTCCTGCAAGCATGATGACAGTGTCTGTATCACACAGATCTGTTGCAGACCTGAAAGAGCATCACTGTCACTCTCTTGTTTGAAGTAATGGCTATACTTTAATCTTCTGATTTGTTAATTGTAAGGCCGACTAATTTTAATATTTTGGAGGGAGATAAAAATTTCTGTGGACAATATAGTTCAAAGCTGCCTGTCATTATAGTAAATTTGGGGGTCATTAGAGTAGATTTCTCATTGAATAACTGATAAAATGATCTTCAAAATTACACATATTAATCTTTGGTTTTATAATCATCTTCCTAATGCTTAGGGGAAAGGGTAAGGTGAGGATTTAGGTATTAAGGGGACAGATTTATGTTTTCAGGTAGACAGTAACAGGTGGCTGGGTGTGCTTGCTGCTTCCTTTAATCCCTTGCCCTGCTCGGCCAAATTTTCTTTGATTTCATGTGAAAGCCATCCATTAATGGAAAAAAGAGAAACATAGCTAATACTTTAATGAAAAAATTGTAGCACTTTGATAGAAATCTCTACTGTCTTCAAAAGAGATACAGGTTCTTCAATCTCCTGATGGAATGAAGAGGGGGAATGCTGCTATTTGTTGTTTTTAAATGGGGAAAATAATAAGAAAAAGGAGCATTATTTACAGAATATTTTTCTTTCAATTTAAATAATGATAGTGATGACATACAATATGATTGTGAGATAAAGACTTCTAGTCATAATTGCATAGATTACTGAAAGAAGAACTTAGTCAAAATGTTTCTCCTGTTATTTATATACAGTTTCAAAGTGGCAATTATAGCTTATCCTGTTTAAAGAAAAAAAAAAGGCCCCAAATGCCATATTTTCCTCCATCAAAATGGTTAAAGACAGGTTTGCATATTTTGCCAAATGAGCCAGTGGGGAAAATGGTATCTGGGTTTCTGCTCTTAAATGGTCCCACTTGACTCTAATTACATGGTGATACTGAATCCATCCAGGAGGATGCTATGTACAGTCATTTTGTATTACATTGAGGAACTAAGAGCTTAAGAGACCCTCCCTCCAATTAAAGCAATATGAAGGGACCCAGAATCCTCATTCTCAGGTTAAGTAACCAACTTGGGTTTTCACTCTAACTTTTCCAACACTTCTGTTTTAAATGAAGTAAAGGAAAAAATATAAGGAGGAAATAAAAGAGGTTGGGCAATGCATAATTATATACAGGTTTCATTTTTAAAGACTCTTCCCTGATGACAATTCAAGTTCCACACATAAAGTGAGACAATTGATATCTTTTTTGACAGTATTTAAGAAAAAAAATCATGATTCAAAATAGCATAATATAAGACCTTTTTTCTAGTTAGTACTTAGGTTTATGCTAGGTATCAAAAAGTTCTTTCATCTTCATAGATGCAGGTAAAATACACAAGACTTCTTGGTCAGAGATAAATCATTCATGGCCCAGCAGGCAATATGGTCCTCCAGTTCCATGTAGCAGGTGATATTAAATAGACCCAGGTGGATGCCATTTACATAATATGTGTCACTGTAAAGAACATTGAGCTAAGAGACAACCTCTCCCGACCCTAAATGTTATAAGATGGCTACTGGGAAACTTACCCCAAAGGGAGGCTGTATTTTTATTTTGCTTTTAGAAAACAAATCTACCCTCTATTCCAGAGTGAAACACTATCTCTATTTTTTGAAAGTTCTTTGCTCTATAAACAACTTTGAACAAAAGCCATCACTTTTACAGGTATATAAAGCAGGACAGACTCTTGAAGAATCATCTCTTAACACTAGAACACACACACACACACACACACGTAGACTCATACACATGATATATACGGTATACATATATGACGTGTGCATGGTAAATATAAATATTCCATAGAGCAAGTTCATAATTCCTTACATATTTTTTAGATGTAAAGGAACACTATTAACTGAACATCTTGTCTAATTACAGAGATAGTGACCTTTCATTTTACTCAATAACCCATTTCTGCTCAACCAGTAGATTAATTGCCACAATAAATAGGGAGAAATGTATGTATTTTGTGATGCTGGGGTCTAGAAACAAGGCCCTTTGACTTTTTATATTACTTCCACCAGAATTAAAGAAACTCCTGTACTGTTGCTCTCCTCATAATTTGCCTTCTTACCAATTATATCATGTACCATACTGTTTAAACAAGTGGGCAAAATGGTGGCCAATGAAGCAGTATGATTTTTTCTCCCTTCAAACACACCACTTGCTAAATGTAATTATAACCTTGAGAGATACAGTTAACAAGATGTTGAATTAAATTGAGCTCTGAAAATTGTTCACCTCATGATTCCTTCTGATTACATCTTGGCATAATTCCATCAAGTTTCAATATGTAATTTAGGGATAATGTATAATTGGTATTGGAACCATTGTGACTTCTCTACATTTAAATGGGAGGCCCGATCTTATTAGTAATAACTATAATAACTCTGCTAAATAGGTTGTATGATTTAGCTGCTCATTAGGAAATTATTTTTCAGCAGGAACATGTTACCTTTATATATTTGATTCAAATTTTAAGGAGGAAATTTATTAACGAGACAAGTGTTTACAAGGAGACTTTTAAAACAGATATTATAGTCAGGTCCTAATCAGACAATAATTTACCAAGGTATTCAATTCAAGAGCTTATTGTAATTAAGTATTATTTCCAGGAAAACTTTATCCATAAGAGGCATTTTAAAGATAAGCAATGAGGTTTAGGCCCATGGTATCAAAATACCAGAAAATGGACATGTCTACCTCTATTTCATTACACATTTTTTTGATGTGTTTCTTGGGAGAAAGCCTTTTGGTATTAAAAAAAATTACTGCAAATCAGCCCAGTAGACATTGGTACCCACCAGCAGTGAAGAGTGCTAAGCACTGGTGTATTGAGATTAATATATTCACTTGAATAAAAACTAAAAGGAGACTCTCTATAAAAATAAATTTGGAGAAAAGCTGGTTTAAGTAAGTTTTCACAGGAGTCCTACTGAAAAATAAATTCAGGATCTGAGAGGTTCCACTATAAATAAACTTGCTTTCTCAATGTCTTTCAAACTGGATCACTGATTCCTCTTATTTGGTAATGGTCTTTACACTTGGGGATGTCCTGAACACTCCCAAATGACTTCTTCATTCCACCTGGATGCCCAGGATTGTAGTCCTAAGTGCCTTTGTGTCTTCAGATATTGACTAAAACCATCTATTCATTTGGACTATTCAGCACTCAGTATTCATACTAGTTCTCAGGCCTCAGGTGCATCTGAAGAAACATAGCTCAGTATGAAAGATGGAAGAGGTGACCTGAGGGACTAAGGGTTTCAGAGAAATGTTAGTGATGTCAGAGAATACATGGTAGCTATTTAGAGGTCATTGATTCTGAACCCTTATTTTCCACATCTTGACATCCTCATCTTTAAAATAATAGTAAGGCCCTCTTTGTGTGTCTATCATAAAGATTAACAACATAAATGTAGTTTGGAATCTCCACAAATAGCACTTGGCACAATTATTTATTATTTCAATTTTCAAAAATTGTTTCTGGGTGTGGTATGATATTGGATAAGGTATTTTTTCCCCCTAAAATGTACTATGACTTTAGGATTTTGTGACACTTATATGATGCAGTGTGAATAAATGAGCCTGCACTGTATCTACCACAGGACAACATATACACATACTTTAATTCCTATGGTAATTAGCACTGAATTTCATTATGTTTGTTTAGCTAATTTAATGGTATTTTTGAGATACCATGTAGCAGATATTTCTCTGATAGAGGCATCAGCAAGTAAAAAAGAAAAAAAATCTCTGCATGCAGATAGCTTATATTTTGAATTATAAGCAAGCTCTTGTACTTTTAGTAAAAGCAAAGAGAAAATTACAGAAAATTGTAAAAGTCGCTTAACAATAGTATGTGAACAAGACAAATGTGATACACTAAAACTAAACAAGCCCTGATGTTTTTTTCCCCACTTTTTTTTTTATTGGCGCATTACAGTTGTGCATATTGATGGGATTTGTTGTTAGCCCTGATGTTTCTTAAAAGAAGTTTGGCTCGTTTTTCTGTCAGAGAGTTGGGAATGATAGATTATCTGTAAGAATGTGACTATAACTAAACTTCTAGTTTTAAGATGGAACTTCCTATGTATATATATATAAATTACTATATACTTATTTTTCTATTGTAGATACATTTCATTTGAGCTTTTAATCCATTCTTAGGAGAGAGATTATATATGATTCATTCCATTGTACAAGTTTGAACCCAGGCTTGAGCAGAGCTGCGTGTGTTAACAGAGACCAGCAGCTTGGGTTGGCAGAGGGAAGACAGAGACTGGATCTGATCCCTAGTCAAGGCTACTTGCTACCTCTGATTGTGAAAGGACAGTGGTATGTTTTCCTTAACAGGCAATTGAAGCAAATCATGACTAATGCTGATTTTCAGCATGCATAAAATCTAAACATTCTTTCAAGGTTTTTTTTTTTCCTGAAAAGAGAAGATAATATTTAAAGTGAAATACTGAGAATGAGAAACAGGTTAAGGTTGTAAAGTCTTTTGTTTTATGTTGCAAATTATTATTTTATTATTTTTTTATACTGGGGATATTTGAACCCAGGGACACTTTACAGATTTACTACTGAGCTACATCCCCAGTTCTTTCTAATTTTTATTTTGAGACAGGGTCTTGCTAATTATTTAGGGCCTCAATAAGTTGCTGAGGCTTGTACTTGTGTTCCTCCTGCCTCAGCCTCCTAAGTCTCTGGGATTGCAGGTATGTGCCACCATGCCTGGCTAAGGTCTCTTTTGATGGGCTAAAACCTGGGTCCAAATCACAGTTCTACTACTGAACTTCATTTATCTTCTTCAAGCATCCTTCTAAATCCACAATGGTGATAATGATATCTGTTTTATGGTTTAGTTTTGAGATTTAAGTGAGATCATGCAAAAATATGACAGTCTTATATTAACTATTGTTTTCCCCCTTTGAATGTAACTAATCAAATCAAATGGTGTTCAACAAAATTCTCAATCTGATAGATACCTTATTTCATGCTGCTTTGCACAGAAGTTTACTTCGAAGAAATTTAATGTTCATAAAGAAATATCAAATATTGGTAATATTAACAAATCCTTAAACTTTGCATGGGTGAGATAAAGAGCTAATACAAGGTAAGTCTGTTTTAAACACAGCTTCTTCCATTTGTCTGCTAAGTTTGGTATTTACATATGTGCATAGAATAAATTCTCAAAGCTTCTATCTTTCATAGATCCTCTTAAGAAGAATTCACCTAGTAGAAGGATAATAAAGCAGATCATTCCTTAATTGATATACCTTAACATGTCAGCCCTAATTTAATTAATTCCCAGGAAGAGAGGAGTGGGAAGAAAACAGGAGGGAGTCTGCAGAGTGTAACAGGATTGGTTTTAGGCCTGAATGTGAAGGAAAAGAACTTATCTTCCAGAGGATGCTCTGGTGGCAAAGGACAGGATCCTAATTTACAGAGTTTGCAAGGAAATCATCCTGATGAATTTTGTCCAAGGATAATGACAAGGCATTCTATCCTGGGAGTGACCTTCAATTATCGCTATAGTAATTATTACTAGGGTGAGGCTGGAAAGGGCAGGGATTGCAGGGAGTGTGGCTTCTCCAGGGAAACAATCTTAGAGGGCTCTCTGGGTTGTGTGGGGTGGTTTTGGAAGGCATGCCTTTTAAGGAGGGAGGGAGAGGTGGTCTTTAAGAAGTCATGAGAGCAGAATTGCTCATTTCAAAAGATACTATCTTGAGAGGATTTTTTTTTAAGTTTAGCTTTATGGAAAATAATGTAGCAGAATTCAGCGGCACATATTGATCTCAGGATCCAGGCATCTTAGGGTCATAGCCTAGTTATGTCACTTCCTAACAGTGTGATTTTGAGTACATTCTTAAATGTGATTCCAAATAATAATGTTTACGTCATAAGGTTTCCTAATGATCTCATAAGACAATTTAGTATCGTGGAACACAATATATGTTTATGCGTACTGGTTATTCTTGTCCACCCCTACACTAGGTTAGAAGGCCTTAAAGTAACACAGCCTGTTATTTTTTGCACTGCCTTGTTTAATCTTCATGTCTCCTGAAGTAAAAAGTTCAGGTGGAATTTCTTCCCCGACAAATCAGCAAACTGGGATTCCAAAAGATTTAGTTGTTTGCTGTTTTGGTCCATTTAGACTATTATAACAAAATATTTAGCCTGGGTAAGTCAAACAACTTGTATTTCCAAAGACTGGGAAATTCAAGATCAAGATTTCCAGTTGGAAATCAGCATATATTCTAATGTTCAAGTTGCCTCATTACTCAATGTAATGAGGGCCTGTTTCGCACGTACATGCACCTTCTGGGTGTCGACACACACAGCCAGAGGTGGAAACACACCGACGTCCTTTTCTTTTTGAGGACATTAATGCCCTTCCCAAAGTCTTGCCTCTTAATACTATCACATTGGAGATGAAGTTTCTACCTATTCATTTTGGAGGGACACCAACATTCACACCACAGCACTTTCCCAGGTTGCGTGGTTGCTAATCAATGAAAGGTCCGGTCTTTCTACTTTAAAATTTTCTTTAGCAGGTCATGCATTTACCATTGTCATGAGTGATGATTTATCACAGGACACATATTTCACAAAATTAGCAGATGAATGAGACAGCAAAGACTATGGAATCAAAGGAAGGTAGGCTACAATAACCAATGAAGGGACTGTGGGAAAAATTCAGGGAATAAGTACTACTGATAGATTTGGATCTTGATAGGCTCTTTCGGGGAATAATGAAGCCTTGCATCTTGGCTGGTTCATCAATGCAGACTTAAAATAGCTTTATCAGCTAAAATTATAAAATAATTTACATATAATTAAAATATATATAATAGAGGAGACTGTATATTACCTAATGTTTAGTTTCCACATATCTGGAAACATTCAATTACCTGTTTTGTTTTTAGCAAGTTTAAACGGAAGGAATCAGCATATATTCTAATGTTCAAGTTGCCTCATTACTCAATGTAAATTGCCTGCCCTCAACAATTATGGAAGATATTAGGCATAGAAAGACAGGAAGAAAATTAAGTCAGTTCTGCAAAAAGAAATATTGCCGTTTCTATAGCTTTTACTAATGTCACTTTGAAAAATCTCAAATATCTGTTTTCCTGTTCAATTATTAAAAACAATACGCTCATGAGACATAGTACATTAGTTTTGGATTTTGTCTCATGCTGTTTGGTATTGGGAGATGCTGCTCTAATTATTCGAGGCAATAACTTGGCCCTTCAATATTTTTCTTTTCACTTTTTACACTCTGATGGTGATTTATAAATGCTCAGATATAATTACTAAAATCTTTTTTATATATTTAAAAATAATTGAAAATAGTGAAGTGATTTCTAGAAAACTCTTTAATTTAAACATAAAAGCTTTATATTGCAATTAAAATTTCCACATCACTCTAAAACTATAGACATATAAACTGTGGAAGAGGAAATGCAAATTTTTAACGAAGAACAAAATACTTGGCAACGTGGGCTATATTATTTTAGAAGTACACGTTAAAACAGATCCAATCAAATAAATGTACTAAATTTTGGCCCAGTTAAATTTTAATTAGTGATAAGATTGATTTTTATTATTACAAAGGAAATACTGCATAAAATTTATGTTCTTATAACTGCTGTGCTCAAAAACATGTAAAAGTCAAAGCCTCTTTTTATTGTTTCCCAGATAAAATCGGTATCATCTGGAGAAGGATCATGCTACTTTCACTGCTTACTTATATTTTGCCACTAGATATCAGCCACCAGAATGTCTGATGCAACATTCCAGGAAGATAAATACAATGCTAAAGACAATCATTCCTAACTATGTTTAGATTATGATTTCTTTTGAGGCTCTCATGGAAAATTTGCCTCTGTTTTCAGAAGAACAGATCCTAAGTTAACTAGAGAAGTCACTTTTGCCAAAAGAAATCTGCCTTGTGACTTAATTGATTTAGTCAGCATCTATCTGAAGAGTGCTCTCTCTCTCTCTCTGGAAACTGGGAGGAATTAGGTTTACATTCTGTGTTGGCCAGTGTGGTACGACAGAGAGCACAGCCCTTGACAGCCCTTGGCGGGAGGTACTAATGAGGGGGGACTTATGAAGATATACAGGGGATGGGGTTGTTAAGCGAGCTAATAAAGGATGTGGAAGCACCGTTGACCAGAAGTAGCTGTATTCTGTCCCTCAGCTTGAGGTGGAGGAAAGAGCCTGGGGGATGATGTGGGACTAGATGATGGCTATTGGTTTTTCAACGCCTTCCTCCTTTATGTGAATGCCAGGGCAGAGATCCACATCTATTAGAGGAAAACCTTCACCTTGAAAGACAAAGCCCAAATAATACAAAAAAAAAAAAAAAAAAAAAAAACAGAGGACACAGATGACTTAGGAAACAGGAAAACTTACATAAGGAGAGAGTCCTAAAATTAGTCATGTTATCCAGGTGGTAATAGAAAATTTTGTATCCACTAAATAAGAACAGGGTGGGGGGGGTATCCAAATGAATAATAAGAGTAAGAAAATGTTCTCAAAACTAAAACTGATAGCTGACATTTAAACAAGAAAGCATGAAGAAGAAGAAGAAGAAGACTACCAGTAAATAGGGAAGAGAGGTGGGAGGGAAAAAGAGGGAGAAGGGGAGTTGCATGGAAGATGGAAGGAGAACCTCATTATTATACAGAACACATATATGATGTTGTAATGAGAAAAAGAAAAAAAAGTGTGTCACATTAGATTGCATAGAGAAAAAGGATGGGAGAGGAGGGGAGGAGTAAGAAGGATAGGAAGGGCAGCAGAATAGAATGGACAATATGATGGATGTATGTACATTCCATGTATGTATTATATGTCAAAATTCATTTTGCTGTCATGTATGACTAAAAAATAAAGAATTAAAAAATAAAAGCAAAAAAAAGAAAGCATGAAGAATGCTGAGTAAATCTCTTCAAAGTAGAGGAAAATAGGAAAAAAAAGGGGGAGAGAGAAAAAAGAAAACGTGGGAAATTTGGACATAGACACTCAGAGGAAGACCACCATATGAACTTCAAAGTAGAAATAGGAGAGAGATATCTGTAAGCCAGGGAATGCCACAGAGTCCAGAAAAACCACCAGAGACCTGGAGGTGAAGGGTAGGGGAAGAGCATGGTAGATTGTTCCTCATAGCCTTCAAAAGCATCCAAATCTTGACCTCAGATTTCTAGCCTCCAGTATCGTGAGATGATAAATTTTTCTTGGTATTTTGTTATGGAGGCTGTGGAAAACCAATACGTGTGTGTGTGTGTGTGTGTGTGTGTGTGTGTGTGTATAATACATATCAATACACACATAATACCTATCAATTTAATTAATGAATTTATTAATCTACAGAGTTTCCAACTACTATTCTACTATTTCTATTCTTCTTTTATATTTTCCTGAGTTTTACTTCACTTTGATTATTTTCATTTTCTTTATTTACAATGGTCCTATCATTAAATTGTTTCATCTTGCCAATTAAACATTCATTTTAATTTTTTCAATTGTAATTTTAAATTTTCTGCTCATTATTTCTATGAAGACTGTTTCTCCTGGATGCAATATTAAATATCTATATTTTTGCCATGAAAATTTAATTCATCCACAATTTTAACCCTATGCAGTTTTATCCATGCTGATTATATTTTATGCTTATTTCTACCAAGGATATTCACTTTTTTTAATGAATAACTGTGGTTAGCTCTATTATGAGAAAATTGTAAGAAATTCTATGAAACAGAATTAGAAAGGGGGGGAGGGGTACAGAGCAATGACAGAGAAAGCCAAAAGACAGTTAAGACAATCAGATGCACACAGAGAGACACATCCAAACACAGTGATGGAAGCCAAGAGCTAAGTTTTCAAATGCCTGTTCAAAATGCTCTTGGGATCAATCACTTGCTTCAAAAGTTTTTACACAGAGTAAAAACTTTGGCTCTACAAAAGGTAGAGCATATATAGCAATCATATTTAACAAGACGTGCCAATCTTTATATTTTAGATCTACTAAAGAGTACACTTTATATGCTTGGAAATCATGAGATGCAGGGAGCCAGGTTTAACTTTTCCTACACACCCCATGAAAGTCCCATGGAGGACGTGGCATTGCCAAGAGAATTCTACCTGTAGCAGTAGATCATGGGATTCTCAGAAAGAACAGGGATTTCCAGTGTTTGTTGTTTACAAGTGAGGAGACCAAAGTCTCTGACAGGTTGAGGTGACTTTCAATATACATGGAGAGAGAACCATTCAGTTGGGAACAAAACCTAACAATCGGGTTTTTCTGGATTCTTGTCGGCCTGTTGTGTTTCCCTACACCTCATCCCTCCTCAGCTGTGTCCTACCCAAGACACAATTTGGGTATTGTTAATTCTAGTCTGAATCAGGAATGCTTTTACTTTCAAAATGTTAAAAATTGTTGTTACAGCTGTTTGGATCTCAGATCGATCCAGTTCGTGAAGTTCCTCTTAAACTTTAAAAGTTCTTTTTGCTAGTGTAAGCCCCTGAAGGAAAATTTATTGGTTTTCAATATTGACACATACTCACTCTGAGGGGAAAGTTTTAACCATCTCTAAATTTTGAGATCAATGACAAAATAAATGGAATATGGGATGAAATATAGATAGGATTGATCCTGGAATGCTTTATTAAATGGATATTTTTCCTACGTTTTAAATCTACAAAAGTTTACCTTTAAAGATCAATGATTCCGAAATGACAAGAGAAAGGGCTCCCTTCCTCCTGGGTTCTAGAGTGACAGTTCATTTTGCCTCTTGAGTCTGAAATAGCCAATTTCATGCACAATTCATTCAAACTTAACTTCCACAGCATACAGGCATTTTCATTGTTTCCTCTTCTCTATATAATAAGCTGAAAGGAAAAGCAAATAGGTTAATTATCTTCAGATCTACTGCAATAGTTTTGCAATGGGATATTGAACAATTTTTCAGATCAGGATATCAGCAACTTTTCTTCTCTATCATATGATTTGGATTGATAGATCCAAATTTCCACATTTGGCAGGTGCCACTTGTTTCATCCACACACACAATCTGTCCAACTCCCAAACCTGAAAAGATTTGTTTTCTTTTTTGGGAGGTAACTCATATTTACCTCCTTTTTGTTGAGTCTAGAGAGATGTATCAAAAATATGTTTCTGTATTTTTTGCTCTTTAAAACAAAAAGAAGAAAAACCCCAGCAGTATGAAAGTTATACAGTTTCACAGTTTCCTGCTTAAAAAATTGTTATTATTTTCGTGGGGAGTGTAATTTAGTTAAGAAACAAAATCAAACATGGGTTAGAGGGAGACGGTAAAGTGTAGTCTTTTATCTCTATCTCTGGCTTCATGATGTAGCCTCAGGAAACGTCTCCTTAGTTTCAGCTTCCTTATTCTATAAAGTGAAGGAATTGGAGATGATAATTTCTAAAGTCCAATTTAATCAACTTAATTAAATGGTACTAGTTATTCTGTTCTTTCTAGGCAAAGCAGTCATGAGCTTGACAGCTATTAGCTTGGCTGATTCATATTCACTCTGTCCTCTAAGAAAGGAGGAGACAAAAAGTGAAAACTAATACAACCATTTTCTTGCAACTCTCAGTGGTACAGCCACAGCAACTGGCTGCCACTGATCTCTGCTTTTCCTCCTGGTGCAGTACTGGTGTAAATCTGTGAATGGCAGGGATATTCCTCATGGTCTTCCCAAGACTTAGGGACATGCAATAGTCAATTGATTCTTAGTAGAGACATTTTTATCTTTCAAGTAGATTTAACCTGGCATTTTGTCATATTGATAATAGAAAGCAAAAAGAGAGAAGAATGAAAATGTATTATCTCAGGTGTGATCCGAATTGCTGACATTCTCACTGTGCTGAAAAGGGAGGCAGGAGGACACCTGGTAAGCACCAGGGAACTTCTTCAACTATCTTGACAACTTGCTACTTTGACAGTTTCTAGGGAGTCCCAGCTGTGACCAGGGTAAGCAGGATGGTGTCACTTTGACACGGCAGCTGCCCTTTTGGCAAGCAGAGTTCTGTGCAAGACAAAATGTGTGCCATTTCAAAGAGGGATTGCTTTACTACAATACCAGTACCTGCAGGTCTTCAGTAAGTTGACTGACAAAAATGAAGTCTTTTTTTTTTTTTTATTGATTATTTATCGCATTACATAGTTCGTGATATATCATCTTTCATACATTAGACTCAAATTGTGCTTTGAACTCCCATTTTCACCCCAAATACAGATTGCAGAATCACATCTGTTACATATTCGCATTTTTACATAATGCCATATTAGTGACTGTTGTATTCTGCTACCTTTCCTATCCCCTACTATCCCCCCTCCCCTCCCCTCCCCTCCCATCTTCCCTCTCTACCTCCCCTGCTGTTGTTCAATTCTCTCCCTTTTTTTTTTTCCCTCCCCCTTGCCCCTCATAACCTCTTATAATTTTATGTATCCTTGAAGGTCTCCTACCATTTCCATATGCTTTCCCTTCTCTCTCCGTTTCTCTCCCCCCATTCGTCTTTGTTTACTGTAGTCTTTTCCTCATGCTCTTTCTTCCTGTTCTGTTCTTAGTTTTTCTCTTTATATCAAAGCAGACATTTGGCATTTGTTTTTTAGGGCTTGGCTAGCTTCGCTTAGCATAATCTGCTCTAATGCCATCCATTTCCCCGCAAATTCTATGATTTTGTCATTTCTTAGTGCTGCATAATACTCCATTGTGTATAGATGCCACATTTTTTTCATCTCTAGCAATCAGAGAAATGCAAATCAAAACCACCCTAAGATACCATCTCACTCCAGTAAGATTGGCAGCCATTATGAAGTCAAACAACAACAAGTGTTGGCGGGGATGTGGGGAAAAGGGTACACTTGTACACTGCTGGTGGGACTGCAAAATGGTGAGGCCAATTTGGAAAGCAGTATGGAGATTCCTGGGAAAGCTGGGAATGGAACCACCATTTGACCCAGCTATCGCACTTCTCGGACTATTCCCTGAGGACCTTAAAAGAGCGCACTATAGGGATACGGCTGCATCAATGATTATAGCGGCACAATTCACAATAGCTAGACTGTGGAACCAACCTAGATGCCCTTCAATTGATGAATGGACAAAAATGAAGTCTTAATTCACATTTTGGGAGAACTAGAACTACCACGTGGCTATGAATTTCTCTTTGATTTGACCAGAAATCGAGGGAATCCAAAGCTGAAATAGATGTGTGGTCAGCCAGATGTTGGGCTGTTTTCTTCCTTTTTTAGATCATATATGAGTTCATAGTTTTATAAACCTATTCAAAATTAAAAGACAAAGAAGGTGATTTATCTTCACCTCCAAAAGAGGTTGCTAGATCGGAGTTGAGCATTGTCTTTCGCAGCTTAGGAAAGGCATGACAAACCCAATTCTTTAAACCTATAAATATTGAGGAAGGACAGGAGGCATTTAATAGAGTAGAAAAGAGTACTACAATGAGAAATAAATGTTTAGAGCCTAGCGATTATATCAGGAATAATGACATGACATTAAAAGCTTTGAAATGGAATGTGCTCCTGAGGAAGGTTGTGCAAACCTTACTCTTGCCAAGTTTGCCATCCAGTTCAGAAAATGGAACGGTAATGGATCATGTAATACAAGAAAAGCAGATTTGTAGGCAATATCATAAAGAGCAGATTATTTGACTCTCGACTTTATGACTGGCGCCTACTCCTGACAAACATCGCCTTGAGTCCTTTCATCTCTAGTTTTAATCTCTGGATCTTGCTTGGGGCCATCACAGTAGGTGACTTGCTCTCCTCAAACTGACCTCATGATTGCTACACATCATGTCCATTTTCCCTCCAGGCTTTTGCGGCAACTTAAACTTTTATCCCGTGTCTCTCTAAAATGTTACATAATAGATAGTGAAGTGGGAATGATTGATGGTGCATGATGTGTGGTTTTAATGAGGACCTCCTGCATAGCAAGCTAATGCCAGGAGCCATGATTCTCTGAGAGGAAACTGTGGATACTGCTAGGTTAGTAGTAACTAAAGCCTCCCTGGCACTCTTCAAGCCAGAAGACCTGCCGTAGGTAACCAGTCCTGCACATTGTTTCCTGTAAGGACTTAATTTATTAGCTAGACTTTTCAACTCTCACCCTAGCCTATTGGATATGTTCATAAAACAAAGCTTAGTATTAAGCATGGGATTCCCCCTATCGAGAGAAAGAAATACTAGGGAAAACCATATCAGTGTGGGCTAGAGATGGATACTTTATATGTTTGTGATTTTCCTGCTTGGACATGTCCTTTGTTGATAGCCACTGGGGCACAAGTTCCTCGCTTTCCACTTGACTCTTCCTCTCTATTTATACTGAATTTAATATAGTTAACATGAGAAGATATTTAGTTCCAAGAGGGAAGTTCGTAAGGGATATCAATATAGCAAACTCTAGCTGAAATTATGGGTTTCTATGTTGTGTGGCATGGAAAATAATCATACTATCTTCCTTTAAGGCTTTTATCATAAAGCTTATGTAAACAAATTCATCATGAACTGTATTGACAAGTGGATGAATTAATGATGACTCAACAGAAAACCTCATCCTGACGTGAGGTATATAAAACTGTTCTTTCTTCATGGTTTTGCTGAGGATGGGACACTAAAAGCAACTAATATTCCCAGGGACAGACATTTCAGTGTCATTGTTCCCTCAACAGATATGGGCTTAACAATTATGTGCTCATTTTTGGTAGAGACTAGCTGGTAGCTACAGGAAGGAAAGTGACCCCGAGGAAGCTGATAACAGCGCATTCGTTGGATGTTTTCTAAGAATAAGCTGCTCATTGAAGCAGTTGCTTAGTGACACTTTCTTTGTGTAGTTGAAGACTTATCAAAAAGCTATGCACAAATTGTAATAGAAGAGTGAATAATTATAATAGAAGAGCAAGTAGTAATAGAAGAGTGAATCTTATACATGTTGATTTAAAACTTAAATAAGATAATAGCAACAGTAAAGAGAGATGGAATTGTGAAAATACAGAGGTTTTAAGGTCATTGGAACTCCATACAATTTTTAGAAATCTGTAAATGTAACAGATTTTATATAAAGCCAAGGTTCAATCTTCCCAGAGATATTGACTATAAAGATCCCAGAATTCAAGTTTAACCTTCAGCATCCAGTTTTGATAGTTAAATATTATTTACCTGAAAACTGCCAGTTTTGAAATGCTCTCCTAAGATATTATTAGGGTAGCAGACAAGCCATTGGAATAATTGCTTCATATTCTGTCCTGATGGAGAAGGCTTCTGCTGTGAGTTTGGGTTTGGAGCTTAAAATGACCTAGGTAAGTTCCATCAAAGGGACGGAATGTGCCCTTCAACCATCTTTCCAGGAGAGGAAAGGGAACACTTTCACGAGAAGAAAAAGAACATTAGATTTTCAAGTAAGGCATCTCATGACTTCCCTGTGGTTTCCAGAGGAAGCAGATTCTTCTCTCAATGAGGAAATCCATCTCTCCCTTGAAATTGGTTGAGGAGGATTCAAAATGGGAAACTTCTTTTGTATTAATTGTTCATGTTGAAGAGTCCTAAACTTTTAGAAAGATATTTCTACTCTTCTAAAGGAATACTTTCACTGTACTAGTTTGCTAGGGTTGCCATAGCAAAATACCTAGGAAAGGGCAACTTAAAGCAAGTGGTTTGTTTTCTCGTGGTTATGCAGGCTGCAAGCACAAAATCAAAGTGTCACAAGGTGGGTTCTCCCGAGGCCCCTCTCCTCAGCTGGCAGATGGCTGCCTTCTTGCGGTGTCTTCAGACAGCCTTTTCCAAGGGCATGGACCTCCCTGGGGCCTCTTATGTGTCCCAATCCCTTATTCCTCTAGGAACAACAATCAGATGGGTTTAGGGCCCACCCCAATAAACAAGTTTTAACTTAATTATCTTATTAAAGGTCCTATATTCAAATACACTCACATTGTGTGACACAGGGTGTTATGTTTTTGCACTATATAACTTTTGAGATAGCATAATCCAGGCTATACCAAGCCCTTTTTCTACTAATAAAGGGAAAAATAAAAAATAATTTTTATCCAGAGCTAATTAGAAATTAGAGCTCTTTGATATCTGCCACTTTCAGAAGTTGTTAAGATTTTCAAACACGTATAAGGAAAAATTAGCTGCTTAGTTTTTTCCCCCCTTTTCTATGTTAGACTAATTCTAATTCTTCTAAATTCTCTTGAAAGAGTTAAAACATTTCCCTTCAGGGAATATTTGAATACTAAACCCTTCCAGACCCAGAGACACTTAGAACCTGGAAGGATTCTGATGCTCATTTTTAATGTAGCAATACAGTGAGTTTTAAAAGGAAGATGAAATAATAGTTCTTGTTTGAGAAGTAAAGACAATATGAAGATAACATCTAGGGAAAAAGAGTGAAGAAAGGAAATAAAATATTAGAAACTCAGGTGCTCATTCCAGGGTATTTGGAGAGAGAGAAGAGCTCCTTCTCAAGACCAGGGTAATAATAGATCTAGAAAAAAATCATCTTGGGAAGCTGACAATATTTATTCTCACCAACACCTGATGATGAGCATCTTCAAAGGCAAGTTATTAGTTTAGGCCTTATTTATAGTGATAGGGAATGTCATATCCATCTATTCCTAAGTCAATATAACCACTCTCCATTAAAGACTGATTATTGGGATTTAGTATATGGGCCTGCTCATCTCCCTACGATGCTCAGTTCCCCTGTGTGTAAGTGATTCTCTCGGACGGAGTCAGAGCAATGGAGAAAAACACTTGGCCCAACTCTGAGCTGTGATGTGAGATCAAAGCAGGAGAACTCACTTCCCAGTTGTGTGGTTAGGGTGTTCCCAGGGGACTTGAGATTTCATGTGGAACTGGAAGAAACTGGAACTTGCTAGGATATTGTACTACTTAGTACAGTGTCCTGGACAAAATCAGTATTACTGTCCGTTCTTAGAGTATTTCATGTTGGCTTTAGCTATGTGAGGAGTGAGAAAACCTAAGAGCTAATTCAGTGTGTGTAGGTGTGTGTTTGAGGCTACTTTCCATCTACTTATCCTCTCACACACTTACATGTGGAATTTAGAGTCTTAGGACTTTGAGACTCTCCAACTGCCGGCTAGTTGCCGTTAGTGGGAGTTTATCAGCTATGAAACAAATCTAGTTGCTCCTAGCATTTCATTTTGGTATCATGTAACTGGGATTAAGGTTCGTTATATAGAGCCAAACTGCAGTAGTGGCTAGGTGAATTCTTTTAGTATAGTATCTGAGCAATAACAAGGCTCCTTGATGATTTATCTTTCTTGCCTTTACCCCAAATCAGAGACAGGAAAGCAGGTAAACTGAATGACATTAGTTCTGATGACATTTGGATAATACTAGCAAAACAGGAAGTGTGGGCTCCATTATATCTTTTCCGCTGGGAAAACGTCTCCACATGTTTGACCTTTTGAATAAATATTTCTAGTTGGGGGCAAGCTTCAGAGAGGATAAAAGGAAGTTTTAGATTGCTCAACTCCAATTTTTGCTAAGGTACTTTGAAGAGCAAGCAGCTCTAGAATTCCCCCACCCTCACTGCCCTCTAGATAGATGCTGGCTGAATGTTTTACACTGGTAACTCGATATCCCAGAATATTCACTCAGCTTTTCCTGTCAGTGCTTCTGATAAGAAAAACTACCCCAATCTTTTCCCCAAAAGGTCAGGATCTTCCAAAACTGAGAACAAAAACAGTTTCTCTGAGCACAAGTTGAGAGCTATTAACTTATAGCACAAGGTTATGAGGAGGAACAAGTAGAAGAGGGTAGGGAGACGTAGAGAAAACAGGAAGAGAGTAGTCTAGAAGAAAGTTCTGGTTTGCACAATTCCAGGGGCAGCATTGACTACCTATGTACATGTGACTCTGGAGCACAACCTCGTGAAGTAAGAAATGTGAATGGCGCTCCTAGAAGTGCCCACGAGTTTGGGCTGGGAATCTAAGGCCATGGGAGGGAAGGGTTTTTTTTTTCCTTTTTCTCACAATAAAATATGCACATTCCATATTAATTGACAGTGTGGACGAATCTCAAAAATACTGAGAGAAAGAAGCTTATGTAAAAGGGTTCCTAGATCTACATGAAGATCAAGAAGGTGGCACACAGTAATCCTAGCCAAGTGGGAGGTTGAAGCGGGAGGATTACAAGTTTAAAGCCAGCCTCAGCAATTTAGCCAGGCCTTAAGCAACTTAGCCAGACCCTGTCTCAAAATAAAAAAAGGGATGTGGCTTGGTAGTTAAGCACCCCTGGATTCAACCCCTGGTACCAAAAAAAAAAAAAAAAAAAAAAAAAAAAAAGAAGAAGAAGGGGGAAAAATTAAAATAAAAGACATAAGTATATCTGTTTGAAAAACAACCTCTAAGGAAATTCTGTTCTTGAAACTATTAAACATTTTAGTAATAAGGAATGAACTCCAGTAGTGAAATATGGCAGGATCAAGCACCACAGCAATCCTTGTGTTGTAGTCCTCTGCTTCTAAAGCCCAGATATGGGGAAATAAGGATTTATTGAAAGAGACTCATGTGTTAGAGCTTCAATCAATCAATAAACAAACATTCACTGCATACTATTTATGAAACTAAGTACAATAAATTATTTTGTGGAAAATGCTTTGTAAATAAAGAATTTTTATTTGATGAATTAAAGAGCTTAGTTAACATATAGGGTCAAGGCAACAAGGATGGGTGCAGTACTAGAGGGATGGATAGGTAGCTCTTAAATATCCCAAGTTCTTTCATAGAACTTGGTGTTGAAAACATCAACAGTATAAATTATGTTAACGTACATGTCATGGAGTTAAAAATCTATCTGTCCTCTGTTCCAAGAGCATCAATCCATGGAGATCACTCATGAATAATCAATTGGCAGATGAGCTAGACTGGAGAGCACAATATGGCTCAATTTGCACATCTGATACCTTGGTGGGAGGCTGGAAAGCAGGGCTCCAGATGAATGGTTTTCCAGAACACCTTAATCTGGTGGCATCTTTAGCACAGCAATCTCAGAGTAGTCCACCTTTTTACATGGTGGCTCAGGGCTTTCAAGGACAATGTTCCAAAACAACCATGAGGAAACTAAAAAGATATATATATATATATATATATATATATATATATATATATATATTTAGCTTCAAAAAATAAGATCTGTTAATTTCCACTGCATTTTATTGGTTAAACTTGTCACTAAATCCAAATCAAAGTAAAAAAGTGGAGATTTAGAATCCACTTTTCTATGAAAGAAGTTCCTAAGTATTTAGTCTGCTACAAAATGTTATCCATAAAAAGATGTAATTCAGTAGAAGTGAGAGATTGAATGAAGCTCAAGATACCTTTAATATTACTAACCACTCTTTACCTCCTAACTTAAAAAAAAATCTTATTTGCATAGCACGTAGAAGAAAGTTTTGAGCAACTTGATTATCTTACCTACGTTCCTTTTCTTGTAAATGTTTTATTAGAAAATTTGGTTCATATTTCAGTATTTATAGGATACTTGGATTTGAGGATTGAATAAGACCTTAGAGGTGATGCTCAATTCCTGGATTCAGTTGCCATCTCAGTTAGCACTAACTGTAGGTATCAGTCTTAAGCACAGCAAAGGAAAGCCAGCCAGCATCTGTGATGATTGCCCATTTTTTTCCTACACTCATTAAATGGCAATATGCATGGGTAGGACTCATAAACCACCACTGCCTTTGACAGGTTTGCTTTAGGAATAGACTTATTTTGTGACTTCAGCAATAGATCTTCAAATAGCTTGGGGACAGAGGCTGTGATCTGAAGTTTAAGAAGCCTACTTCTGGAAAGCTTAGTTGTGATATATTTGAGACTCAGTGGGGGTGCTAAAGTACCCTGCAGTCACTAAAAGGATAGTCACATTTTTGGAAACAGATGGCAGAATTGATGGTAAGACTATGTAGAAACTCATCTGTGATGAATAATGAGACAAAGTTTTTAATGAAGAGAATAAAAAGAACTGGTGGTTAGATATAGAGTTATTGGTGTACTGAAAGGAGGCAGGAAAAAGAAAAAAGATAAAGACAGAGATGCTGTAGAGGTGGAGGCGCATGGGTTCTGTGGAAATATAGGTTATATAGGCTAATGCATTTGCCTCAAGTCCTCTTTGGGATGAGATGAGGTATAAGGTTAATGACAACTAAAAATAAATTGTGTAACTCAGAAAGACACACTGACATGAAGAAATGTAGACAAAGGTATAGGGCTTTCCTATCAGTCATGCATATGATATAATACTTCCCCACCCTTGCCATTCATTGAAGACATCCTATGAACACAGAAGGACTCATCTACTTTAGGCACTTTCAGGAATAAGGAAGGCTATTAATTAATGGATGACCTAAGGTATTATATAGAGACTAGGATGAAAGAGATTCAGCAATCTGAGTAAAAATACATTAAGACACAGCTCACAGATAGACACACCTGCACCACTTTTTCTTCTTATGACATACCTACCCTGGAGTCTTTTAGGATTTTGCCACTAAAGCCATGTAAAACTGTATTTCATTTTAGTATCATATGAAAACGTTGCCTTCGGGTATTTGCTTCATAAATCATATTAAACTTATCATAAGGTAGATTTTAGCTCAAGGACTGCAGACTCCTTGCTTTTGGCTTACTTTTAGTAGTAACAGAACTGTCTGTTGCTATTAGCTAACAATTACTTGAAAGGCTTAATACACCTTAAAAAATAATTGCAAGAATAGCTGTTAATGTCCTGTTTCAACAGATTATTAATGATTACATAAGCAATAAGGCATTCACATAGTATAACTCCTTACTTAATTTTTCAGGCACAGCTAATATTTTTAATGGTAGAGGGTAGAAATAAATGAATCATTCAATTTAAAATAATGTTTAAACTTCATTGAAACTCCATTATTGAAAAATATGTTCAGTTTTACTTTTTTATTGAGATCTAAAAATGAAATTCTGTAAACACTGAAATACTTTTTCATCAAGAATTTAGAAATTTTTACATAATTTTATTTTTGGCTATTTAAATTTTTTTCCACATTTTTAATTGGCACATTATAATTATACACAATGGTGGGATTTGTTGTTCCTTGTGCCCATGATACAACAATATAATTTGACCAATATCATTCCCCAGTGCTTCCCTTTCCCACCTTTCCTCCCTCCCCTACGTCCCTATTCTCAACTCTGTTGATCTCCCTTTGGTTTTTACGAGAATCCCCCCCCCCCATCTTTTCCTTTTTCCTCTCTAGCTTCCACATACAAGAGAAAACATATGACCTTTGACTTTCTGAGTTTGGCTTATTTTGCTTAACATAAAGTTCTTAAGTTCCATGCATTTTCCTGCAAATGACATAATTTCATTCTTTATGACTGAATAAAACTGCATTGTGTGTGTGTATATATATATACACGAGCTACCATGTCTGCTCCAAAATCATTCTTGACTTTTGTGCAGAGTGAGAGATAAGGATCTAGTTGTATTTTTCTACATGTGGATGGCCAATTTGTCCAGCACCATTTGTTGAAAAGACTGTCTTTTCTCCAATGTATGTTCTTGACACCTTTGTCAAAGATCAGATGATTGTAACTGTATGGATTTGTCCCTGTGTCTTCTATTCTGTACCATTGATCTATATGTCTGTTTTTATGCCAGTGCCATGCAGTTTTTATTACTACAGCTCTGTAGTATAAGTTATAATTAGGTATTGTGATGCCTCCAGCATTGCTTCCATGGCTTACAATTTGCTTCAGCCATTCTGGGCCTTTTGTTCTTCCAAATGAATGTTAGGACTGTTTTTTTCTAGTTCTGTGAGGAATGTCATTAGTATTTTGATGGTGACTGCATTACAATATTAATTGTCTATCCATGAACATGGGAGGTTTTTCCATCTTCTTGTGTCTTCTTAAATTTTTTTCTTTGGTGTTTTATGGTTTTCATTGTATAAATTTTTCACCTCCTTGGTTAGATTTATTCCTAGGTATTTTATTTTTTGAGCCTATTGTAAATGGGATCTTTTTCCTGATTTTCTGAGCAGATTCATTATTGGTGTATAGAAAAGCTATTGATTTTTGTATGTTAATTTTGTACCCTATTATATCGCTGAATTTGTTTACTAGCTCTAGCCATCCTTTGGTGGAGTTTTTTGAATCTGCTAAGTATGGGGTCATATCATCTACAAACATTGATAAGTTGACTTTTTATTTTTCAATTTTTATCCTTTTTATTCTCTTCTCTTGCCTAATTGCTCTGGGTAGAATTTCTAGTACTATATTGAATAGGAGCAGTGAGAATGTTATCCTTGTCTTTTTCCAGATTTTAAAAGAAAATGACTTTAGTTTTTCCCTGTTCCTTTTAATGTTGGCTTAAGGTTTCTCATATATGCCCTTTGTGATGTTGAGGTAAGTCCCTTTTGTCCCTAGTTTCTTCAGTGTTCTTATGAAAAGTTGCTGAATTTTGCTGAAGGCTTTCTCTGCATCTATTGAGATAATGATGTGGGGTTTTTTTGGTCCTTAATTCTATTCATATGTTGAATTACACTTATTGATTTGCATAT
The DNA here is from genome assembly GCF_964194105.1 of Spermophilus citellus. Lineage (NCBI taxonomy): Eukaryota > Metazoa > Chordata > Mammalia > Rodentia > Sciuridae > Spermophilus > Spermophilus citellus. Next base: position 147,530,147 of record NC_138187.1, on the reverse strand, counting down.
GTTAAACCATCCTTACAATCATGGAATAAAACTGAACTTGGTCATGATGTACAATCTTCTTAATATGTTGTTGAATATGATTTGCTAATATTTTAAGAATTTTTACATCTAAGTTCATCAAGAATACTGATCTGTAGTTTTCTTTCCTCGATGTGTCCTTGTCTGATGTTGGTATAAACGTGCTACTGGATGATCATTGCCTATGCCTACCTATCCTTCTTTTTGTTTATTCTTAGACTGTGTGCCTGTCAGATCAAAGACTAGGGACTGTTAACTCTCTTTCTCTCTCTCTCTTTCTTTCATTGCTCACCAAACTACCAACTGGGGTGATGTACAACTGAAGCTGATTGAAATAGTTTTCAGCCTCCCTTCTCACCATTGTAAGGTAGGACAGGATAGAAAGTACTGTGGATTGGAGTTTTGTTCATATATACCAGACTGATGCACTCCCAAGGTGAGACTGCTGCCAAATTCTCAGTGGGGAGTTCTGGTGGCTGGGGCTTTGCTCTAACCAGGCCTTTGAGACTTCACTGGGTGGTTATCTGCTCTGGAGAGATTAGATCCACACACCCTTAGGACTGTGCAGATGCTGATTTCTGCTTGGAGTCTGAATCTCAGAAACCTTAGGAGATTGCTACCCACAGGGCAGGAGAACCAGCCCTCTGTAGGCTTCTCACACTCCACTGCCCATGAACTAAGCCTTCCCAGGCTCAGTCCCCAAGTGTAATCACACATCCCTGTTACAGTCTTCCAACATTTTGCAGCTGGTCTGTGGCACCAGACTCAAAGGGAAAGCAACCGCACTCCCTGCTGTACTCTAACTTGAATCCGCTGGGTACAATCTTCTCTGTGTCGCTTTCACATTCTCTTAAGTACATACTAAGCCACACGCTTTCTGTGGTGGTATGGTAATATTTGCTAGGATCTCCTGGGCTTCCACAGCAGCAAACTGCCCGCCTGACCTCCTCAGGGTAGCTTCCTGCCTCAGGAATCATCTCCACTTGATGATTGAGACACACAGACCACTGTTTGAAAAAGTGGTGCAGCTGCTGGATCAGCTAGGTTCAGGCTGCTTTTCTGCTCTCCAGGCTTTTCCATGCCAAATTTGTTCATTGTGTTTCTTTCTGTTTGTGTTTCCCCTCCCCTCTGTGGTAAACCAGTGCCATTTTTGCTGCTGCAGCAACCAGCATGGCTCCAATCTATTCCTTCTTGTGCTTTGTTTAGTGCACCTGCATTTCCAAGTCTCTATGAGTTTCTGATAATGAATTTCAATTTCACTTTCACTCACTTCTCTGAGAAGTAGTGCTTCTGCTGCTTGAATCCTGATCCACAGAGCAACTGGAAATGCCCCCTTCCTCAGATCTACCATCTTGAATCTCTACGGTCTCTGGTCTTTTTAACATTACAAAACAAAACAAAACAAAACAAAAAAACCCCACTGCTAATCTGCTAATACACATCTTGGTCCACTTGTTCATGATGATCATATATGAGAACTGATTTAGCTCTAGGATGTAGGTTGTGTACCAGTGCAGAAAGTATATGATTATAAATTGAGAAAAAAATTACAGGTAGAACAGATTATATATCCTTGTAGAGGAGGCAAACCTCTTTTATTGCTTTTGAAACAGAAAAAATAAAATTTCCCTATTTAGAATTCTGAGATCAAACACAAAAAAGGATGCATGTTAAAGATAAATGACAAAATGTCAAATGAGATCAATTCACACTTTGTCAAACTATCACCTATTATTGAAGCAGTTTTTAAAGCTCTATTTTCTCAACTTGATACTAAATGACACATTGTCAAATCATAACAGGAAATGTCAGGTGGTAATAAGATACAAATTGTCCTGTTATTGGACACTTAACTAAATTATAAAGGACTGCCAAAGACCTAATATTTATGGTTTATTATGAGCTAAAGTTGAGAGATGAAGTGCCAAGTTACTCAAGGTAAGCAGCCTCCAAGATGACCCCAGGAGATTTTTGATTTTTGGTATTCGTGTACTTGTGTATTTCCCTCCTACAGAGACAGAAAGTAAGTAATAAGATATTGCAAATAAGGAGGAGCGTGGCTTCCAAAGCTATTTTATAAAACAGATTGAACCTTTGATTTGGTTCTCTTGGACCATGAGCTCTGTGGACTGAGCAAGATGCCAAGTCATAAGAACATTTAAACAGTCCTCAAAAGGTATTCTTATTGGAAGGAACCGAGACTTTCTGAGAGTAGCTTTGCCATAATCCATTTTGGAAGTAGATCCTCCAGCCTCAGTCAAGCCTTCAGAAGATTGCAACCTGATCCACATCTTATTGCAATCTAAGAATCTGTAGAGAAACAGAAATTACTAGCTATGGTAACTCTTGAATTCATGACTCAAAGAAACTGTGTGAGATTATAAGTGTGTGTGTGTGTGTGTGTGTGTGTGTGTGTGTGTGTGTTTTAGTGCCAAATTTTGGAAAATTTTTTATATTTCATTTGCTAACTACACTTTGATGTTATAGTGTAAACTATAAAATAAAAGTACACATTGATGTTATAGGACTAAATCTAACACTTATTGGTGAGACATCATTGAAATTAGTATTTGATTGGGTCTGAAAAAGTTATATACATATGCATTCATTTTAATAAATTAGAAATTATAATTAGGTAACCTCTAGAATCTTTTTTTTAGATACAATTGCTATGAATCTTTCTGAATCTATGAGACTGTGAATATTGGGTTAATCAGGTTCAATTATCTGACATGACTATTGAAGAAAGACTAGCGGTTTATTCATAGTAACTTATAACTTATTCTTATTTTATACTTAAGATTGCTCAAAAGATAATAGACTTTTAAAGAGTAGAATTAGCAAGAAAACTCATGCTGGGATCATTTTATAATTCACACATCTACTGTGGAAAATAAAATATAATAATTATAATATATAGGACCTATTGAGATAATGGAAAATGACTTAACATAAGAAACGATTCTTAATTCTGGAGGCATCTTTGAACCATGTGGAAAACTGGTTGAAAATATTAATTCTGGAACTTCACCCAAGACCAATCAAATCAGAATTTATTGTAAGAGCATGAAGTAATAATACTTCATAGATAATTCCCATTTACAGCCGACATTGAGAACAGATGAAGCACTTCTGGGGAGTTAGAGAGATATTGGAGATAGATACATTGAAGAGTCCGTCCACTGTGGATAGAAAGTAAGGGCACTCAAAAACTCTGCAGGGGACCTTCCCATGAGAGGAGGGACCACTGGTCCTGGCCATTCAGTTCATCAGCCTCAGGCTATCCAGCTGCCTTTTAAAGTCAAAAAGCTAATTAAGTTCTCAGCCAGAGTAGGGAGGAAAGCCCGAGGGAGTAGTTCTCACTCACCCGGGCCTACTATTTTTAAGTTAAATGTTATAAATTAAACTGAGAAAGTGCCAGAAGTTGAATGTACAGAAGAACATATAGTGATGTGGGTAGGTGATAGTGTACTGCCAGAGTATTGAGAAATTTATTCACATGAAATTAAAAAAAATTGATTAGCTCTTATGGACTACTTTGGAAAACATTTTTAGGAATTTATTTTTTAATCACAACATAAAAACATAAAAGGTACATATGTCAGCCTTAACACTTAGTATGTAGGTGTAAAAGCCTAGTAACTTTGCAAATACCCTAAGAGGTAAGCCCTTCACATACCAAAAATAAAGCACAATGCCATTCAAAAATCAAGAAATAACTTACAAAAGATTTTCAACATAAAACATAAATAACTCATACATCATAAGAAGACTAGATTGTGCCCATAAAGTATGGGCAAAAGACACAAGTTGGCAATTTAGAAAAAAAATACAAATGACTAATAAATAAATGAGAAGTTATTTATTCTCATAAATAAATTTAAAAATCTCATCTGTAGGAGTAGTGAATTTTAAAATGACTATGTTAATAATATATGTTCCTTCCATTAACTTATAAGGAGTTAAGTCTTTCGACTGAAGAAAATTTTACCAATCTGTATCACATTTCAATATGTGCAAACATACTTAAATGTAAAATTCTACTCATTTAAAAAATATAAGTGGATAAGCTATCTCCAAGGAAGTTCATTCCATCATTGCTAAAATGCAATTTAAAATGTTCCAAATGATATTAAAAGGGGCCTTCATACTATGTAATAAGACATCTATGAGACAGGCATGAGAGCAAAGCAGATTTATAGAATGAAATAACTTGGGGCATTCATAATATTGTTGTTATAGTTAATATTAGTTGGACCTACTAACAAAGGGAAGAAGACCCAAACAATATCTAAATCAAGGGTAGTGGGTATACTAATGGACAATGGCCAGGCTACTATATGTAGACTTCTCATTACAACCTATAAGCAAATGGTCTGAGAAGACACCCCACATCCTCTTCAGGTCTACACTATAGTTGGAGACAGTGAAATACATTTTGCTAACCAGTAGCATTATGTCCCTGCATTTAGTTAGATCTCCTCCAATTTCTCCAGGCCCACAGCCTCCAATCAGAGCATACCTAAAACTTTTTTCGTTTCTACTACAAAGCTTTTTCACTCCTCTGCAGGCCTTTGAGTTTTCACCAAAAGCAAGTAATAGTGTGTGAATCACTTGCTATAATAAATTCTAAATAAATAGCCCTTGTTTGTTCTCACTTGGGCAGTCTTTCATTATTTCCATATTATCAATAATAGAATATAAATTTTGTGAGTCTTTGTGTGAGAAAGATCTCTTTCTGAGTATATGCCTGGGGATGTATATGATGGTTGACACTTGCTAAGCTTGGTTATCTCTGGGAGATGAGCTGTAGGGCTATTTTTATTTTATAGTAATTTTTATTTGATTTTTTTTTCTATGAGCACATAACATTTAGGTAAATAGAAATAAATCCATTTTAAGTTTACAAATGGGTTTTCATGGTCAGTCAGTTTTCTGTTCATGTGGCAAAATAACTGAGATAAACAACTTATAAGGAAGAAAGGTTTATTTTGGTTCCCAGTGGCAGAGGCTCGAATCCATGGTTGCTTGGTCCTGTTATTTTGGGCCTGAGGCAGCACAGTGTATCATGGTAGAACATACAGTGAAGGAGGCACATTGAGCTTACAGTGGCTATAAATTAAAGAGAGTGACCAGAAGGGGCAGGGTTCCAGGATCTCCTCTCAGGGCATGCCCCTGATGACCTAACTTCCACGTACTAGGCTCCACCTCTTAATGTTCCACCTCTACCCGAAAGTGCAGAGACTGGGGACAAGCCTTTAACACATGAGCCTTTGGGGGACATTCAGATCCAAACCATAGCGATCATTATGTTTAATATGAAAGAAAAGCATGCATATTTATATTCTTATATGATGTACATGATGATGTTTGGTTGATTGGACTTTCCCTTTTCTCAATCATTCTCTGAAAATGACTTTCCCTTATTGCATACATGAAAAGTTTTATTCTGATAGATATTCTTGAAATATTAAAGATAGGCTGAGTTGAGAAATATATTTTTAATTATAAAAATGATTAATGAGTATTAACCATAAGGGGACTCCCTGATTCAATAGTCTCCATTATTCAGCCATAACTCAAATAACTATTATCATTCCAGAGCTAGGGGAAAAAAATCCTCTTCGATTAATAAATATAAATCTTTGTGGTCATTAATTTCCCCCAATGTTTCCTTAACAAAGCCCAGAAAGATTAGATTTTTGAAGGGAGCATTGTTCATATCTGTCAACATCCGATTATTTATCCTTCTCAGTTAAACAAAACCCTAGACATGACAAAGACCGAACTTTGAATAAACCTGTAATCTTAAATTACACTGCTGAGTGAGAAAAGGAAGTGTGAATTTGGGGTCAACGGCTCTCAGCAGAGCACAGTGCTGTCTTCCTCACTGAAGATGATGGCTTGGCGCTGTCACCGGAGGGTGTGAATCACTGAATTCTAAGGCAACCCATTTCTGGGCAGGTGTCCCTCCTCCTTTGAATCCCAGGTTTTCCTTTTGACTTTTTTTTCATCCAACAATCAGGGGCAGTGTCAGTCACCTGGGAAAGATAAGTAGTCATCACTTTCTCTTCTGTTCTCTATTTCTAGTACTGTTGTGAGGATTAAGGAAACACACATGTGCACACACACTTAGAAGGCAGACCCTGGTAGCCAACATCATATATGTGACCATTTCTATCCTTATTTCATGTTCCAATTCGTTTGTGGTCAATTCTGATACACGTTAAAACACCACCAGAAGGTTCCCTTTGCCCAGCTCGAAGTACAGAACACCTTCTTATTTCCTTTATTATTAAAATTATAATGCATTTTTCAATTACCATGAGCTTTTAATACTAGAAGTCTTCCTACTCCAAATTTCCAAGATCTCAACAAGTTTGCTTACTCTGGTGCAAGAACTGGTCTTCTTTGGGACTTTATTCTTTGTGGAAGCAGGACTTAGCAAAACTGTTGCCTATAAAGGCTGAGTCCAGGATTGCCCTGGGTGCTGGCCTGGTTCCTTGTGTTAGGGATGAACTGGTCTCACAGCCATATCCAGGTAAGGGGGTCAGGTAAATGCAAGACTCTGCAAGTCCCCAAATCCTCCAGGGAGCTAAGTTGATCATGCTGGCAATATTTCCCATGCATACTCTTAAGGGCTTACTAAAGGACAGAACTTTGCTTTTTTGTCCCCAGAGATTCTAGGGCCTTTTCTATAATAAAAGAATTCTGTCTCTAGAGTAAAATGAAATGGCTGAAAGCAGGAAATAAATTGGAGGTTTTAAAGATTAAAATGTATAGAAAAAAAATAAGCAAAATGATAAAGTATAATCTGGGTCTCAAATTCCGACTGGAAAATTATTTACATATCTTTGTTGACAATAAAAAATGTTAAATAAGGCTCATTATCTTCCAAGATTCTCTTTCATAAAATATACTATAGATGTCCATAAGTCTATTGAGAAACTTTATATAAGGTTATGCTTTTTGGCAGGAAATGATACTTTCAAGTTGAATCCTTCCTGAAAATTTCCCCCACACTCATGACTCTCTTGTTGTTTCCTATATTATTTCTTTTTCAGATATAACAATTGCCTTGAATATCCTCATTCTACCTCCTCAGTAGCATTGTAAAACTATATTCAATTTGCCCATTTTGGAATTCCCTGTCCATTTCCTCAAGAATTTCCATCTTCTGAAATTAGTCATATTTCTTTGTGTCCTTCTCAGTTCCTTGAATGGCAATTGCTATGTAATGAGGTAAATTAATTTAAATTGCTTAATTTCCGATATCATTGTGTATCTCCAAGTCACCATTTTGCATCTACAAAGCATACTTAATAGTTATTTCCACTGGCAAATGATACCACAATATGTACTGGAGATATAGATTCCATTTCAAGTTTATATGTGCATCAAGAAAATCTCAGCAAGTTCATTCAATGTGAGCAATTTGATGTTTCTGAAGTTCACTTTACTAATTTGATCTGGTGCTACTAGTGGACTTTCAGAATGAGAACTCGATGCCTGAACAAATATCCCAAGACCTGAACTCAGTGGTCAGGTTAGAGATGCTCTTGTCCTGTAGCCCCCACCTGCAGGGATCCTGTCATCTTCAACATGATGTGTTCCTTCTCAATGTGTGGTCAGTTCTAAGTGCCAGGGAAACAAACAACTAGACAAAGTCATGCCCTGTGGCTTCTTGTACACTTTCAAAGCTTCCTCTGCATGATGTTGAAGACGGGAGGGCACTTCCAGTCCATGTTAGCCTCCCAGGCTTGCTTGGAGTGATGGAGGACATATTATGGGAAGGAGACTTGAATATGGTCATGAGACTTTCTAAATGTTGTGTTAAACCAATTCTTTTTTCCTTTTATGAAATGGCTCAAGAAGGTATTTGGAGAAATAGATCGGAAGGTTGTAGTCTTTCTGAAAAAGGCAGACCCATTTTTGTGCTGGTCTCTGAGAATGTCAGCTACCTAATGAATGAGTTTACAATTAAAGCTTGCCTTTCTTCACTTTATTATCTATTCTGTAGATGAAGGTAATTCTTGACTAGTAATTTGAATGAGTGTTTAATAGCAGTGATTTTTTTTAAGGCTTTTGCTGAACGTTTGTTCAGCTAAAATAGTCGCCATTAAAGAGCTCAGCAAAGCACCGTAGAGACCTGACCTTTGGCAATTTCTGGGTTTCAATTAACAATGATAGGAAAAACAAACAAACAAATGAAAAACCCAGAATAATCATATGGGTGTATTGCCAATGGGAGGGAAAGTTAAGGACACTCCAGACATGATTAGAGTGCAGATACCACGGCTGAAGTGGTGTCTTCACTAATGCACATTTTCCAGCAACCTACAGGAGGGTGATATTTGTGACTGGGTGATTTTGTCATCACTGTTACTTTGAGCATGAAGAAAAGACAGTTTGCATTGTTGAGAGGAAAGTGTCTACGAATCACATTCCAGCTGCAGATCTGACCATCCAGGCCACTCTGCGTGGGGGACTCCTGATGGGAACTCTTTAGACCTTCAAAGGTGGGATGCAACAGGGATTTGCTAGTGTCTGCGGCAGAGTGAATGATGAAGTTGGTATGCTCTAGATGTCAAGGAAATTGTACACAAATGAGGCCAGAGTAGCTTTCTGAAAACCCCAAACAATACAACCAGGAAAACTTCAAAGAAATCCAGAATCTTCTGTTCTGCCTTTTGGATGATCAGGCACTTATTTCATATGAATGTCAAAAGTAAAGTAATATTTTTACAGATATGGATAGAGGTGGATGTTTTGGTTTATTTTTTTAGCTGAGGTCATTCTCTTTTTTATGTTCTAATTTTTATTGCACTTTTTTCCACAATGTTTTATTGGCACGTTATAGTTGTACGTGTTGGTGGGATTTGTTGTTACGTATTCTTACATGCCCACGCTATAGCAATATAATTTGGTGAGCAATTCCCCCTTCCCTCCCTACCTCCCAATCCTTGGTCCCTTTCCTTTGATGATCTCTCTTTGATTTTCATGAGTTCTACCCCAACCTTTGTTTTCCATTTTTCTCTAGCTTCTGCATACGAGAAAGCACATATAAGGTTATTCTCATTTTATAAATTGGGGAACACACTTTAAAGACTTCGGGCTATCAGAATGGATTGATATAAATTATAAAGCATATGAAAATGGTTAAAACATTGTTATGGTTTGCATGTGAGATGTCTCCCAAAAGCTCCTGGGTGAGACAATGCAAGAAGGTTTAGAGGGGAAATGATTACGTTGTGAGAGCCTTAAACTAATCAGTGAATCAATCCCTGATGGGATTAATTGAAAGCTGGAGGCAGGTGGGGTGTGGCTGAAGGAGGTGGGACATTGGGGGCATGGCTATGGGATATATGTATCTGGCCAGTGGAGTCCTTCTCCCCCTTCTCCTCTCCCCCTCTCCAACCTCCTCACCTCCCCACCTCCCTCTCTGCTTTCTGATTATCATGTGAACTGCTTTCCTTCGCCACACTTTTCCGCCATGATGTCCTGCCTCATCTTGAGCCCTGAGGAATGGAGCCTTCTGTCCATGGACTGGGACCTCTAAAACTGTGAGCCCCAAATAAACATTTCCTCCTTTACAGTTGTGCTGGTTGGGTCTTTTAGTTGCAGTGGCAAAAAAGCTGACTAAAACAAACATTTTATTATTATTCAATGATGATATGATATCTTCATTGAGAAACCACATGATGTGATGATGATATTATATCATGTTATTTTTCTCAGGAGATAAAAAGAAAAATGCCCCAACTTTTCTCTAGTAAACTATTTCAAAAGGATCCTATCCAATATTTCTGAAATGTTAAGATCTATTATAGTATCCTGGCAGAGAGATCCCTGAGACCCTTTTCAAACACTCTTAGTTTAGTTTGTTACTGTCAGAAGTGCTCTGGTATTGCTATTGACCTGTTTCTGTAGAAAACTCACCGCTGAAACATTTCACAGGCCCAATCTATTCATTCAGTTTACTGCCAGATAGATGCAGTCAACAGGTGTAGTCTATCAACATGACAATCTCTCCTGGGGGCTGTCCTTGCTGGTATAGACATTTTTTCCAATTTAGAAGCTAATATAAGCTCTTCTCTGATAAGTACAAGACCTACATATATTTAATATATATTTGACTAAAAATCTGAATTGTCAGTGAAAGGATATTTTTAAATAAATCTTAAAAATCACCTAAGTTGTGTGAAAAATTAGTCAGAGAAAACCCCAGTAACAAATTGAACTAAATAATGGAAAGATAATTATTTTTTAAAAATCATACTATTTAAAAATAAAGCAGAGAATGGGAATTACAAACTGTTATCAGTTATTTATTCTCACATGGGTCTAGAGGGATTGGGGTAAGATAAAGTAACTTCCCAAATGAGAATTTTCACAGAAAAGTAATGATCTATTCCTCATAACTAGTTTCTCTCTCTAAATAAAAAAGAAGACCTTCCCTTCTATATCTGATAATGGTAGATTCTAAAGGTACATATGTTCAGATGAAAATAGACAAGTGGTCTACATCACAATAAAGAACTTTCTGCACCAAAAACAAACAATGGAGTGGAAAAAAGCAATCTAAAAAGTGGGAGAAATATTTGCAAACCACATATTTGAAAGGGGATTGATTTCCAAGACATAAGGAGCTTCAACAGAAAAAAACACTTAATAACCCAATTAAAAGATGGGTTAATGACTTGAATTTAGTCAACAGGTGTAGTCTATCAGCATGACGATCTCTCTTGGGGGCATTTCTGCAAAGATAGACTGTGGCCAACAGGTATAGGAAGAGGAGTTCTAT
>NC_138187.1:147326825-147514325 GCF_964194105.1 Spermophilus citellus | reverse complement strand
GGATGGAAATTGAAAAAGAATGACAGGGGAAAGAACTGTAGTTCCAATATCCTGTTTAAGGGCATGTTTCCAATGACCTAACTTCCTCCCATTAGGCCCCACCTCCTAAAGGTTCCACCACCTCCCAATAGCACTATGAGCTGGAGACCAATCCTTTAGCATATGAATTTTTGGAGGGCAACTTGGATCCAAACTAAAGCAGCCATGCAGTAGATAAATTTCATTATCTATTGCACATGAACTTCCCCTTGAGGCTCACAGGGTATGATGTGAAAAGACCAAAAGACTATTGGAGCAAGACAAACAGCAAATTATTCAGACAAATAAGGGAATTTGAGTAAGGAAGGATGGGAATAAATAATGTCAGCTCCCCGTTGCTCAGTCTGTTTAGGGTGATTATGAGTCATTTGAATTTCAAAATTAGTAAAAAAGTTTTTATCATTATATTGAAAGATTTGAGATACCCAAAGAGCTGGTAGACAAGTTACACATATACAGAAAAATGACATGCATTAATTGAACATTTCAGAGTATTTTCAAGTTGACACACATGAACAATGAGGTTCCCTAATGAAAGCTTTGACTCTATTAACAATTAATATTCTTTAATCTTCTTTGTGAGTAACTTGAATTTCTTCCCATGGAATACCTTGGTAATTCTGGGAGGCCTGGGACATTTCTTTGATTGTTTTAAACCCGAAACAACTGAAACAGTGCACTTCTTAGTTGCTGGCCACTTTGGCAGGCTCCAAAGCAGTCATCTCTGCCACCCTTCCAAAGGGTTAAAAGAAGGTCCATGCTATAAAGTGAGCAGCAATTACGTACTGACTGGGAAAATTGCCAGTCATTCCTGGTCTCTGACCCTCTCTACAAGGTGCCCAGCTACTTTGCTTTTGAAATTTATACCTTAATCATGCTTCACATTTGACAGTGTTTTGCATATTTCAAAGCACATTTAAATACATGCTTTCCCTTAGATATTATCGTCGCTGCAGACCTAGATTGCTAGGGCAGATAATATTCACTGTTTTGCACTTGGAAATCTAGGATGAAGAAAAGGTAACGTTTCATGCTCAAGGTCACACAAAACTCAGAGAAAACCCATATTTCTTGTCTCCAAGGCTGATGAGTGTTCAGATGCAGGAAGCCATTTCTGTCTCTAACATAACCTTCACTTCATTGTTGATGATATTTAACTCACCAAAGCCAAAATACCTCTGACTTCCAAATTAGCGCTATTGCTGTTTCCGCTTGGTCTTTTATTTGTTTTCCCTTTATGCCTTGGGAAATAAATTCCAGGAAAGTTAGAATAAAATGATAAATTAGTTGTTTCTGCAAAATGAATAGTGAGATGTGTGATGGGCTTTTGAGCCCCACTTCCAAGTTTCTTCTTTAGATAGAAGCTTCAGGATCATTATTCACAGAGTTGCATGAAATAGCAGAAATCCATATCTATGTGAAATGCTAATTTAGCATTTCCCCAAGTGTGATATTAATGAGTGTTTTATGGGATGGGTGAGAAGGGTTGCATGTTCAAATTAGCCAAAGTTCTTTGTCAACGGACCTGTCCCAGCATCTCATGCATGTATAGTCCTTGCTGGTGCACAGGATGATTTAAGAGTAAAACATTGCTCTAACTTATCTTCCAGAAATTCTTCTACAGGATTATTTTTGGCCAAATTATGCTGTGTGGAGACCTATGTTAGAGAGTGCAGAGATGTCTCCAGAACTTTTTCTTAGTATCTTTCAAAGAAGTCATCACAGTTTTATGTATTTCCGAATAGTGTTATATCAAATGATAGTTGCATAAAACCTTCATATAAATTTTCGTAAATGAAAATCTAAAAGGGCTTCTTTGGGGATTTATTAAAATAAAGTGAGGGAATTTAATTTGTATACCTTTGGGCAGGTCAAAGTGGTCTGGAGTATAAAAGCTGAACGTGGCAGGGTGCTAGTACTCCCTGAGGCAGAAGACTGGGATAAAAATGAAAAGGGGAAAATTCACAGAAAAATGCAATTTCTTCAATTGCCCTCGGTGGAGAGGCTGCATCCTGAACAATCAGAGATCCTGCTGGGCCTGTTTATTCCTCCAGCCTGTCTCTCTGGTTGAGATTGAATTTCCCTGGGTACTCACGAGGCCTACTGGGAGCCTCTGTTTCTTTCTTAAGCTTGTTTTGCACTGATTCTGGGAACAAATTGAAGATGTCTGTTCCCAAATAAATCACATCAGGTTGGATTGCAGCTTCAGTTGTATCTTTACAAGGCAATGCTTTAACTACTGCTTGGTCAATACTCTTTGACCTGGAACTCTATGAAGAGAAGCCCAAGTACTCTCCTTTTATAGATCACACCTTTCTTGGCTCCAGTCTTAATAATTCCTGACATTTTTCTAGCATTTGGGAATTTTCAGAACACTTTCACTTACTCTAAAATGCACAGTGCTGGGGTAACAATGTCCTTTGCACCAGAGACCCAGTGACTCCTGCAGGTGCATGTAGGTGGTCACTGCTTTAGGGGGCTGGTTATTGTTTCTTTGTTCTTGTTACATATACTAGCTTACTTCCAGGAAGTATTGCATTATGATGTCACCTTTCTAAGGTGACATCATAATGCAATACTTTGGTTATTAGTTTTGGCAGCCAGTGTGTTAAGCTGTGACTTAAAGGCAAAATAAATTGTGTTTACATGGCTCTAAGACTATGTAAAGGACTTTGTATAAACTTTCTATGGCAATTTAAAGTTGTTGAAAAATGTACCATTTTTCTTTACATATATTGTATACTTATATTTAAATGGGGGTATCATGATATATAATAACTTTACACATTTTGTTTGAAGTGTTTTGACGATTGCATAAAACCCAGGTAATCATCATCTAAAATACATGTTACATAGAATGTGTCCATTCTCTGGGGAAGTTGTCCTGTGACTGCAAGGACACTCCTTGGCAGTCTGCTCACAGCCCTGTTTTAAATTTCTATTACTGTAGGTGTTCTTGGATTTCATGTAATTTTAACCATGTATTTCAGGTTCTGAGGTGCCAAGCTTCTTTCACTCAATACCAAGTTTCTTCTTAATTTAACAATTTTGAGTAACATGTATTATTCATGCATATGCAGGGGGTTCATAGTAATATTTCAGTACACATATACTGTATGCAGGGATCAAATCAATATAATATTTGTTGGCTTTTTTCCATGTTGTGTGTCAGCGGTTCATTCCTTTTAGTGAGTGAATGAGCAATATTCTATTAATGTACCATAATTTATTTTCCAGTCTGCTATGATGATCATTTGGATTGTTTCTACTTTTGATTATTCTAAATAAGACATTTTAAAATTTTCTTGTGCCAAGATTTTTTTGTGGCTATCTATTTTTACTTCTCCAATAAATGCTTAGGGTTAGACTCTCTGGATCATAGGTTTATTTACCCAAATAAGAAAAAGACATTTTTTCATTTTCCATTTTCATCAGCAGCAACATGTGGGAATCCTGTTTGCTCCACATCCTCATCAAATTTGTTAGTCTATTTAATTATAGCCCTTCTATAGGTCATGAAGTCGTCTCCCCTTGAAGTTTTGATTTTCATTTCCCTGGTGATTAATGTTGTTGAGCAAATTTTCAGGATCTAGTGGTTGTTTACTTCATTTAAAAAGTAAATCAGCTTGTCAGTTTCTCCAAAGATTCATGTCCATATTTTGATTAGGATTGTGTTAAATCTATGGACAACTTTGGAAAAGAATGGTCCTCAGACATGAGCACTGACTGTCTTTTTTTTTAAATATTTTTTTTTAGTTGTCAATGGACCTTTATATTATTTATTTACATGTGGTTGCTGAGAATTGAACCCAGTGCCTCACATGTGCTAGGCAGGTGCTCCACCACTGAGCCACCACCCCAGCCCTACTGATTGTCTTTTAATGTCTTAATTTATCTCAATATCTCAATTTTACTTCCTAGTTTTCAGGGTAGCAGTTTTTAAAATGTTATTATAAATTATATATATTTACATATATATATATGTCTTACACTTTATTTTCTACTTGTCACTAATATACAGAAATATGTTATTTCTGAATATTGATCTCCTATTATGTGACCTTGCTAAATTCACATATTCATTCTTGGAGATTTATCTGATAAATTCTAATCCCACAGAATTTTTAATCATGCTATGTTTGAATGAAGAGAGTTTTGTTTTTTGCAATTCGATTGCCTTATATTTGTTTTTCTTTTTACTGCTAAGATCTCCAGTACAATACTAAATAGAAGTAGTAAGGGCAAATATCTTTGTCTTCTCCTCATCTTGGGAAAATTTTATTCTAATGTTCCACTAGTAATATTATTTATAAGTTCTATCTACATGCCTTTTACCAGATTAAATCAGCACCCTTTTATTCTATTTTCTTTTCTTCTGGTACATTAGAAACATTTTTTTAAGTGGCCACCGTTATTGACTTTTAATGCATGTCTTGTGATCTTCATGTGACCTATCTCCTTTTTCTGTTAATATCATGACCTGCTTTCCTATTTTCCTGTGTTAAAATAACTTCTGCATTCCTGAGATGTGCTCCATGTGGAGTTCATGCTTTCCACATGTTCTTAGATTTAATTTGCTGATTTTCTTAAAGGGTTTATTTCTACGTTCATGAGGGCGATTCACCTATGGTTTTACTTATCCATAGTATCATTGGCAGGTTTTACTGGCAGCGTTAAGCCCTGAACTCAAGGAAGTCCCCATGCCACAACGGGAGATCTCTTTCACCCTCCTGCTGTCCTCTCAAGCCTCAGGCTCACTTTCACTTGCCAGTATGTTTGGTGAAGGCCTGGAGGGTAGATGGGGCAGGCAAGTAGACTTGCCCTGAGGCTGGGGTCCTTGGGACTATTTAAATGGAAGCCTGTTTGAATAGCATTGTTTTTTTTTTCATAAATTAAAATTTATTTATTTTTTTATTGGTTGTTCACAACATTACAAAGCTCTTGACATATCATATTTCATACATTAGATTGAAGTGGGTTATGAACTCCCAATTTTTACCCCAAATGCAGATTGCAGAATCAAGTCGGTTACACATCCACAATTTTACATAATGCCCTATTAGTAATTGTTGTATTCTGCTACCTTTCCTATCCCCTACTGTCCGACTGTCTATGGTGGTCTTGTTTTGCCACCGTTCCTGGTATGAAAGTACCTCAGGTCCTTCTCTCTGAGAAAAGACTCATCACTTTCTGGACTTTAGTTCATTTCCATTTCTTTGCACTGACAGCTCTTGAATGGTTTCTAAAACTCACAATGTTGTAGTGTAACCAGCTTGTTCTCACAGTTAGGGTAGGAGTGATAGTTTTGTTGATTTTTCTGCTTTCTCTTCAGAAAAGTAACTTGCAAAGGGCCATTATCACCCCCACATTATGCATGAAGAAACAGCTCCCAGTCTGAAGCCGGTAAAGGAAGATCTGGCATTTAATTCTCTTCTGACCCCTTTACTTATGTTCTTAACAGATTATGCAGAGTTTATACTCATTGCTTTACATTTACAGAAAAGAATAAAACATTGCATTTTGGCAGAGGAAACTTCACACTCTCCAATTTTACCCTTTCTGGGATCATAGCTTCGGTGCCAGGCAACATTTTTCTAAATGGATTCTACTTTGACCCTCACTCTACCAAGAATTTGAAGGGGTATTCACTCACAGCGGAGTCACTGGTACTTTATACCAGATGCATCTGTAGGGAAAAATCAGCATAAACTCTATTTGTATTCCTTAGAATAAACTGAGGCTTTGTGCACAAGGAAAGGCGGACTTCTGAACTGTTAATTCTAGAGGGAAGAAAATCTTTTCCTACATACTCATTGCTAAGAAGTTACAATGTCCAGGACATCAGTTTGTATGCATTCATATAGTTGGAAAGTGTTGTCCAAATGTAATCAGAGTAGAATGCAATGTTGTGCATTTTAAATAGAAAAAAATAACATGACAAAGAGGGTGTGTTTTGAATGGAGAGAATGTTTGTCTTCCTTACTCTCCTCCACCGTCTCTGGGAAAGGGCAGGGAGGAGACTCTTGTTTTCTTCTTGTTATAAAGGACCCCAACTACTTCTGGGGGAGTCACTGAAGCCCCTTGTTTTCTTTCTACTAGCCACATCACCAACTTTTCTTTTTCAGTTCCAGGGAAACAGGCTTTCTGACACCAATTTCCTATGTGTAAATTCTAAAGTGATTGCTTTAGTTTTCTAAGTTTCAAGGAAGAGTTGATTCTTGAAAATGGGAGTTTTGAGAAGTCTGAGTTGGAGGCTGGGTGACTTTAGAGAATTTAGGTAGGTGGGGGAATATAATGTTAAGTTCAACAGGAAAGAGCTGGAGATTTTAGTTCAAAGAGAATAAATGGCATAAAAGTTTACCTTCTTTACAATTTGTCATATGAATTGTGACTAGAACAAATATTCTGTTTTTTTAAAAAAATTATTTATTTACTTTGTTTTTATTAAATAAAATATGTAGTATCCTCTACACTTGAACAATAAATATTCTTTAAAATTTTATTCTTTTATTTATTCATGCAGCAACCATTCATTATATTTTTTATTCCAGACCCTTTCAATATGGTCTTCAAAATGCATATGCTCCAGTGAATAAAAAGCACACTTAAAAATAATGAAAACACAAAATCAAATTTTATATACTACATGCTGTGTCTTTAAAGAAAAGGAGCCTTTTTACAGGATGGCCCAGTTTTGTAGGCATGGCCTCAGAGACCATACCCTAACTGAGACAGTCCAGCCTGTCATAATTTTGTCATAATGAAACTGTCATAATTTTGATTATTCATATTTGGGTCCCTTTCTCAATCTGATTTACACAAAAGCCTATAGCTGCCAATGCTAATAGAGCAGGGGATTTGGATGCAGACTTTAGAGTCAATGAAGAAGGAGCACACCAGGCTCTTCCTAGCTGCAGAAACACTTTAGAGGCTCAGAGGCAGTTAAACTGTTAGAGTGATATTTTTTTTTATTTGCTAACATGTAAAATAAATGAGGCCATTTCATTTATGATGAGTTTTAGGTGACATATAAAGAAAACAAAGGTTTTGAGATTATGTGCTAGCTGGAAATAATGAAATAACTTCATTTTTAGGCATTGAACATTAGCTAGCAAAAGGAACAATTGCTACAGCTCATTTTTCTTGCTAAACAGAAATACACTTGAACTCTGGGAAATAAGGTCCTGTTTATGTATCTACTTCCTTCACAGCAACTCACAGATCATCTTAATCTATTACTATAGTCTAAAATATTCTTGAAGCAAACTTTTAAAAATATTCTTTAAATTTATTTTTTTTTAAATTTTAAATTGACCCATAAATTGTGCATATTTATGGGGTATGTGTGACAATTAAACACATGTATGTAATGTGTAATAATCAAATCAGGATTGTCAGTATTTCTATCTCCTTAGCATTTCTTTGTGTTTGGAGCTTTCAAAGTCCTCTATTGTAGTTCTTCATAAAATATTCACTAAGTTGCTGTAGATGCAGTCACCACACTGGGCTGTAGAACAATAGAAATTTTCTTTTTTGCTGCTTCTCTCTACCCTATCTAACCTGTAGTCATCACTAATTCCACTATTTGAGATAAACCTTTTCAGCCTCCACATATGAATGAGAAATGCCGAGTTCTGTCTTTCTGTGTCTGTTTTCACATAGCATTATGTTAGTTTATTTTTCCATAAATGATAGGATTTCAATTTTTGTGGTTGAATAGTATTTATCTATCTATCATACATATATGTAGATTGACATAACATCACATTTTTTTTCTACTCATCTGCAGGTGAACACCTTGCTTGATTCGGTATCTTGGTTATTGTGAATAGTGTTGCAATAACCCAGGAAGTGTAGGTATCTTTGTGGTATGCTGATTTCATTGCCTTTAGATATATACCCAGAAGTTGAATAGCTGGATCATATGGCAGATCTATTTTTAGTTTTTCACTTGTCTGCCATGATGTTTAGCCTCATCTTGGGTCCAGGCAATGGAGTTGACTGACCGTGGACTGAACCTCTGAAACTGTGAATGAAGATAAACTTTTCCCTCTCTAAGTTATTCTTGTTAGGTATTTTGATTACAGTGACCAAAGGCTGATTAACACAGAGATTATATTTCCTTGTGGCTTTGATTTGAATTTTTTCATATTCTTGTTTGCTATTTGTATTTCTTCTGAGAAATGACTCTTTAGATACTTTATCCCTTTTTAAATTGGATTGCTTCTCTTTTATTATTGAGGTTTTTTGAATTACTTATGTATTCTGAATACTAATCTCTTACTGAATAACTAATTTGCAAACATTTCTTCCGTTCTGTAGGTTTTTGCTTCACTCTGTTTCCTTCGCTGTGCCAAAGATTCTTCATCTGAAATCATCCCGATTGCCTGTGCTTTTGGAGTTTTAGCCACAGACCATTGCCTATCCTGATGTCTTCAAGTATTTCCCCTCTGTTTTATTTTAGTAGTTTCATAGTTTAGGGTCTTATATTTAGATCTCTGATCCATTTTGATTGATTTTTATATATGGTGAGAATAGAGACCTAGTTTTGTTCTTCTGATGATGGATATACAGTTTTCCAGTAGCATGTATTGAAGATTCCCTTTTCTGGAATGTTTGTGTATATATGTTTGTGTGTATGTGTGTGTGTGTGTGTGTGTGTGTGTGTGTGTGTCTATTTATGTCTTTGTCAACAATCAGCTAGCTATATAGATACCTTAATTTTATATCTGGTTTCCTTCACATAAATTTTTCTTTCATTTTTGGCAACTAATGGACTACATTCCCAGTTTTTAAAATATTAAAGCACTTTAGAAAAATTCAAGTCCTTATAAAAACATAAGCAAATTCCTACAAGGCTCTGAGTGTTGATTCTGCTACACAGGCAGCATGAACTGGACCAAGATTCTATATCTCAGGTGGGCTGACTCAAGGTGTTTTCCTCTGGGCCTTGATTTATACATCTTCCTACTCTCTCATTTCTATTTTGGGGTAGAATTAATTCAGGTTCTGGACTCAGACCTACGTAGCACCCTTCTGGGCTCTTCCCAGATGGCACTCACAGGCACAGGGAGGTAGGCAAGGCATTCTAGTCCCTTTGGTGTTACAAAATCCTGGGGCTTTGGCAACAACTCAAGTCATCCAAATTGTGATAACAAGTGGCATCCTGAAGCCAGCTGATATTCTGAGGAAAATAAACTCAGAGAACTGAGCTGTTCTTTTAGAAAAATCCCCACTCTTTTATGTTCACATCTCCTTTTTTCCCTTCTTCTTTTCCTTTCCTTGCCCTCCAAGGAGCATTCAGCATGTAAGCAAAATATGCCAATTAGTGGGAACATTATTTGGTTTGCTTGACAGAATATTTGACGAGACATCATGGCATATGAGCTGTTTCTTTTTTTTAATGTCAGATTCAATATATAAATTAGAAATAGCAATATATGGTAAGCAGTTCTTGCAAATTAATCAGTGTAATACTATTTAAAGTGGGTCATTACCTAATTGGTCTATTCTATTTTTTCATGAAGATTATAGTTCCTATTATTTAATGTTCTTTTCATTCAACGACATTTTAAAGGCATAGAATCATGGATAAAATTAGCGAATAGCACAGTCATTTTTAAAAGGTGGCAAAATAACAAAAAATTTTAAATTAAGTAAAAAAAAAAAATAGAACATGGTCTTACAGGGACAAAGTCTGTAGCCTGACATTAAAGAGTACATAAAGTGAATCGTTTATCCCCAGAAGACTAGGAGAAAAGCCTACCAAAAACTGACAATTATCATTTATTGTAGTTTCATATAGTGAGTTTCTTTCATAGTGCTCTAAAGATGTTTTGTATGGGCCACTAAACTTAGTGCAGAGATTTCAGTATGAGAAAAGTGGGGATAAATTAGAAAGGACTGTTTAGCTGAAAGACAGGTCAAGACCCATGAAGTTCATCCATTAGGAAACATAACTGAGTGAAAAATATGGTTCAACTTACCACTACCGTAAGATATGGTCTCTAAGAATGTAATACATGTGAGTAGAATCCAGACCTGTGGAATGGAATAAGTATGTGGTAGAAGCACTAGGGGCTGAACAGGCTGCCCACCTCAAGGTCAGAGAAGTCCTCACTGAACAGCTGGTTGTACATTCTTAGCCTTCTGTGAAGGTGACCAAAGATTTTAAGGGTAGATTCTTAGCCTTGGAAGAAAAACAATCCTTTGAAGAGGAGACTCTTGCAATGCCCAGAGCATAAGAGATTCTGCAGAGGCATTTTGACTCTGGATGTAGGAGAACCAAAGGAATCTCTCCATGACCGTCATGTTCTCTCATGTGGGAAGATACCCACCTCAGAGAGCTGCAGGAAAAGTTTTGTCATCATTTGTAATAGTGTCCTACAAGTCAGTGATCCAGCAACAAGGCCTTTTCTTCCAACAAAGCTTTAATTCCTCATGGGTTCCATGGTGAGGTTAGGAGTGAATTTCAAACTCTCAAGAGAGCAAAAGAAGTGTGTCAGCAGCATCAGTGGGAGAAGTGCCAAAGATGAGTTCCAACTGACGTGGAGGAAGTTAACGCTCAGAAGCACAGCAGTGTGACACTGAGGGATACGTGTTGATGGTAAGACAGGGTCCCTCAGTCAAGTACCCTGTTCTAGGGGCAGGGGAATTTGGGAGCAGATTTCATCACTGAATGTACAAATTACTCTTCCCCCAGCATGTGTTCAAGACAACCAGCTATAATCATGCAACTGGTGGTGCTGTACACTATTCTAGAATGGCAGGACTGCAATTTTGGATATTAGAAAAAGGAACACAAAAAAGTAACTTTCAGAAAACTAAGTCAGAGGGCAGAGATGAATGACGTTGTCTAACTTCCTGTGAAAACATGTGCAAAAACTTGGCTTGGAGCCTCTCATGTCAAAATGTGCCTGAGCTAGGCTTTCGTCTCCAAGGAGGCAAAGACAAAAGGCTCCTTCACCAGTTTAATACACTTTGGTGAGCAGAAGGTGACTGCAGAAGTGTGAGTTAGTCTTCAATAGTGTGATTCCACATAACTTAGGAATATCCGTGTTTCATATCTATTATATTGTGACTGTTTAATCCCTTTCATCTTCTCAAGCTCTTATTAAGGAATTGGTTATTTGAATGTCTTTCACCCATAATTCCTACTCTTGATGTATATGTATGTATGTTTGCATAATGTGATGTAAATAATAATGTTTTACATATAGGAGTAGTATTTACTACTACAAAATAGTTATCACAGACATTATTTATTTACACTCGTAGCTTTAAATTATGGTGTTGCTTGCATATACAAATCTGCAATTATTGTGATATAAATAGTGAGGATGATTAATACACAGGCTGGAGAATGATGCCACTAATTAAGAGATAGTTTTACTATGAAATAGAAAACAAATACATATGCACTGTTTTATAATATTATACTCATTGATATTTGCCCATGAACAAACCAGCTAGACAAAGAATTTGGAAGCAGCTACTTTGACCCTAGTATGCTCCGGGAGCCAGCACCTCCACACACATTACCAAGGAGGAAGGGTACTGTTCTTGTAAGTGGAGAGTCGTTAGACACTTACAGAAAGGAGAAAGTGTTTAGAAGCTAATTGAGGAAGAATAAGGTGAGATTAGGATACTTAGGACATTCTTTTGAAAGTAAAAATGGGGATGAGGGAAATAGCTCAAAGCTTATATACTTGAAGCACTTTTTCCAAAAAATAGAAAATAGCAGAGGGCAAAAAGAAGCAGCTCAGCTCCCACTGATGTGCCAATTCAGCTTATAAGACTAAAGGATTTTGATGACTGATATAAGGCTTAAAGAACACTTACTGGTTCTTGGACTTTTGTGGAAAATTTCTCTGGAAACTATCTTGAAGTCTAAAATATTTTTTGAGTAAAAGGAAAATTTCAAGGTCATCAACAATGTGACTTGAGAGATATTGGTGTATAGGTAATATGGCAGATGGAGTATTTGTTAGGTTGAAAATAGATTATTATTAAGTTATCTTCATGGGTAATGGGAAAAATTGAAACCATTATAAACCAAAGTTTAAAGACAATTCAGCTTTTCGAGCTGACCTTAGTAAGACAGTTGCAATAGTTTTAGGGACACCATGTCTTTTTCTAGATGTTACTTGGAGAGGGGGCTGAACTAAAAGGAGAGATTCATCTTTGGCTAGAAATGGATTCACTCTTGGCAGTAAACCAGCATCTTAGATCAAAGAAAACTAGATCATGCCAAGGAAAAAGAATTGTGTTCTCTAAAGGACACTTCTACACTATCTTCATTGTTTTATTTATTTTGCCAAGAAAGAAAAGTGAAGAAAACATGTCAATGTGGGATGTTGAAAACATGGACATTTATTCTATTATTTTCTATATTTTTAAAATTTCATAAACATAAAACATATGGTTGATTGCACATAATTGTTGAAGTAAGAATCTCCTAACGTTTATATCTGTACTCCTAAGGTGCATGGTTATGGGTAGAAAATGATGAAATGAGCAGATGCCCCCAAGAACTCCATAGATAAGGACTCGATATAACACTTTTAATCATGTTAGCTGCCACTCAAAATGGCAGCTAAACATTTACAATTTCCGTTTTTGCTATCTGACCCCTATACTTATCTTAACACTTTATAATTAAATTGAATCAAGTCATTGAGTATCCATGGACTGTATCCTGTATGCTGGGCAGTGTGTGCCACCCCTAGGGCTATGGCGGGTGGGAGGCAGGGTGGTCTAATGGGGAGTGATGAGGAGCTGCAGCTGATTGGTTTGCAAGCCCAGCTCCTTTCCTGACCAGCTGTGTTATTTTTGGAAATTATTCCATGTTTTTAGTTGACTTTCTCATATGTACAATGTAGAAGTCAAAATAGTGTCTGCCTTCTAAATTGTGTAGCTTAAATTGTTGTGGTATGTGATTGTGTTAATATATATTTAGTATTAAGGGAAAGGCCAGGGGGTTAGGGTTATGGCTCAGTGGGAGAGTGCTTGCCTGGCATGTGTGAGGCACTGGGTTCGATCCTCAGCACCACAAAAAATAAATAGAATAAAGCTATTATGTCCATCTATGACTAAAACTATTTTAAAAAAGGAAAAGGCCTGGCTCATAAGAAGCATTCAATAAAGTCTCACATTATTATCATTATGGAACAGAGACTCCTATTCCCAAGGACAGGCATCTAACCAGCTCTTATGGTTCGAAATCCTTTTTACATAGAAATACTTTTACAATGAAAAAAATCGCATACTTTTAATAAGCTAAAAAAAAAATCTCAGCAGGAATCTTTCCTAGATCAGCTTCTTTGAGAGACTCAGAGAATATAGTGGTTGAAAATAGAAGAGAAAAATTTAAAAAGCTTGAGACCATAAATGAATTAAAAACCCTAGAGAACATAAGGAATGTACTAATGTGATACATGTCAGAAAGTGTTAGCATCGTGTATTAGCAAAAGGAGGAGCTAATGGAATGAATACTAATAAGCCATTTTAAAGAGTTTCATCGACTTCAGAAGAGATGTTGACAAGTAGGAACAGGCCATGCTTCTTTCTAGTGTTGTTTGGGAGACAGAAATAAAATATTGGAATTATTTTTAATTTAAGGGGAAAAATTCGAAAAAAAATTTAAATGAAACTATCAATGATGTTCCATCCTCCATGACACACAACACACTCCCAATGCTGGAGATGTGGCTTTCCTTTTGGACATGATCCACCTGGTAAAAATTATTGAATGAATGAGTACAAAATGTGCAGTGGCAATACACCATTGAAATACATTTTAATCCCTCTGTCCATCAGGTTTCTAATGCCTCACTGGGGACTGTAAACTCACATCTATGGGAAAGGTAATAATAGAGTAGCTAATAGGCAGGTGCACCTGCGAACGTAAGATGTGCTTGGTGGTGACTCTGGGAGATACATCTACTCTGTTCCAGAAACGGGCATTTCTTTTATTTGAAATGTTATAATTTTATAATTTTAAGGGCTTACTTGTTTTAGAAATAAATTAAACATCAGTTGGCTTGAAACTATTTTTTTTCACAACTGACCCATTGTAACTTGATTTCATGAATGTGATTTTCCAATTGTAACTTGTATGTCACAAAGGATGTTCATTTTTATCACTTTGTAGCTCAGCTGGATGGCTTGTGTCCTCGTTGTGCCCAGTCCTGTCCTCTTTCTCATCATTGTCTCATGCTATCGATGTCTTCCTATGTTCATTCTCTGACACTCCAGCTTGTGTAATTGTGATCACCTGAACTTTATGCAATTACTGCCAATTGAAGGCAACTCTCCTTACTGTAAATCATCACAGGATTTTAGGTCTCTAATAATATCTATAAATTCCTACCTATGCTCTTAAGTATTTGCATTAGTATCATAACCTAGTCATTTTGGTATATGCAAAATAATTTTTACACAGTGCATGCAACAAAGCAATAACCACTGTTTTCATTTCAGTGCATTTTCTTCAGTTCCTCTCAATGAAGTTGTAGTAAAATAATCCATTAAGACCTAAAGAGGTTGTTCCAATTTAGCTGTGTATTATCAGTATGAGAAATGCCATATGTTAGCACCATATACTAGCAAAAGGACAAAGCTAATGGAATGAATGCTAATGGAATGAATACCATTCATTTAACAAGGCTAAGTATTTTCAGTGTTGTTTAATCCTTGCTCATTTAGTGGAAAAAAAAAAACCTCATGATATCTTGACATTTTGAGTTTTTTAAAGACTAAATGTACTATTTGTTCAGGATTGTGGTATATCTAGGCAGTAGCTAAGGATGTTTTTATGATAGATCATGTGGTAGTAATAGTGTCATCAATTATAAGGCACCAAGTGTTATTCAAAATACTTTCTACATTTATTTAATCCTTAAGAAATCCCTGGAATGTCTGCACTGTTACTATCCTTACATTGCAGAAGAAGAATCTGAGATACTAAAAGTTTAGTTAATTTTCCTGAAATGAGCCATGAGAAGCCTGAACAGGGGTAAGCCCTTCTTACTCTGGTGCTGAGCATCAGATCAGCACCATACTTCCCAAATCTGTGTGATCTTGTGGATATAGGATCTTCAGAAGCTCAGGAGATCAGTTACCACTCCTTTCCAGTCTTTGAGAGAAGTTTGATTTATTTAAAATTTCTGTTGAAGCATTTTATCAGACACATACTTATTTATTACTAAGATTAATAAAATTGTTTTTGAAAATAATTTGGGCATTATCTTTTCAATAATAATGCCCAAATTATCATTGAAAAAATAATGCCTAAACAATTCAAATAATTTTTCAATAATAATTTTGAAAATAATAATTTCAAAACTAAGGATTTTTGAAAGTTTAAAGGTACCTTGGAACCGAATTTAGTGTGGTATTTCACTGACTTTTCCCTGCTCCTTCACAGTAAATCTTAGCTCAGATCCCTTCTAAGAACTGAGTTAGAAAAGATGAATTTGACTTGAAGTGAACATTTTACATGCATAAAATGAATGATGAAGGAGACAGCTCAATGATATCTCAAACCCAAGATGGCAAGGATTTCCTATTATCGCTTGTTGGAAAATTCCTTTGTTTGTGTATTCCCGAACTCGCTTGGAGACTTTCATATTTTTGCCTTTGTGTTTGCCTTTTGGAATCAAAATTATACTGCTATTCTTAACAAATTCAGAAAACACATTTTGATGAATTATTAAATGCATTCAGTAGAAACAAGGGGAATACTGGTGAGATTGGAAGATCTCAGGAGGCTTCCTTATAATTTCTTTGCCCCACCCGCCCACATGAAAGGGGAAAAAAAAGAAGCAGGGCGAGTTGGCTCAGAAGAGCAATTCACAAGGCAACAGCTGTCTCTGTAATAGTAAAACGTTCCATATTTTACCTCCTAACTTCTCTGGGAAGCCATCTTTTCCCTCACAGCGTCTCAAGTGTGTCATCTTTTATGATGTGTGGGTCAGTCATTCCCCCTCCTTTGTATTCAAGTATCTCATCTTTTATCACCATATGCTCCAGGAGTGTGCTCTTCTCTCTACCCCACCAGGACATCTTTTCCTGTCTCTGTGTCTTGTATGTGACAGTCTTTCCCTTTAATGTGTTTAGGGAGGGACATCCTTTTTTGGCGTGCATTCCGTTTGTGACATTTTTATGTCCTCAGGGCATCCACATCGCAACTTTTTTCCAGGACTGCATACCTTTATTTATGGATGTTGTTTTTAACTTCAGTTTGCCAATTATATGTCATTTTACTGCCATCAGTATCACCAGTGACTTCTGTTTCACTTTGGCCTATGAATTTCGTGTTGATACAGTGGATACCGATTCTGCTTTCTGTGTTGGGATGGGATGCTGAAGGAGGTTGGGTGGAGGAAATGGGACTTCTTCTTTTCACATTCGGTACATATTTTGTTACTAACCACACAAAAGGATCTTTCCCTCTTTGTCTTTCTCTTAACCTCAGTATGGTTCTCTGGGAAGCTACTGTTAAGTAATCTCATGCCAGGAAGGAAAACAGAGCTTGTGTGTGTGTGTGTGTGTGTGTGTGTGTATGTGTGTGTGTGTGTGTGCACGCGCGCGCGCGCACGCGCGCGCGCGTGTGTCTATGCACACTCATGAAAGCAAGTTTTTCAATGGCAAAAACATGGAAGAGAGAAAGAAGAAAGATTTGTTTAAAGCCTTTGATTTGATAAACATGCCAATATGTGCTTTCAAATATTAATTTTTATTTAACTGATAGTATAAGAGATATAAGATCTGAAACTTAGATGTTTAGGTAGTATCCCAGCTTCCTCATTTACCAGATGTATCACCTTGGTGACATCTCTTAATCCCACTGTGACCTGATTTCCTTATCTCATTTGTGAGAATGTGGTTGTGGAGTTGACACAGTTAAGATGGAATTGTTTGGTTTGAATTTTGGTTCTCAGAGTATAGTGCCTAGCATTTGCTCAAGAACCTTTAGTTTTTACTTCTCTTTAAGTAAACTGTGCAAAACAGTAATTGGACCCATTTCTAAAAATGAAATGAGAATTTCACTGAAGAAGAATTTAAGAATTTCTCTATTATAAAATACTTCCATGATTATAGTGGTAGAATCAGGGTCAAAGTGTGTATTGTAAGATATAGGTCTGACTGCTGTGAAAAAGACTTAAAGCAGGAATTTTACATCTTCTGCAAAAGTCATCTGAAATGAGGGACCAGTAACATTTCCACCATTCTTAAAGTTTGCATGGTGAAAGATGTCAATAATAAAAACTGAGGACATCCCTTCCTTTAAGACAATAGTTTTGAAATCAAGATGCACATTAGAATCTCTGGAGGAGCTTCAAAGAAGTGTCACTCTGAAGCCCCTACCTCTCAGAAATTCTGACATAGTTTATCTGATAGAAAGTTAAGGAGCTGGTTTTTGAATTTGTTTTTAGGCAGGTGTTTGCTTGTTATTTACTGCACGAGCACGGAAGAGATTCCTGCCTCAGGTTATGGGGATGGCCAAACACAAAACACCTGACCCTGCTCAGTGGTAGAGCATCTGCCTATCATGCATGGAGTTGTAGGTTCAATACCCCAGCACTGTCAAAAACAACAACAACAACAAAAAACCCAAAACTTAAATTAAAAAAAACTCCAAACCCCCCAAACCAAAACCAAACAAACAAAAAATCTTACCCATTTTTCCAAAAAAGCAGTGTATCCCTTAAGCCAAAAATGTTTCTTTCTTCCTCCTTAGTGGATATTCTAGAAGAGTGATATTTTCTATCTTCCTTTCAGGTGCCTAATGCATCCACTTTTCCTATCCGTTATTATTGGATGTCTCACATAATGTCTAAAGATCAAAGAATGCTTAGCTTTATGTCTGAGGCCTTTGTTCTATAAACTGTGCACTTGGCCTTCTTTTCCACATTTTAACTAACACCCTGTGTTCTTGCTTTTTGAGTCAGGCCAGAACTTTGCTGGTAGTTCCTTTTATTGTAGGTGGTCAGTCCTTTCTTTCTGGCTGTCCTTCCTCTGCATCCCTAGAAGTAGTGCTCTTCCCTCCATGGAGCTGAGGAGCTATACTATCAGTGATATTGGTCTGTAGACCCCAAGACAAATCCTTCATTATATCATTAAGAGGGGATTTTCTATTAAAGTTCAGAAATTATTTTCTGTTCTTAGTGCATGGAATTATCTGTTTTTATTCATTGAATCCCAAGTTATATGGTCTCTTCCTCTTGCCCAACAGATGAATTGCCATTTATTTATTTTTTTGCTAAATAAGATTTATCATCACTTGTATCTATATTCGTCACTTCCATATTTCACATTTATGTCTGTGGTTTGGATTCCTCCTAATAACTTGAGGCTATTTTATGAACCCTTGTGTGGTAAACAGTTTCTAAGCTTTTCATGTCTTCTGCTACCCTGTAAACTCCTTTTTTTTTAATTTGGCATATCAGGCAGAATGCTTTATATTCTCCTATTCAAACAGTCATTAGCTGTCGCGACCCCCTTGCCCGCAAGGAAGACGCAACAACAGGAATCTTCTTTCAGCCGTTTATTCAGGTCCTTGATATTTCTTCTTCTTCTCTCTCTCGGACGCCCCTCCCAGCCTTAATAAAGCATCTCAAGCCCCAATGCGAAGCTGCCACGTGGAGCTTTCTCATAGGGTGTTAAAAAACCATGCGCCAACTCTCCCAAATAAGGAGTTGTTTGTTACAGACCACAGCGGAGCCAGCGCCATCTTGTAATGGCGACCACAGTCCGCAGAAACGGCTCACCACAGTTCCCCCTTTTGTTTTCCAAAAACAATACAGGCGAGAGTAGAGGTCCTATCCCACTGTGCAGAAGTGGCTGCATAGTATGGCTCAGCCCCAAGGAGGGCCCTTCCCCAGATCTGAGGCCATATCAGCCGACGCCTTTTTTCGTGGGACGGGGCGTGAACGCGTCTAACCCGCATGCAATAGGACATGCTCTCCTTGAGGTCCACTTCAAGGATCACTCAAGTGCAGTGCCTTGCCTCGCATCCTGTATCGTGATGATGGTGGACGAAGGGGGATGGCTGAGGCTGAACTGTGGCTGTATAGAAATACGACGACAAACAAGTTGGCAACACCCTAAAAGAAAGGCACGGGTCTTAAGGCGATAGAAAAGCACTAGTGTGGAAACCCATCTGCGTGCAATGGCAGTAAAGCCGGCAGAGTGCAAGGGCTTTCCAACACTAAGAGAATAACAAAGAAAGACATGTCGATCCCAGTGCAATGTTCATAAAACTTGGGGTGCAACGACCATGTCAAAGATTTACTGTTTAATCTGCGCAAGCCAGACTTGAGATGAGATGCCATTTTCTAAAGCTGCAAGAGCTTGTATGATCATAGCTTTATCTGGACCAATTTCCGGCCAAATATTCGCCAATGATACGGGAGGCATTCCTGGAATCATTAAATCATGAACCGGCATCGGCATTGGCCAAGCCCGTGCCGCTGCCCACCACTGCATTGGTGTTGTCCATGTCATCGGCACCAGCACCAGAGCCAGAGCACTCAGCAGAATGAAGATCCTCATCACGGGGTTGCTGTGGTATTTCTTGTTGCTGAGTAGCTGGCGTCAAGACTCTTCTTGTCAGGCGTTCAGGGAATGAACCACAATGGTTCCGTGCGATCCTGGGAAAAAACACATACAGATCCTCGTGCCCATGTCAGCACGGGGTCGGGGCCGTTCCATTGGCCCGTAAGAACATCTTTCCACTTAACATAGCCAATCACAGAGGGCTGAGGGGACACATGTCTATCGGCCGCAGAGCGACCGTGAATATCCAAATTCAAAAAATTAATGGTAAAGAGAGCTAAGGACAGGCGTTCTTTAGGAGTATGTTCAGCTCCTATTCCCCCCTTTTGTTTTTGTAAAGTTTCCTTTAAGGTGCGATGAGCACGCTCAACAGTAGGCTGCCGCATAGTGGCAAGCACACATAATTGGAAAGGTTTATCACTCTGGAGCCTGCATAAAGTAGCATGTTGTATAGCTTCTTCTACTGTCATAAGGGCCGCTCTAGCCTCTTTAGTGAGGCTACGAGGGGAAGTAAGATCTGGATCACCCCTAAGAGTAGCATACAAAGGCTGTAGCATAACATTAGAAATATGTAAATATCCTCGTATACCAGATACCTCTCCTCTGTTTGGAAGTGACTTCCATGCCCGAATGCAAATGTTATTAATTTGATCATATACCTCAAGAGGGAATCCTGTCTGTTGATTAGCAAATCTACCTTGCCCCAAAAGCATGTCCTTATCCCAATGAGGATGTCCCGCCGCATGGTTTTGGGCGGCCTGTTCTATTGCGCCCTCTAACACAAATGTTCTCCAGTCCAAATATTTACCTGGGGAAACACAAGCCCGAACAAGGCTAGCCCAATCAGAGGGAGTCATACAGTATCTAGACAGACTCTCCACCTGAGTTAGTGTGAAGGCGGCATCCACCCCATAAGTGCGCACAGACTCCGCCAGGGTCTTCACAATTTTAAAATCTAAAGGCTCATGGAATCTTCCCCTATTATCGTCCTGAAAAACTGGATAAGCAAGACCCATCTCAGCGTGAACAGCCTTCCATGTTTGAGCATGGAAAGCTCTCCCCGAAACACCCCCACCATACGGCGGTGGATCCGGAGGATCACATTTCTTGAGCCCCTGCTTATCTTTGCTCCCTTCTCCTACAGCTAAACTCCCTAGCTGGCGAGACAGCCTCCCAAGCTCCTCCTCCTCATTCTCCTCTTCCTCTGACCCACTTTCACATGGAGGTGTGCGCAGCGCACTGAGATCTGGATACAATCGCCTCTTCCCCTGTTTCACGCTCAGCACACTTCCATCCTCCCGAGATACCTCACTTCCTGCCGTCTCTGATTTCTCCTCATGTAATTGTTCTAGAACTTCCTGTCCTTTAGTAAGTGCGTCATGACATCTGTCCTCTGTGAGGCAACTACGGACTATTCTCCAAAGGGGTATCACCCCGCCCTCTAATATGCCCTGCTCAGAAGCAAAGTCAAGATCTTTGCCTAATTTATCCCAACTAGGTATGGTAAGGCTGCCCGAAAATGCAAACCACGGTGCAGCAATATCTATCTTCTGTAAAAATCTCTGTAAAGTACGATGCTTCACTTCCAGGCCCTTGGAACGTAACAGGCCATCTAGGGCCAGGAGAAGCGGACTTGAAGATGCGGCACCCATGACACAACAACAAAAGAAACACAGAAAACAAAAGACACAGACGACAAAAGAAACACAGAAAACAAAAGTGAAAGTACACATTGCAGCTGCAATAAAATATGAGGCTCTCTCTTTCTTTGTAGAGGAGCTGACCCCGCTTTAGTCGCGGATCCCACTTACTGGGACTATCCCCGCTTTGGTCGCGGGTCCCACTTACCTGGGACTATCCGGTGCACCACCCCTGACGTCTGAAAGTTCTGGTTCCCGGGTTTCGGCACCACTTGTCGCGACCCCCTTGCCCGCAAGGAAGACGCAACAACAGGAATCTTCTTTCAGCCGTTTATTCAGGTCCTTGATATTTCTTCTTCTTCCTCCCGGATGCCTCTCCCAGCCTTAATAAAGCATCTCAAGCCCCAATGCGAAGCTGCCACGTGGAGCTTTCTCATAGGGTGTTAAGAAACCATGCGCCAACTCTCCCAAATAAGGAGTTGTTTGTTACAGACCACAGCGGAGCCAGCGCCATCTTGTAATGGCGACCACAGTCCGCAGAAACGGCTCACCACAATTAGCCACTTTGCTATTCTCTAATATCCTGGCAGTATATCACTGCTTCTTTTTACACAGTGATATTATATTTTACTTAAAGTAAATCTGCATAGGTATAATTTCCTCACATACAGTCGTCATGATTTTTACACATAATTTTTAGATTGTTTTGTCTACTGAAACATAAATGAATCACAATTTTGACACAATCTGAATAATCTGGCTACTCATATTTAATTGCTAATTATTACATTTTACTATTTTTATCTCATCACACATGAATGCCAATCACTTATTTTCTTTTTTCACAAATGCCTGTTTTCTATAGTATTTTTCTTCCTTTGTGTTTGTAGTACATTTATGTTTCTCCCAGATCACTTTTAAACAGTTAATCTGTGCGAGGAGTCCTAAAACAAATATTGTAATCTAACTATGCATAGCATTTTATTAAACGTTGAAAAATGAGAGAAAACAAATATTACTGGCTCTCAAGAAAATCACAAACTAGAAAAGGAGGGATATGCTTAGACCAATCATTGAATTGCAGTTTGATGTGCACAGTAGTAAACGTAGATGAGTGCACAGAATAGAGAATGGTTGATTCTGAAGTTGTGAGGGAATGACACAGAGGCAGGCGACCCTGAGCAGTACTGTTAAGACAAACAGTTGGTCTAGTTAGACAGGCTGGAAGGACCCCTGATAGAAGAAATGGCAGCTACAGAGTCCTGAGGCATGGGGCAATGGGTGTGGGAGGTTGAGAAATAACTCAAAGTTGCTGAAGCATGTATTGGAGAGGTAGATGTGAGTGAGTTGTGAGAACGGAGGGTGGGAAGGCAGATAGGAGGAGGCCATGAATGTCTTGCTTGTCAGAGTGGCTAGGAGTGTACACTGTACTCTACGAGGGAGGAGGAACCATTAGAAGCAAATAGGAAGGGCGAATGACTGGATCAGAGATGTGCTCACTGCAGAGGGTGGTTTTTCAGAGTAGCAAGACCAAAGCCAGCAAGGCCAGTTCTGAGGTGGTTGTCTACAAGAGAAATGTGGTGTGTGGGGGGGGAGGTTGTCGGGGTGGGGGGACTGCACAATATTAGTGGGAGTGGTGATGGGAAAGAAGAGGCTTATCCTGGACCAGACATGGAGAAGGAGAAGACAGTCTAGGACAAGGGGCAGATTGCTGGCTCTGGGAATGAGCTACCACTGGAGGTAGAAAACCTCACAGGAAAAGCAGTACGCTCTCCTCTTGGCAGCCTCTTTTTTTTCTTTGTACTGGAAGTGCAGAGTTCTATTCTATTAGAAAACCTGACCTCTTAACATGGTGCTTGATCATGCCATTTACTTTCAGTTTTGTAGCTCAGCATGGTATTTTCTGTGTAAGAAAGATAGGCTCATATTCCACAGAGGCAGCCAGCAATAGGCCCAGGGCTGCTGCAGGTGCTGGCTTCTGGCTTTGGAGCAAGCGAGTGGCTGCAGCTCACGGCTTGCTCTAGCTCATCATGCAACTTCTGGCATGCACAGACTCCTTACCCAGGGACTGACCCACAGAATTCAAATTTCAGAGACATGGAATAGTCTGTGTATATTTATGAACCCCAAGCTGAATGAGTGCTCTTTTATATTAATCAATGTTATTAACATTCTAGGTAAGTGATGGGTCATATGTTCCAGATATACATATGTTTTCTATGAGGTATGTGATATGTTCACTGAGAAATATTCCATAAACTTGTTTCCTGGTGAAACTCATGCATAACTGCTTTGACATAAATTTTATAATCTATCCAATTAATAGCCTGAAGTTGAGTTTTTTTTTTTTTAAGTAGAATCTGGGTTACTCTGTCCTAAGAGTCAAAAATATTCATATTTAGTTGGAATGCACCATCTGTTTATTATCATAGCTCACATCTTTCACCCTCAGCAAATCCCAGAGGTAGTATCTTTTCTATCTAGGTACTGGAAGTACTTTTAGTATTAATGAAGTTCTTCAGATGTCTTGCCTACTCTTTTAATGAAATTCAAATTTGATTTGGGGTTTTCTTCTTTCCCCCTTGTTAGGCACTTCTTTTCTTTCTCTTCATTTCCTTTGTCTTTTTTATCATGTTCACCATGGTTACCTTGCCTTCTCTGTGCTCAGAACACTCGCCTGGGATGGAGTTCCTGCTATGCAGCTCTCACTGAGGCACAATCTACATCAGCTACTTTTCTCTGTGTAATTATTATTGGCACTCTTGACAGGTTGCTTAAGGATTCATTTGTGCCAATGCTTCCCGAATAAGTGTTTAAGTTTCTGTCAACAAGCCCAGAGAACCTTCCTTTCGCCTAATAAGACTCAAGAACGTTGACTATGCCTTCTGTGTTCCCAAGAGCACCACTCTTGCTCACTGACACCTATCAGTAGCATCAGCTCTTCCTCCTCCTCCGTCACCCCCTCTTCCTGTCCCGTCACATACATCTCTGTGGATTCCAGATGCACCTTTCCCCCATATGCTTCCTCTGTCCCATTGTGAGCCAGATGTTTCAAATAACCTTCCAGGGAAATGCAGGATCTTTATCAGCCATCCCCCGTGAGTCATCATTCTGTCTTTTTGCCCAAGTCTGTTGTATTTTTCCCCAATGTGCCACAGGTGCATATGGCTGGTCTTCTTCCCAGCACAGATGTATAATGCTTCTACCTTCTGTTCACTTATCATTGTGGTTTTACGTGCTCCGGGTACACCTTTACACCTCCCATGCAGCCCGGCTGTGTTATCTTTTCTCATCCCAAACATCTATCAATATCGCTTGCTTTTGGAGAGCAATTTGTTCCTTTTGCTTCAGAATAAGAGAAATATCTACTTCTCTCCCAGTTCAAGTATATTCAATTTTATCCAATGCATTTCATTGGGTTGTATTTTTCGACACTGTGGTTTTTTTTACAATCCTGACATTCTAATAGGAATACGTAGAGTTGCACTTTTCTTTTGAAATGCAATCTGGGTCATTATTTTCTTTTCATTTACATTTACTATTGCATTAAGAAAAGAATTGTTTAGAGTTTGCTGGGAGCAAGACCTGGAGCCAAGTCCTAAGCTTCTCAAAATGAAGAAGGCATGATTACTGTGCCAACTGTTGTACACAGTGTGGTCTCATCTCCAGGCTTTTGGAGAAATGAAAAAACATGTTATACAACATTTTGTGTCTATCAGAACACACAAAACAAACCTGTGTGTGTCTGTAATTTATATACATTATGTAGTTATTCTTCATCATCAACTAGCTGTTGTGATTTTTTCTTGGGTCCCCTAAGCAACAGAGCTGAATTGTCATCCCTCCTGAGCACCTTGAGGCCCTGGCCCATCAGTGCTCTCTAATCCAATTTGTTCATTTATCCGTATAACACAGCAATGCTGGAGAGACACAAAGATTTTCCCCTATGCTGAGCATATTTGTGTGGTCTGCTCAGAGTCTTGCTTACAGTTTTTCCTTAAATAACCCTGATGCTTGCTTTCTGTCTTCATTGATGTGCCTTATGGATATTTGTCTGCATAGGAATTATACCATATAAATGATATTTATTAACTCTTTTTGTCTCCCAGTCAAGTCTTCCAGCAGTGACCAGTGCACTTCCATTCATAATAATCACACCTGGGGACACTGGAACTTTTCTCTTTTTGTGCAGAAAATATCTCTGAATGGTCATCAGTATCCCCTTTAGTGCTGCAAAGGAAACTGCTTTCCTCCTTAAATATTAATTTTTGTGAAAAATGGCTCCCACAGCAGCTTTTATTCATTTGTGTGGGTTTGAGGTAACTAAAACAGCTAAATAGTTAAATTATCCTCATGTGTCCACTGTTTAATTTTTCTTTGTTCTTCCGAGCATGCAAACTTTAGGATTTTTCTATTTTAGGATTAAACAATATATTGTTACTATTTCAAATATTTGTGCTCCAAATAGTTATGGAGCACATATTTTGTGTCACAAAATTTTCAACCGCAAGTGGACAAAAATTCCTGCCTTTATAAATCTTGCATCCTCTACAAGGAGACAGAAAATGAATAAGCCAAGTGCAGTTTATAGTATTTAGAGGGGTAAGTATATGTGGGGGAAATCAGGAAGGAATAGTGATAAGAAACGTGTGGATGTACATATTTGTGTGACTGTGTTGGGTGGGGAAGAGACATTGCAATTTAGGTGTCTGGGAAAGTCATTGAGAGAGTGACAGCTGAGGGGTGGGTCAGCCATGTTGACTGAAGAGCATCTCGGGAAAGGAACGACAGTTTCAGTGCATTAAACTGGAAGTGTGAATTGGTGTTCTTGGGAAACTTGGAGGAAGACCATGGGACTGGAGTGCAAATTAATCAGGAGAATCGCCATAAAACACGAGGTTAGTAAAACAATGGGGTTGTGATGAGGGAATGCCTTGTTAAGGCATTTTAAGTTGCACAAAATCCATATTGTGAGGCCTGGGCCCAATTGCGGTCTTCATTCCTCCCTGGTCAGACAGGCATAACGGCTTCTTTGTTTTTCTCAGGACTGCTGACTTCTCAAGGGTCTATAAATTATTGCCCTTTCTTTTCTTCCCAGTTTATTTTCTCTCTCCCTCCTTCCCTTCCTTCCTACCCCTTTTTTCCCCCCATGATATTCCTATTTCCTTTTCCATAGTTTGTCTGAACATGGCATCTTCTTATTTACAAATTTTTCCTTCCATCTTCTGTGAGAAACAGAAAGTCTAGTGGTAAATTTTCAGAATACAGATAGCCTTAAATGTAACACTGGGGCATAAGAAAGGCAGCCAGTGGGAACAGAGCAGAATGGAAAGTTACAAGCAGTTAACTCACAAAATGGCACCATAGCTATGGAGGTGGCAGATCCAACGTCCATTCCATGTACCTGAACAGCCCTCTACAAATAGGAGGTAGGGGAAAGGGGGTGGGTGGGGATGGGCCTGATCAATAGAGATAAACTCTCTCTGTTAAGAAATAGTCACTTAGGTAAAGAAGTTAAGAGCTGCATAGGTATCAGGATGCATTCACCCCAAGAAGACTTTCCTGTCACAGGAGAACAAAGGGAGGTGGGAACAATTAAGGTATATTTCTTTAAATATCCCACTAGGAGACAATAAAACCTAGGTGACCTTTGGGTAGACTGTGCACCCCGTAGTATTCAGTCAATGAGGAACTGGGGGAGGGCCCTTGTGCTTTAGGGGATAAAATATTGATTGTACCCGATCTAGATGTGCTCGCTCCCCCAGACACCAGCTCTTGCAAGACCACCAGTAAAAATCCTCACTTTTGCTATACCTCATTGTCTCTTAGTCCACTCTCCAGGTCTGGCTGGTGAGTATGTTTCTCACACTGTCAAGATGGGTCTTCTAATCTATGATGGCCCCAGGATATCCATTTTTCTAAGGACATTGTGTTGGGGATGCAGATCAAGCCAAGATGGCGCCTGGCAGTTTGCCAGGAGGAGTGGTTTGTGAAGCAAAGCCAGCGGCCATTAAGATGGTGAGGATTCCTTATTGGCTGACTGCTGTATCTAGATGATGTTAATTGAGCCAAGCTGTGTGTAATCAGTTAGGTATATATACCCCTGCTGTCCCGCAATAAAGCAGCTCCTGCTACCTCGGGTGCCTGCTACTCTGAGTTCTCGCTCAGTTCCTGCTGAGTTCACTCGCAATAAAGTAGTTCCCGCTTTAACCTTCAAGTTGCTTGTCACCTCCCGGTTATTTTGCCCAGCCAGACTGAGGCACATTGTATTTCCTATTCATTTTTGGGGTGGATACAGATAGTGCATGTTTGACTTTAACACACCTGGATTGCTGGTTTCTGCCGGTGCTAGCAGAGCACAAGGTCAGCGTAGAATCCTACATTCACAGAGCTGGGAAGGAGTCTACAGAGTGCAATCTTCCTTGATAGACAAAGAAACAGTGCTTTCCCCCTTGCCCCACAAATAAAAAGGTGGACTCATGCTGTGCTGGAGCTTCTTCATGTGCATTTCCTTTTGGAGGTTTTTTTTTTTTTTTTCTTCTTTTAAAGTTTGTTTTAATTAGTCATACACGACAGTGGAGTGCACTGTGATACAGCATACATACATTTAGTATAATTTCTCATTTTTCTGGTTCTACATATGTAGAATCCCGCTAGTAGTGTAGTTATATATGTACACAGAGTAATAATGTCAGATTCATTCCACTGTCCTTTCTATCCCATACCCGCTCCCCTCCCTTCACTCCCCTCTACCTAAAGTAACTCTATTCTTCCCTAGCCCTGCCCCCTTATTGTGAGTTAGCATCTGCATATCAGAGAAAACTCGTGGCCTTTGGTTTTTTTGGGATTGGCTTATTTTGCTTAGCATGATATTCTCCAGCTCCATCCATTTACCAGCAAATGCCATCAATTTCACACTGTCGAGATGGGTCTTCTAATCTATGGTGGCCCTAGGATATCTGTCTCGTTCTGGCAGTGTAAGTGCTGTTATTTTTGTCAGCAGATAATTTGTTCCCTATGTGTCTCACTCTTTTCTCATCTTTAATTTTAATGTATCCCAAGGTTATCTCCAATGCTCTTTTTGTGTATCAGATTACTTTAAGGATGAGTAATATTCCATTATGTGTGTGTGTGTGTGTATGTGTCTCTGTGTGTGTGTGTATATAATGCATTTTCTTTATCCATTCATCTGTTGAAGGGCATCTAGGTTGGTTCCATAGTTCAGCTATTCTGAGTTGAGCTGTTATAAACATTGATATGGCTGCATCAATGTAATATGCTGATTTTAAGTCCTTTTTGGTATAAATGAAGGTTTTTTCCTCCATAGGAAAGGAAGAGTGACATAATCATGAACTCACCCTAGGTACATTATGTCATTGCCTTTTCCATTCCAACCATCCAAAAGATCTTCAGAATCCCACTTTCTCTGTGGAAATTTTCTGGATGACCCTGGGCCTTTGCTCTTTCACCCTGTGCTCATCAGCATTTTCCCTCTTAGTTGATGCTACTTGACATTAACCCAATATTTATACTTATATTTATATTTTCATTTTTTGAAATAGAATCTAGACACAGGACAGAATTCATCTCTCTCTCCCTCTTTCTTTCTTGCTCTCTTTCTCTCCTATCTACCACAATACTTAAAGCAACACTTTTCTAAAACTATGTGCTCAAAGTTATTCTTAAAATGTCCACACGACATGATGATTTTGCTCAACTTTAATATTCTTCTGTTTACTCCTCCCTTGCACAGGAACTCTTGCGATGTCATCTGGCATGGACTCCTTTCCCTTCCTCTTTTAGGGGAAAATTATCATCCCTATTGACCCCGGAACATCAGCTTTGATCTCTTGTTTCATTTTCTGTGTATTTTTCCTGAAAAGTACCCCAGGCAGTCATTCTCTTCATCACCAAATTAAACCAACTAGTGTCTTCTCTTATTTTTCCTTCCTCTAGGTCACTGTCCTTCTCCACAGCAGTATGCACACACAAAGACAGCTTTTGCAGCTCCTGCTATTTAATAACTGTTCTACCTTAACAAGAAGGATAGTTCTTACTCCATGACACCTCACATCTGATGCAAAAGTAATATATATTTCTTGTGAACAACTTGGAAAAATCACCCATTAAAATATTCTGAAATTCATACGATTTCCTAGAATTTAGAGCTGCCTATGGTGTGTGGTTGTGTGTATGTATGTGTGTGGGTATAATCTGTTTATCTTAATAAATATATAATATACTACTGTTTTTTACACATTTTCCCATGACATTACATTGTCTTCTATTAGCACATTTATTACATTGTTTCATATTACTAGAATAATATCCATTTATTTAATAACTTATAGCATGTATAAATAAGATAAAATTACTTATAATCAACCACCCAATATGACCACAGTTTATATTTTCAGCCGTGCAAAATATTGTGAACGGTATTTTATATCATTATACATTTCTTATTACTTCATTTTAAATATCTGTACAATATTTTATCCAATGAATCTTGAATGATTGGCTTTATCAAGTTCAATTATTAATATCAGTATCCAGTATTTTTCCCTTATAATTCAGCAATTAGCCTCACAGAACAAAAAATATTTGTTTCACTTGTCTTGCATTTTACTAAAAATAAAATCCAACCTTGAGTTGAGTTGCTGGGTGATGATAAGTTGTCAAGTTGAATTCCAGATAGATAGACATCAATTCCCACATACTTAGAGGTATATGTGAGCATCCATTTATAGGATCTCTTGATATTACAGGGTCCCATCCCTGCCACACACACTTTTTTTTTTTAGGTTTTCTAAATTGATTGTCATAAGAGATTATCACTATTTTGAATTAATATTTCCTGAAATAACAGTGGAGTTGAATTCTTTTTATAGGATTCTAGGCTGTGGATTTTTCCCCCATTGGTTACAATGTTTTGTTCTTATCTATAATAAAATTGGTAACCCTTCATCATAAAGGTCGCCGCTGGTTTTTCTCTTTTGGTATAAATTTACCTTGTATATAATTTCCTCCTGATGAGTTTCAACATGCAAACATCTGTCAATTTCTGGATTTATTTTTACATATGGGCCCAGAAAAGGCATTCTATACCTGAGAACAGATAAACAATTACTTTAATTTCTTTTTATTGTAATTTTATTTTGGGGGCATGAATTGGGAAAGTTTCATCTTTCACAAAATGGTCATCCTCCCTGACTGTCCTCTTTTTTTTATGGTTTGCCTATCTGATTTCTTTCTTCATTTGGTTTATTTTCCCCATGGAGGAGTCTGTGGCTTGTGTTTTGGACTCGTCTAGGACAAGTTCCATTTTCTGTGTTCCTGTCCAGCCTTTCCTGTCCTTTCCATCCTTGTTAACCGAGGAGCACTGCTCCTGTCTGACTTTGGAGGCATCTTGATTTTCCACCATGACCTCAAGAGGACTTCTGTATGTTACCTATGACCTTGCTTGTGTCCACCACCTCTGCTTAAGCCCAAATGTCAAGACATGATTTTTCTTAAATTCATTTTGTCCCAGCTGTGTCCCTTTCTGGCTCTTCTTCTGAGACATTATTTTGCCTTTCCTCAAGTTCAGGATTTTGTCTTTTGATTTGGTTTGTTTACCTTGGTCCTATTTTTTTTTCCCCTCTGCCTATGCTGTGTGTAGTCACCTTTGCTGTTTTGGAGTCTAGTGTTCCCACTGTGGGACTTGTACAGGTTCTGGTTCCTGCCTTGTCTAGTTTAGATGTCAGTGATCTCTTTCTGATTTCATAGGCATATGATCTCTTTGACTTGTGCTTCACAGTAAATAAAGTCTCATTTTGACAGTGTAAGTGCTGTGATTTTGTCAGCAGATAATTTGTTCTCTATGTGTGTCACTCGTTTCTCATCTTTAATTTTAATGTATTCAAGGTTATCTCCAGTGCCCTTTTTGTATATCAGATGCTTCTCTGTGCGTGTCAGGTCCTCCCTGTGTACATCACTAGTACTCTTGTTTCTTTGTCCCAGGTAGGTCAGCAGATTTAAAGTCACCTTTTGTCCTTCTTCAGGTGAGTTTGCTTTTACACTTTACACTCTTGAGATAGGTTTTTTTCCCCCTTTTTATGCAGTTGTACTTATTTTCTCTCACTTCAACACCCCACACGATTTCACCTTTACTTGTTTTATTTTTTTCACTTTCATTTTCTTTGTGTTATGAACTCTTGCATTTAACCTCTCGCTTTTCTTATTATTCAGCGTCTCTTGTCATTGTGCACCTGAGGAGCATTATGTTGTTCTGTAATCCTCTTGTTGCTTCAGCAAAGTTACATAATCTTTGCTATTGAAAAATGACTCTTTCAGAACCACAGTAAATGCTTTTTTATATTCAGTCTTTAAAATGATGGTCTGTTTTTTTTTGTTACATTATATCCTCTTATTTTTCTCTAATTTTTGCTTCAAGGGTATATTATTCTTTGCTTTCCTCTATTATTTATGAATTCTATATGTTTCTTTTTACATGCTTGAAACTTTTGTCTTCTAATGGATTATAATTGTATATAATTAAGTATATTAAATTTTATTATATATATATATTTATATTAGAAGACAAATATATACACACATACATATGTGTATATGTATATATTCTTAGATACTAGATCGCCTTTGTAAATTTTTAAAAATAATTTTTTCAATGAAGGTTTACAGAAAAGTTATTTATTCATCAGTGTATAAAGCACTAAGAGGGATACACAGACAAAGTTGGGGGAAGATCAGTCTGTACTAGATCAGTCAGAAAAGATTTGGGACAACTAGTATTTAATCAGTTTTAGTAAAT
Source organism: Spermophilus citellus (assembly GCF_964194105.1). NCBI lineage: Eukaryota > Metazoa > Chordata > Mammalia > Rodentia > Sciuridae > Spermophilus > Spermophilus citellus. The sequence continues at coordinate 147,482,273 of NC_138187.1, read as the reverse complement.
TTTAAAGGATTCATGCATTTTGGATAAAGATGAGAAAACCCCAAACACCATATCTTTCACTTACTGTTTAGGTGGAACACAGCAGGTTTAGAGAAAAACCTTAATACCTCTGAAATGAGAAACCTTATGAAGCAGTGCATCCCAAATGGTTAGAGAGCTACACCCCCCTCCTGATTCTTCATTTGTAAATTGTTGTCACTGTGTCTCCACTTGGAATCTGTTTGGTTCAATTCATCACTGCCCAATTTTTAAATCAATAGAGTTCATTAAGATGATATGTAGTATAGAGGAATCAAATGATGCTTTCAAGGAGTTCTCAGTTCTTTGCTATAGTATTTAAATGTGTAGACTAATAGTTCCTGCTTTGGAAACCTAATCCCCAAAGCCAACACTATTTGGAGGTGGGTTCTTTGGAAGGTGGAGTTAGGTGAGATTGTGAGAGTGGGGCCACGGGCTCTCATTGCTGACCTCATAAAAGAAGAAAAGAGACCTGACCTAGCACGGTTGCTCTGTCTTGCCACACAATGTCCACTGTCATGTGCGAGGTAGCAGGAAGTCCCTCATGCTAGTGCCATGCTCTAGGACTTTTCTACCTCCAGGATCATGAGTTGAATAAACCTTCATTCTGTGTAAATTACCCAATCTGTGGCATGCATTTATAGCAACAGGAAAGACTAAGACATTCATGCAGAAGCAAATAATTTGACTTCTAATTTTGAGTAGGTTAAGAATATAAAATGACATGATAAACTAGATGATGAAACTCTAAAGCTGTATGGATTCAGAACACATAAAAATAGGTGATAAATGGGGATGTGGCTCAAGCGGTAGCGCGCTCGCCTGGCATGCGTGCGGCCTGGGTTCGACCCTCAGCACCACATACCAACAAAGATGTTGTGTCCGCCGAAAAACTAAAAAATAAATATTAAAAAAATTTTCTCTCTCTCTCTCTCTCTCTCTTTCTCTCTCTCTCTAAAAAAAAGGTGATAAAATTAGTAGAGAAAGTGATTATGTAAGTACAAAAATATATACTGGCCTAAGGGGGACAGATAACTAGAAGAGAGGAGAGCATTTTAGGAATATCTCTCTATAAATACATAATATAAAAACAACTATGTGTCTTAGCTCTTAAATCAATGATGTACCTAGCTATTCACTTTTTAATTTAACCATCAAATATTGAGCATGTGCTGCGTTCCAGACTAAAGGCTTTTGAGGCTCTGACATAGTGGTAAACACTACAGTCAATATCTTTGCTTAAATGGAGATTAGGTGCTCTGTGCTCTGGGTCAACCACTTGTTCATGAAATAAATAAAAGAGCTGATATTAAATAGTGGAAGTTCTATGAAGGAATTAAATATTGTGATGTGACAAAGAGATGAGGAAAGAAGTCAGTCTGGGTGGTCTGCTGTTGCCTCTAAAAGATGAGATGGAGTCAGTTACATAAAGATGCAGGAGCAGCACATTCCAAACAAGGTGAGGAGTGCATGTAGACAGAGTTTAGGGCAGAAATGGGCTTGGGTTTACTTCTAAGAAAGAAGGCTCATGGGTGAGGTGAAGAGGATTAGGAAATGAGATCTGAGCCACAGATGTAGGCAAACCATGCAGAGCCTTGCCGGCCATCATCAAGTGCTTACTGACCGATGGGTAGACAGACACCTTTGTGAAATGTTGGTTCAAGCTTTTTACCCATTTTTGGTAAGTGTGGTTTTCTTATAATCATACTGTTTATGGTTCATATAACTTCTATTATCGGTTTTATAAAAATTTTCAGTTTCTTTGAATATTTCTTCTGTTCAGTTCTCTCCTCTCATGTGAATGTTGGATTTATTCACCCTGACCCACTTGTGTCTTAAAAAGTTCTTTTTTATATTTCCTACCCATTTATCTCTTTGTGTTTTTGTCTCTTTCTCTCAATTTTTAAAGCTTAGTTTACAAGTCCTGTGCCCTTTCTGATACTTTACTATTTTTCCAGTTGCATAATTTTCATTTGGTTATTTTTCTTCTACATTCTAGTATACATAGTGAATGGCTCCAATATTTTCCAAATTTTTCTGTAATACTTTTAACTGTTGTTTTTAGTCTATTTCCCTAAATATATTACATATTTACATTGAAGTCCATTGAAGTCCATGTCTGATAACTTAATTGTCTGTGTGTATGCATATTATTTTTTTTCCAATTTGAGGTCAATTTAATCTACTTCTTGATATGTTTGGTAGTTCTTGATTGACTGGTAGACATGATATTTTGACAATTTCAGAATCACCTTGTAACTCTTCCCTGGAGAGGATTTGACTTTTTTTTTTTTTTTCATTAAGCATGTAGAAGATAATCAGCTTACTTTTAGTCAAGCCATGTCCCTTTGGAGTTCACCTTTTAGGGTCCAGTCCTTAAAGGCTCTTGACAGCATGCCTAGAGTGCCTTAGCTCCTCTTCATTAGTGGATCTTGAACTTTATATCCAATACTGGGAAGTGGCTGATATTTCTTTTGGCCTCTGGAAATTTCTTTCTGTTAGATTTCTTGGAAACTGTATTTGTATATGAGAAACTTAGGAAATAAATTCTTCTAAGGATGATTTTATATTATTGTTGATTTCACTTACTATGCTTTTCTTTTTCTCAGGCATCTTGAATTTTCATTCTATCTCCTTACACAGCCCCTAATTATTATTCCTCCCTCAGGCCGATGAGATGATTCCAAGTTGTAGGCAGCTGCTTTCTCCTATGTCCCTATGACCAGCACTTAAAAGTAACAGATACTTCTGAAGATAAAATCTGTAAAGAAAGTCTGGGTCTCTTTTCTCAGGAATTTTGGTTATCTTTTGCTAATCTCTGATGTCTTCAAAGAGCTGTTTTTAGTTTAGCTTTGTTTTGGTGATGGGTTAGTAAGGTAGCATCTGCTCCATCATATATGGAAGCAGATTCCTCTTTATCTCTTAAAATAATGCTGTTTTCTACACTAATTAGCAGTTTTATATATTCAACATTGGACCCCTAAAGTACTTTGAGTCCAGACATATATCTGTGTGCCCAGGAGAGTTCATTATACTGAATGCATCCAGAATAGGAGAAGAGTCTGCCCTAATGACCAATTCCTGTTTTTTCCCTTGGATTTATAGGGAACCGCTGAGGCAGCCATTTTGTTTATATACCATTCACCAGATACCAATAGCTATTTAAATTCATTACCAGAGCAGATAGTTGTACATTAAAATGGCTATTTAATGATATGGAATGAACTTATGCATCCATTTTAAACTTTTTATCTTATTTGATAGGATGGCATAGCACAGATTGTCCCACTAAATACTAGAGACCTGGCGATACTAGGAAGCAACTGCAGGAAAAATGACCTGGAGTGAGCCAAACTTGGGAATTATAGATCCCAGGGAAATCTAGTATGACTGAGGAGTAGACTGTTGAGAGAATAGGAAGAATCAATGAATATGGCTCCAGGATTCGAAAACCAATTTGAAGAGATCGGACTTTGACATAAAGCCAATGGGAAGCCATTTAAAACTATTTTTTTTAAAAAAAGTTTTGAATTTTGAACAGATTACTATGTTTCTGTGTGATAAGTGGCAGAGCAAAGATTAAAAAGAGGCCATTTAGGAGACTATCACAGTTGCTTGATTTATGGTGACATTAGTATGGAGAGTGAGGATCGATTCTTTTCGAAACCTACTTGGGAGGCATAAAGGAGCTGGTGGTGGATGGTGGGATGGTGGAGAGGGCAACGAGGGCTAGGGAGGCAGCTACATCATTGAAACAGAAAACGCTGAAGCAGGAGCAAGTTTTTAAGATACAGTTTGGTTTTCAATAATGCTGGTTTGAGATACCTCTGAGATGTGAATATTAAACATGTTTAGCAACTGCTTACATATATATTTTGGTGGTTGGGAGAAAGGTTGGAATATGGATATCAATTTAGACTCATCGTTGTAGAGATGTAAATATATGGGTGTCAAGAGTGAAGCAGAATGGAGGCTGAGGGTGGAGAGTTTCAGGAAGAAGATGTTATGTCAAGTTTCCCAAGACAAATGTGAAGTGTCGAGAATTATTTCCCAGGGAAGGTGGCATTGTCTTTAGTATATTAAGCAACAAATAGGCTACTTTCTTTCTTGAAGGAGTCTCTATGTTCTTAAAAAAATACATCTGCAAAAATCCTTGAAAAGATATTCCAGGACAAAAGGTTATCCTCACCTCTTCTCGTGATGTGCAAAAATGTGAAGAACCCACAGAGAACTGTCTCCCAGCAAAGAGATGTATAAAACTGGTTTTGATACAATTGACATTTATTCCACATGCATATTGTAAAGCATGCTCTTCTAAGTATCATTTCTCTAATTAACCTGTCAAACCAACTCTCTTAGGTAACTTTCTTTATTATCTGCACTTTACAAATAAAATCAGGTGCTAGAAGATTAACAAATTGCCCAAACTCACACAGCTGGCAAGTGGTGAAATTGTAATCTGAACTCAGATACTTTAATTCTGAAGCCTTACCATGTCCTGACCCAGTTCAAGCAAAAGGAATATAATCACATGTTGTTAGCTGCAACAAAATGAGGGTCACCAGTGATCTCCTTGAAAGTCACTGCAGTGGAGTGAGAGGGGCAGAATCCAGAGTGGAATAAATGGCAAACTTGTTGGTTTGGGGAGTATACAAAGAGGTAGGGAGCATAAAGAACTCATTTAAAATATGTGATTAAAAAGAGAATAAGAACAAAAAAAACTCAAGAAAAGATTTTACAGAGCAACTTTTTCTTGCTTATGTGTAGGGATGTGCTAAAAAATAGGCAAGGGTGTGGGAACACATGGATGGAGGAGAGTAGTTGTCAATATCATAAGAAGACCACGGAAAGTAGAGTTGAGTGCATGCATGTAGCTTTGCAGGGTAGCTCCTCTTTGATGGCTTCTCTTTGATCTCTGAGGTAGAAGGTTAAGATCACCTGCTGAGATTAAAGTGCAGGCAACTGAAGGTAGTGGTCTGAATTTTGAGAATCCAGTAGCTGTCTGTGAAGGACAAGAGAGAGTTGACAAGAAGTTTAATGTGAGTTCCTTGAGCAAGGATCAGAGACTATTCTAAGATTTATCAGGAGAAGAAGAACAGAGGAAACAAGAATCCTGGGGGGGTGGGGAAAGTGTGGTTGATGGATAGGCCATGTGCAAAGCTGGAGAGGCAGAGGAAACCTGGTAGGAGAAGGCAGAGTGTTGAGAGCCACAGCCAGAGGGGCCCCAGCAAACTTCCAGCTGCCAGCAAATATGTCTTGGATTGGAAGCCATGAAGGCATATCTGGAGAATAAATTGGTTTAAAAGCAAATCTGTGTTTGCATAATTCACAGTATTCTTTTTGACTGTGTTTCAGCCACTGAACTAAGCATTCTTGATGGATAAACAATACTGCCAGTACATACACAAGGATGATAAAGAGGTTTTTCAGGTGTTCCTTCTGACGGACACACTCTACATATGTCTTCCTCCGTGGTGTCCATCTTGTCTGGGGGACTGCGGTGACGCAGCTGCCAGGCTCTTGCGGCCAGGCCGAGAGCATGGTTCTGATAATGCCAAGGTCGAGGGTTCGTTCCCCAAACGGGCCACCAATTGCCGCAGTCTGGCTGGGCATAATTCAGGAGCCACTTGTCAAAAAAATGAACTTTATTTTTAGAACACACACACCAAACCACACAGCTCTTCAGGAAAACCTTCAGAGCCCAATTGCCACCACCGGCTTCCCACAAGCCTCTCAACCTCCCCCACTCCTCCTGCTCTTGAGGCCGATTGGCTGGGTCGTGTGGGCGGAGCCAAAAAAAGTCCCCCAATGAGCAGCTCCCTGGTCTGAAAGGGCGGGAAACAACCCAATGAGCATGGCAGCAGAGGAGCCGATCAGTTGGCAGCGAGAAGTTTGCTGGGGCCGCTGTAAGCCAATCATCAGCTGGCAGCTGGAAGTTTGCTGGGGTCCCCTTGGCTGTGGCTCTCAACAGCAGAGGCTTAAAATCCTGATAAGATGAACAGTGGTGTGGTGAGGTCCTTGTGCAAGTAAGCCGGAAAAAATAGGTAGTCTAAAATAGGAGGAAATAGAGCAATTGGAGGTCCTGTTTTTATTTTTACAAGGAAATTATGTTTCATTTGCCCCCCAAAGCCATAGTTTCTGCCTCTTTATGTCTAAAACCTTAGGGTCATAGATCTGAGAACTTCAGAATTGAGTCCTTGAACTTTTCTTTTTCAAGGATGGGATGTCGACAGTGGACAGTGCCTGCCACAGGTACAGATAAAGAACATTGTGAAGTTGTCAGGTAGAAAAAATTAGCCAGGACAGAGCACCTAAAGGGCAGGAAGCTCTCTGTTAAGGAAGTAAGGTTTCCAAGGCATAGAAAGTGTGGGTTCTCGAAGGGTGTCCAAGCATTAGGGATGGGGAAGTTGGCTTGAGGATGGCGGTTAAGTTTCTAGGGAAGTGAAGTTTGTTTTCATTTGCCTTTACCTTCCTTTTCTGTGCTGTTTTCTAGGTTTTGGTCACCCATTCCTCCTTAGATATCTACTCCAACTCCATGGCTGTATTACTCTGAAACTAGATCTTAAAAGGAGAATTTTCAGCTTTATCTGTGGCATTTGATTATATGGCATTCGATTAAATTTATCCTTGCAATTTCTCTTACCATTGTTGTTCTTCTACATTTTAAGTGGTTATTTTTCGGTCTTAATGACCTCTGTCTCTACTCACCTCTTAAGCCTTGGTGTGTCCAAGTCTCATTCACCAGCCATAGAAGAAGGCATTGTGGTTGCTTGCTCATATCTATGGCACACCCACTGCCCTTTCCTCCCGAGTCATTTTTCAACAGCTAAAATGCTATCTCTTCTAGCATCTCTCACAGCTACATGTGACGACAGTGACCAAGCATCCCAACTTTCCTGAAACCCAGGGATTTTCTGGGGTGTGAAAACTGGGAAGATCCTGGGAAATCTTGGATGAATTGGTCACCTGACATCTAGGGTAAGTGAAGGAAGGGTGCATGTGGTATAGACGTGAGAGGGGGAGAGAGAGAGAGAGAGAGAGAGAGAGAGAGAGAGAGAGAGAGAGAGAGAGGGAGGGAGGGAGGGAGAGGTGGGGGAGAGAGGGAGAGATGGAGGGAAGGGGGGATTGACATATTTTCTCTTCATTTTTCTGCCTGATAAGATACTGAAGCTCCAACAACCATCTTGGAATTTGAATCACCATTGAGGAAGTAGAGTAGAAAATTAGGTGCCACACTCCTGATGATCATTTTCAGTCTTATTTTCCTTCCATTGTTTTGGATTTTTTGCAACTGAACCTAATCTCAGAGATTATGGCTGTCTACATTTTTATCATTCTCTGTACTTCAAATGTAGGAGGATAGCTTGTTCCACTTGAATGGCATGAAATATCCCTGTTTCTTTCTTTTTTTTTTTTAATGGCGCTCTGGATTCATGTATGTAGTTCTCTTACACCATTCTACTTAATTATTCCATAAAGGTATATTCCTCCATCTGGATTGCTTATTTTGGTGTATCTACTGATCTTCAAATTGTTCCAGACAAAAGTCTGGTAGTTGTCCATAAATCTCTTCTCTTTAGATCTCACATTCAATTAATGGCTGATCTCTAGAATGTATATGTCTCTCTCTCTCTCTCTCTCTCTTTCTGTGTGCGTATGTTTATATGATCTGACCATTTGACTCTAACTAGGCTTAAATTGTTTCAGCTTCTCATTGTCTCTCATGGGTTATTAGACTGCCTCAGATATTTATAAAGTACTACATTATTATTGAGAGTGACTTCCATAATGATCCTTCTTTTAGAATACAACTTTTGAGTATGTGCTTTTCTGTATCAACATTCTTAACAGTTACCTTCAGGTGAGAATATTAAGTCAATTGTTAGGTCTACAATGTGCTTCCAAGATGACTTGCTCTGCTTCTGCCACATCATCTTGTGCCAGTCCATCACAAGGTACTGGTACTGGTCAGTGCTAGTCTGTGAGTAGTGCTGGTGGCCTAGTACCCTTGTCTTGTACTAGACACACACACTGGCTTCTAAATATGCCAGACACTCCTTCCCTGAAAGGATGTTGCATGAGAAGTTTCTTTTCCTGGGAACATCCTTCTCGTAACAGTGTGATCAAATGCTGAAGAAGAGGTTTCCAAATTTCTTAGTTCACAGCACCTTCAGTGACTCATAATTATTCACATTGCTCATAAGGGGTTATTAAATATTTATGCACTACAACCCAGTAGCTTCTTTAAAAAGTAAAGTACTTACATTGAGAGAAAATGATATTTTACATTTCTTTCTTAAATAGCTACAATTAATTATTAATGGGCTGTGTGCATCTGTTGGACATGATACAACTCCTCAAACTTCAGCACTGGATTAGACTTTGCCATCTTTACTTTTATTCCACATTGATTTTTTTCTTGGCAATATTTTTTTAAATTTTTTATTTTTTTTAAATTTAGAAATGACAGAAAATTCTGCCCTATAAAGATCATCATCAAAGGAATATACTATGATCTAATATTAAAACTGTGAACTATCTTGAGCTTGCAGTTTGCACATTATCTGACACAGCCATGTTTTCCTAGAAATTTAAAAATACCCCATAATTTGCCAGTTTGTTTGCAACATAGGACTGGAGTGCCTTGGTACATATATTGGGAAAAATGTTGCTAAAGAAGGGCATAGTGCCATAAGAATTTGTTCTTTCATTAGAATTTAATGAAATGTATGCTTTCATTAAAAATATATCTTGATTGTTGTGTTCAAGACATAATAATCAGCAAGTCACTGTAAGCTAAGAGTCTGTGCATCTACTATTTTTCTTAGACTTCACAGTAAATATAAAAGTTTCTGCACTAAATATTTGAACTTAAAGAATGTACTACATATACCAAATTAGTAGAGAAGGTTGAAATCAAGAGTAATATGTAAACAAAGGGAAATTCTTCCCTATACAGTAATTTACTAAATTTGTGCAACTCAGTTTTCTATTTAGTTGAATAAGTATAGATTCAGGATTTTTTTTTTTTTTTTGTATAGTGACTCTTTTTTTCCCCCAGTACTGGGAATCAAATCATTGAACCCAAGGTACCCAACCACTGAGCTATATCCTCAGTCCTTTTTAATTTTCATTTTGAGACACGGCCTCCCTTATTTGTTGGGGCTGGCCTTGAATTTGTGATCCTCCTGCCTCAGGCTTTGGAGTAGCTAGCATTATTATAGGTGTGGGTCACCATGCCTGGCTGTATATTGAGTTTTAAAATATAAAACAGTCAGGAATATGGTAGCATCATTTGCCTCCAAAGTATCAGTCACATAGAAGAAGGGCCTGACATAAACTTAACAGGGGCCTTCACCAGGGAGAAAGACAGAGGCTTGTATCCAACCTCAAAACTGAGTGATTCTGGACCAAAGCATGGGTAGTCAGTGTGGTATCATCTGGCAACTCTGGAGGGATCCTGAGTCCATTTGTCATAAGGACCGAGCACAAATGACTCTCAAGGAGTTTGTGCTCCTCCTGAGTCCGGAGTTTTTCAACAGATGTATATGATAAGCAGAGGTAAGATGGCTATGGATTCCTAAAAACATATTATTAAACCATATCTCTGCTGTTTTAGAGCTCTTGTGAAAACAATAAATGTTTTTTTTTTGCACATTTTTTAAGGGCGAAGTTAAAATTAGCAATATAACTAACTCAGTGTTATCTGCATTTGAGTCAATTTTAGGATAACTAATACAGAGTAAGAGGTGAAAGGTAAGCATCATGAAAAAAAATTAAATTCATGATTCGTCTTTGCCAAAAGATGGTGCTCATGTATCTGTTAAGATTATGTAGGCAGCTACCAAGAAAGAGCAACATCCTTTCAATGAATGAGGAGATGTGAAATCTAAGGCTGGAGAATAATGGGCACACACTCTCATTGTTACCATGTTGCATTTGAAATGCAAACAACTTAATTTAAAAGATACATTTTCCTGGAAATATGTATTATTAAACAGCAGCCTCTGAGAAGAGAGTTAACATACAAATTAAAACACTTGTAAAAGAAAGGCAGGATTTTGCAACCATTTCATTATCTTCCATTCCAACAACAAAACGGGAGTGAAAGTATGAGGTTGGCCAAAGAGGAAACTGCAAAATAATACATCAAAGGCTGTTTTACATGCTCACTCCAAACTTAGAATTTCATCGTTTTGCTATGAGAAGAGGAAGACTGGACTGTCTATATGTGCGTCAAATGCATAATTTAGCATCTTCATTTGTAAGTATTGAGCATCGACTGTATGCCTATATTGTGATAAGTATTTTACATTCAGGATTTTACTTCATATCACAGTATTAGGAGGCACATACTACACTTATCAAATCCATCATAAAGAGAGGGAAAGTGAAGCTACTTCAGTGATTGGCTACATTTTAACAGCCAATATTTGAGTTCAAGCAATCTAATTTCAGACTTCACAAGCTTGGCCACTGTGATCTATCAGCTCTGCAAATACTTTCTTTTAAAAATTTGAATCCCAGGTGTATAGATTACATAATTTCTTTGTGTGTGTGTGTGTGTGTGTGTGTGTGTGTGTGTGTGTGTGTGTGTGTCGGGGGTGCTAGGGATTGAACTCAAGGAACTCAACCACTGAGCCAAATCTCCAACCCTATTTTGTGTTTTATTGAGAGACAAGGTCTCACAGAGTTGCTTATCGCCTCACTGTTGCTGAGGCTGACTTTAAACCCATGAGCCTCCTGTCTCAGCCTCCCAATCCACCGGGATTACAGGCATGTGCCACTGTGCCTGGCTAGACCGCATAATTTTAAACATTCTCTATTACTGTTACTCTTGTATGGAGTCAATTACTTCTCATAAACACATTTGAAAATGGTAGACACAAGCCCTAGAGCCCTGTGCTGTTGAATAGAGTGCTAACCAAGCTTCCCTCTAGTAGTGGTAAGTTGTTTCATCTAGAAGATAGTGCTTATAAAATAAGCAGTAGTGCTAACTTCAAGGACTGGTGTGAGGCATAGAAATAGTGTACATATAGTGTTTCTATACAGTACACATTCAGCATATGGAAGTAATTATGTTCAGACCAGATCTAACAAAATGTGCCTTAATTCTCTAAATTATCAGTAAGCAAAGAAAGTCTTATATAGAAAATCACCAAGGCAAACATTCATCCTCAGGGTAAAATTAGAAAGTATAGTTCTGTATAGATATGTTCAGCTCTGTAATATCCATTAAGTATATAGCCTCAGAATTATCCATACAAAGATGATTTTTAAGTTACAAAATAATTCTTTGCTAAGAGACTCATAAAATCTGTTCTGAAGTTGCAATTTATTTTAATGCATTTATAATGTGATGCAACTGATATGTTTTGTAAAGTAAATTACATAAAGTGAGATGGAATTTAAACTATTTTTCCAAATCATCAAGTCCTAGTAGTTTCATTACCAAATCCAGATTATGTCAAACTCTGTGGTATTAATTACTTTGCCCATTTCTTTTGCCCATAAAGTTCTAGATTGGTCTATCTCCTGGGAAAGTACTGTAATGAATCCTATCTGAATCAAATCTTACTAAATTTAAACAATTACCTTGGAAAGAATAAATGCACAACAAACTTGTTAAGCAAGAGCTATCTGTACAATTAAGGTTTGCAGGTTTCTTTGTATATTTTGTATTTTCACTAATATTGTATTTAATTTAAACTCATATGTGTTTCCAGATATCTAATTATGGCTATTTCCATTGTGTTTTTTCAAGCCTAATTCTCTAGTATAATTTAAATTTGAAGGTTCCCCAAAGTCATAATACAAATGTATGTTTAAAAAATCCTTAGTCCCTTGGTGAATTTATTTTAACACATCACCTCTTGCATTTCATTACATGGATTAGTCTTTAAAAATGGAGAACAGCTGGCCTTCGCTTGCTGTATGACTTCCTCCCATACTCTTCTCCAGGCTAAATAACCCCAATTCCCTTAGCCTCTCATCCTAAATCCTATTTTCTAACATTTAAATCACTCTGCTGATCAACCTGGCCCTCTTCAAATTTACTCACCTCTCTGTTATGCTAAGCAGTCATAATTCATTAACCAGTTTTCAATCAGTAATAAAGCAGCTGCCACTCACTGTACTCCCTGCTGTATAGGAAATGGCTCACCCGGCACAGCCGCTAACACACACACACAAACTGAGCTTTTTCCCAACTACTCTTTGGACCCACATTTTTAAAAAAAATTAATCTTTTTATATCAATTTGCAGATTTATGTGGTGGGCAGTACGTGCCAAAACTACCTCATTCTTTCATGCCACTCTGTTTGATATCCATAGTGTTCGTGACTGGTGCTGGCATTTGGGGCTCAAGCATACAGACCTGTCCACTCGATGCTTGTGGCTTTGTAAGGGCATCATAGAATAGACCAATGGAAAGAAACTGCAATTATTATGGAAAATAAAATATTAGAACTGCCAAGAAGAAAAATAAAGTGCTTCAAAAACAGAACAAAGTTTTGGCACAGGGTATTCGATGATGCCTAAGAAATGAGGATTGGTTATATATGTTCTTTGGCTGAGTAGTAAACATCAGAATTGTTAATAATGTAATGACGCTGATAAACCTCATTTTGATTGAGTACTTACTCAGTAACTATGTACTATGCCAACCACCATATATATGTTATCTTATTTAGCTATCACAAAAATTTACAAAACACTTGTGATCACTAGTCCCATTTTTCTAACACTAGGACTGAGGTTTATAGAATTTGAGTGTCTTTCTGACATCATTCAATGGCTAAGTAGCAAGGCCTGAAGCAAAATCAGATCATTGTGACTCATAGCTTAAATTCTTAACCCTGATATAGTCAATTAGAATAGTATACACACACACACACACACACACACACACACGTATTCTCAATTACAATAGTGTGTCTACATACACACACACACACTCTCAGTCTGGCCTTATTCTTTAGTATATTATACAGATGTATTCAGGAACGAGGCCAGATAGAAAAATTTAATTGTCCCAGTTAAACAGATATTCTGGTGTTCTAAGATTGATTAATTATTTGGTATTCTGTCAAATTGATATTCTAAAAATATTATCTTGACATTTATTTGGGAGACAGGTTAAGAACAACTAGGGTAAGAGTAGGAGAAGAAATCCTGAGCTTCTTCAAATTGATATTCTAAAAATATTATCTTGACATTTATTTGGGAGACAGGTTAAGAACCACTAGGGTAAGAGTAGGAGAAGAAATCCTGAGCTTCTTCAGTGATTCTGAGAAATAATACTCTGTAGAAACAAATGCTTTGTCACCCTAGGACAAGTCCCAGGGGGTCTTTCATGACTATCTTCTATTACTCGAGTGTTTCTTTGGTGTTCTCCCCTGTAACCTCACTTCCAATCCCTCCACAAAGTATTTCTTCCAACTCTGCTAGTACTCTCTCTGAGAATATTAAACAAGATGCTCTTGATATAGAATGGTATCATCTTGATATTTTTGGTTTTTAATAGCTTCAGTTGATATTGACAAGAGTATTCTCTATATTAATTCAGCTACTTCAGGAACCACTGCTGAATTGCAGTGTCAGGAAGAAAGGATTTCACATCTTGAATCTGATGTGGCTGCTATTTACTCAGGGCAGATGAATCTCATGAAATAGACTCTACCGTTCAGGAGGATTGAGAAAAAATATGGAGAAAATCCATGCTTTTGTGTTTAGGTTGTCCAAGTTCCTCTTTGAAGATACTTGTGTTAATAATGATATTCTTGCTCACTGTAAGATCTAGTTAATTTCTTCATAATCTCAGTATGTTTGGCATAAGGCTTGTGTGAAGAAGTGTGTTCTAGAGAACTCTCGAAGGTCATTTCTCCCATTGGCCATGGATGACTGTATTTAATCATGAAAAATGGCGGATGCATGCCAAAGCCAGGGCTGATCATAGTCCCTGCTTCCTGGTTTATCCCCAAAGGTTGCCAACTTTATTCACCTTTCACTTCTCTCTTGTCTATTGATCCTCTTTCAACATCACTGCCTCTGACATCTCCCTCTCCCATGTGCTCCCCTTTCTTTCCCACTCCCCATTCACACAATCTCCCCCACACTGTAACAGATAAGCTTCACGAGCGATAAATGGTGATGCTTTTCTCATTTCTGCTCCTTCTCCTATTTCTATTCCCAACAGGGATGCCTCTCTTTGGGCACTTTGCATTCTTAGACTGGCCTTGGCTTGCTTAGGATTAGTGATCCTCTTCTGGCTAAATGTATGATATTCTGCACTCTTTCTGTAGGAGACAGAGTCAGGCTCATTATGTTGAAATAATGTTTGCAGCTTAAAAGTTCTCAAATAGAACCTTGAGCTCTTCAGGGAAAAGATACTGTAATAATCCAATAAAGAATGAATACATAAATAATAATAGGATGGTCAATGCTCAGTATAGTGAGACAATTGTATTATTATTTTTTTGCTGCTGTGTAAGAGACACTATCAAATTATAATTTTTCAAAAGTATGACAGTCTTATTAAAAGAAAGAAGATTATCAGATATTTCCCTTCTCTCCTGAGGATGCAATGAAGAAACGGGTTAACATTGTTGTTGAAGGAATCCGGGTTAAATACAGTTTGTTTCAACATGGCTATTATATTTAAGTAAATCTAATCAGTATGCCAGGGTCGTTAAAAATGAATTGATGAACAAACAGACCTGCAAATAATGTTCATCCCAGTTTCCACAAGCTGATTCCCATGCCATGGGAACATTCCTTATGTGCTGGATGACCTTGTGTTGTGAACTATGTTGAGTTGAAGGTTTGTTCCTGACTTGTGTGATGAGCTGCATTGTGCCATACATAGGATTGTGAATAAAACCCCCATATATTCTAAATTCAGTTTAATTTTATGATCTTGGGCAACGTTTTTGTTCTCTTAGAATTTTGGTTTTCTCAACGTGAATTTGAGGACAATGAGTCCTTACCTAAGAGGATTGGTAAGCAATTCAAGGAGAACATATGGCAAGGGTGTGGCATGTGACTGATACACATGTAGCCCTAATAACTGTGGGTTAAGTCAATCCTATAGTCTCAACGCTCAGATATTCCTAGATCTCAGATAGTTTTCTAAGAATAGCAACTGCCTTTTTTAACCTCAATCTCTTTACCTATTAAAAATTAATTGGCCAACTTCCAGGTATCATATTATATTGGGTACTCTAAACAAAACTGAAGAATCTATAGTCTGGTGTTTGGGGCAAATATGTTAAAGGATATCCTTGATAAAGGATTCATAAAGTAGTGTCTAACTGGAAAACTGGAAGAATGAGTAGCCCAAAGCACAGTAGAGTGAGTTCATTTGCTAATAATATCGGACATGAGTACCTTAAAATGTTTTTCTGTGACTGAAATGAGGCTGAGCTCTCAACAACCTATCATGGTTTTGATATGTGGTGTCCCTCAAAATCCCTCATGTGCAACAATGCAGGAAAGTCTAGAGATGAAATGATTGGGTCATGAGAGTGTTAACCTAATCAGTGTGTGCTGGAGCAGGTGGGTACCTGGGAATGTGCTTTTGGGGTCTATATTTTGTCCTTGTTAAGCAGAGCTCTCTCTCTTTGCTTCTTGGTGGCCATGTCCCCAGCTGCTTTCCTCTGATGCCCTTCCACCATGATGTTCTGTCTTACCGCAAGCCCCAAGAAGTGAAGCTGGCTGTTTATGGACTGAGACCTCTGAAACTGTGAGCCCCCAAATAAACTTGGTTTCCTCTAATTGTTCTTGTCAAGTCTTTTGGTCACAGCTGCAAAAAAGCTGACTAAAAACAAACTCAAGAATATATCCAGGGTACTATCTTCTTCCATATGATAACATTATTTGGGGCTTCTAGTTTCCCACCTTTTGTTTTTAAATCAATGACCTCTGGTTGAATTTAGAATCAATGAGAGTAAGATTTATGATTAGGCATTTTTTCTAGATTTCCTCTTATAAATATTCCAAATAAATAAAAAGGCACACATGCCGTTGAAACAAAAGAATAATAGAGAGATTTAGCTAACAAAAGAAGTCAATTTTCTAGAAACTCAAAGGCAGACCATGCATGTTGATTAATTCATCCGACAAGAGAATCTAACTAACTTATGCTCCAGGGGGTAGGGTGGGCCTAGCAAAAAATATCCTCTGTGGAAATATAAAATTACTTGAGGACTGAAATTTGGGTGACTGGTCATTTGAGCAAACAAGGGTTGGAGCTGAAACCAGGACTCAGTATGTTTTTAAACTTTCCAGGTCACTTCTCTAACTCCCCACTGACAGATGACTTGAGTTTTACTTTCTGGACAGGTAAAATTAGCAGGTTGACCAGATGTATTGGAGGGTGGCAGGTCAGGACTTGCTATTAAAAGTGGGGGATTTAATATGAACTCACATAAAGAAGACCCATCCCACCCCAACCTGTTCCTTCCCTTTCCCCCTCCTTGGGTGCACAGAGCTTATGTTATTGGCATCCTTATGATCTGCCTCACCTCACTCCCTATCCAAGAAGATTTTAAAGATTACACCATTGAATAAAATAACTAGCCCAAGATAATACCAAGGGTCCCTCTAAGATTACCTTAGAGAGCAATTATTTTCAAACTTGTCTGCATTTGAGTCTCTCGGAGGAGATTTTAAGTAGCCTGAAGCTTGTATCTCAACTCAAATCAATTGAGTCAACATATCTGG
Source organism: Spermophilus citellus (assembly GCF_964194105.1). Lineage (NCBI taxonomy): Eukaryota > Metazoa > Chordata > Mammalia > Rodentia > Sciuridae > Spermophilus > Spermophilus citellus. Next base: position 147,465,532 of record NC_138187.1, on the reverse strand, counting down.
GAGTAGCACCAAGAAGCTGGTAATTTTTTAAAAAGCACTCAGCAGCCCTGCAGTGAGGTTCATCAGTCAACAAACGTTGTCCTTTAACACAGAGCTGTCACGTTGCTCGTAATGCTTCTTTTATTGTCTCTAAGCACTTGAAGAAAACCTTAATGTGAAAGAGAAAAACAAAAACTAACAGAAAAAAAAATGAAGCCATGAAATTCACAGAAACAATGCAGGATGGAGATGGGCAACTTGAAAACCTGTAATGAATTTTAAACATGTTCCATGTATGAGAAGAGAATACATCGCCATACAAAAGATAGAATCAAAGAAGTTCAGTTCAATTCTATTCGGAAATGCTGGAAGTTCACATGAGTTAACCTGCTCTATGGTGGATCCTAACCCATGTCCATCCTCATCCCTCTCCACCCAACTGCTGCTGTCAGCTCTAGCACCCTTGGGCGCTCAGCCCCTCCCTCCCCAGCCCCAGGCCCCGGTTCCTTCTGGCCTTGGAGGTTTATGCTTCATTTCTCAGTCTTTTCCTAGCCTCAACAGGCTCTCTCCTGATCTACTACACATATTTCACCTCTTCTAGCCCACTCTTTCTCTTTTCTTAAGAAGGAATTACATAAACCTCTGCATAATAGCTTCTTAATAATAATGTGTATCTTGTCTTATGATTTACCAGAGAGGTTAAAAATCACAGTTATGGAATCAGACAGACCTTTGGACTTGCCATTTATGGTATTTGAATTCTGTGTACTGATGAGCAAGTGACTTCATTTCTCTGAACATCAGTTTCTTCATTTCTAAATGAAATTAAAAATAAGAATAAGTACCAAATGCAATGACTGGGTACGTTGCCTGGTGCATGGTCGGTACACACATTGTTCAATCACAAGTAAGAAGCAGGTTCGGGCTTTTCCTGGCCTCTTCCATAGTCCACCTCTTTGTGACTGTTTATTGATCATTGCTTGCTTTGTGATGTTATGGTGGTATATGGGCCTTTAGAAAGGAAGATATCAATTTTATAATCTAGATGTTAAATTTTATAACCTAGAGCCTTCTTCTTCAAAGTATGGGCCAAGCTAAGGGTCAATTCATAGATGTGGACAGAGGGGCCTCTCCCAACGACTAGTAGGAAATCAGCTCCTTCTCTGTTTTGCAGGCCTCTTCTAGTTTCCACCCCACTTCTAGGTGCAGTATGAATGTCATGCTGCGATTCTCATACTGACTGCCCTCCTTTAATTGTTGTACCCCTCCATTGGAATCTCTTATCTCTGTGTTCCTGGAATTGCAAACCACCCCTGTCTCCTCACTCTTTCTCATCTAGAGGTTGACACACAGTGGAAGGCACTCCATCCCATCTATTCATTTTTTTCTGTCTATTATAGTGGGAAAATCTAATTTTTTCCATTCACCATCTTTGATTTTTTTCCCCTTGCAGTCTAGATAGAAGATAAAGCAACAAGCAACATTTACAATATCAACAGGTACTCTTTCTTTGTTTCTCTCTCTTTGTAATCTTGATGTAACAATCCAAATCCCTCCCCTTAGCACACTATAGATAGAAATGTTGGAGAAATTACTACTATTTCAGAATAATTTTGTCTCTATGCACACTTTAACTGATAGTGATTGCACATTTTATTTTAAATACTTGCTATTGTCCTCCACCAGAATATCATCCTACCCGAAGGCTGTGGCTATACTTTGGACATATATGTTTTACTAGACACAGACAAAAGTGCTTGGCATTTTTTTTAAATGCCCACTCTTCCAAATACTATAAAAGTCACTTGGAACAAGATGATGCCTTATTATCCTTAAAATAATTTTGTTCACTTATGTATTATTTCTTATAAAAAGAAATTTAAGGAATGTAAGTTTGGCAACACCAATATCACAATGTGTTTATGTGAACACAATAACTTTGATATTATGTTTTCCTTTCAACTTAAAAATTCAGTTGCAGAAATAAAGACTGAATATCCAACATTCACATTCCAAAATCCAATCATCTGCAAATGTAGTGATGTGCTAGAGCTAAGGAGAGTTGTGTGCTGGGATAGCACTTGTCCAATGTGCACACAAGTTACTCAGGGATCTTGCTAAAGTGTAGGTTCTGATCCAGTGGGCCTGGGAGCCTGCATCACTAGGCAACTTCTAGATTATGCTTATCTTTCTAGTTTATGGCTCATACTTTGAAGAAGAAGGCTCTAGATTACAAAATTTAAAAAGCCTATGGATTATAGAAACAAAGCAAATGGATTAAAATTTCTATAACATGCTGTCAGAATTGGGGGAATAAAACAGTTGAAATGGGAGTCATAATGGCGAGTAAACAACATTGTAAAGATTTCAATAGTTTTTACTGACATTATATAATCACAACATAAGGAACATTTCTCCCTCTTAGTGACAAGATAACTTTATTCATTGGTGATGGTTGAAATGTCTGATGATTGCTTTTTAATTTCTTCAGGTGTTGCAGTAAAATTTAGGCAACTTTCTTGTTTGCTTTATATAGTTGTGGGTAATATATACATTGAACTGTCATGAAAATTCTACTTTATTACAAGTGACAATTATAATGATGAAATATCAAGTCCTGAAGAATCTGGTTTTTTTTTTCTTATGAATCATTTACAGTTAAATTGCCACATGTAGGTTTATTTTTAGTTGTAGTAATGAGAAATTGCAACATCTGGAGTTTACAAAAACGATTAAGTTTTTATTTCTAGAGAAAAATCTCATCATAGATTCGTTCCTATTAAGAAAAATAAATATATCCAAAATCAGGCACAAAAAATTATTATTTAATCATTTTAAAGTACTTTGTAAGCAGCACTTTTTCCCCATGCTGTGTCATGATTTTTATTTGCAATATACAGTGGTAAAAATTAGCATATGTTTGCTAGACAATAAAGTGGCATTGCGCTTTGTATTGAAAAACAACTACATCAAAAGTATCTGAGTGTGTTGCTGCTTAAAATTTGAATTGATTTCATAGGAATTAAGAAAACTTAATAAGCTTAAATGTCTCATAGAAATTGTTCAACAGATCATGAACAAAATGTCTCCTCTGATGTAAAAAGATAATTTCTAATAATGTTTAATGAATTGAAAAGAAAATGATGCTGTTTTCTCCAGCAAGGGTGCTGCTGCATTCCTAGACTCCCGTGCTTCTTGCTAGCCCCGAGCACTTCCTACATCTGTTTTCCTTTCAATGACTCTGAGCTCAGGAGAGCAGCAGACGGTTTGCTGGATTTTGAACACATGGATTTGTCACTTAGAAGCAGCCACACACACACACACAGTCACTCTCCATGACTATTATGATTATTCAAAATTAAGTTTGGGATAGAGAATACAAGGTTTAAAAGAGTTATATTTGCTGCCTCAAGTTCCAAGAATTCACATTTTTTTCCTGAGTAGTATTAGATTAATATTGTTGATATTTATTTACATATTTGTACTATGTTAACATCCACAACATCCACATGTAGACTTCATTCATCTGAAGAGCTATTCTCTTTCAAAACAGACTTGGAGAACTGAGGTTGAAGGACATTTAAAAAATTTTTTAAAATTTGTCAATTCTTAGAACAGCAAAAATTGCAAGTCAAATGTTATATAATATACTTCTCAAAGTCCCCTTTGCTCTCATTCTAAAGTCTCCGTGTTTAGGTGTACTTCTAATAACCTTCTAGATTTTGAAGCTGAAGTAGAATAGAAGCAGCATCTTCAAAAATTTCTTGGGGTGGGAGATGTCTTAAAAACAGGCACACTGACTACAAGAAGGGAAATTATAACTCAAGACAAATAGTAATAAAAAATAATAAAATAATAAAAAATTCTAGAAAACATGATCCCACCCTTTAATAGACTGCAGTTAAATTTCTGGGACAAAGTTCAAAATAATGAACAAGTCAAGAAGGCAGTAAAATATAGTTCCATATGCTCTGATTAAAAAGATCTGATGATAATAATTTACAAATAAAAGGTACTTCTAATTATTTGAAGTATCAGGAATATGTTTTCTTCTGGAACAAAATCTCTCCTAGTAATATCAGGATACTAAATGGTCTGAATGACTAAAACTTGGAGAGATCTAGAGCTGTATAAGCCACAGTCATTGAGGGTGGACATGTGATAAATAATAGTGTGATAAGAGCAACTGTAAGTAAGTACAAACATGGTTTTAACAGAGTGAAGATAATGATCAAGTTAGTTGAGGGTACAGAAGATTTTACACAGGAGTGATTATTAAACTGCGTCTTGAAGGAATAATAGTTATAGGCAAAAAGGGAAGTTTTAGTAAAATTATATATAAATTATCCTAGATGACTTCCTTGTTGCACTGAGTCAATTATCTATAATCCCAAGGAGAATTTGGACTATTGTAGCAGGTGAAAATGCAACAGAATATTGCATAAATGGTAGACTTGGCAAGCATGCCTCCATCCATCCAGTCATCTGTCCATCTCTCCATATGTCCATTCATTCATTTATCCATCCACTCATTTATTATTGTGTGCCTAATTTGGAAGAAAAACTATCACACCCAGGTAGATTCATACCTACCTGTTGTTGCTCAGGGGGAAAGACTACTAAAGGTACATTGGCTGAAAAAGTCTGGAACATGTCCAAGATGATAGGCTAATATCTGAAGGCACCAGGTGAGGAGGTGTGCATGTAGTACAAAGAGACGGCCAGCTTGCATCTCAACTCATACCACTTTCCTCCATATGGCAGCCAAATTGGTACTCGCTAATTGTCAGTTATAGAGCAGAGAAACTTTAATGATTTATTTTGCTGTGACAAAATATCTTCCTGTGATATCCATTGGTCGTTCTTCAGAAGTTACCCCCCCCCCCATGTTATTCTAGGTTTTGCCAAAGTCCAAGTGAAACTTCCTATTTTAAGGGGTATAGACAACTCACCAACCTCACTAAACTAGAAAATCAACCTAGAAGTGTAGGTGACAGATAAAAGTAAAGGAACATGTCATCTATATTAATTCAAGATTTCTTCTCAGTTGAGAGCATAAAAAATAGAGCCCCATTTCATAAATAAATACTAGTTATTCTTTAAAACATGTAGATATTAGGAAATCTTTGGTGTCCATCACCATCTCCCTTAGTTGATGTGATCTATGCTCTCCCATGGAAAATTGTATATGCCCTTATTAAAAATTCATCATATTTGAAAATAACTATTTATTTGTGTATTTGAATTTCTCCTAAGTTTTGAATTCTTTCCAGAAAAGATCATGTTTGACTTGACTTTGATCCTCAGCACCTAGCCCCCTACTGAACATAAAATTAGCTTTAAATACATAATTGCTGAGTAACTGAGGCAGATAAGGAGGATAACATTTATGAAGGAAAGATGGAGTAAAACAGCCCAGCCCAGCCACAGAACTGCCTTGGTGGGCATTTGCTGGGAAGAAAATTATAAGTAGAACAACAGAGAAAAATTATGTCAGACGAGGATAAAAATTGAGGCCAGGACATGAAAGGCCTTTGGAGCCATAGTTAGGAGGTCAAAATTTTTTTCTGTTTTTTTTTTTTCAGCAAAGAGTCAAAAATGTTTTAAACTGGCATGTGACATGAATATGTTGGCCTTTTAGAAAGATAACTGGATGCACTGCAGATGCCAGGTTCAAGTGAGATGGGGCTGAAGGATAAGAGATGCTTAGGGGCTATCCGAAAGCAGTGTCAGAAGAAATAGATAAGAGGCAATGATGTCACAGCTCTTCAAAAGAAGAATTAACAGAATGAGCTGAGTGAATGATGGACACATCTGTGCAGTTGAAACCTGGTAGACTCGACGATGCAGTAAGACAGTATTTAAAGAAGTGTGTAATTGGGATTCAGCACACAATTGGGAATATGGTAAAACCTCTAGCACTGTTGTGATCCTTCACTAGCTAAATACAAAGAAATACAGGTGACCCTCAAATCTGGGCTTTGCCAACTGCTAAGAGTCTTTTTCCATGTTGCCTACATTCACCATGACTCTTCTGGGACAAGTCTGGGAGTAATTAAGGAAGCTGTCATGCAGTTGAATCTACTTATCTGAGTCCTTAAACTTGTGTATAACATTTGTACTTTTTATTGCGTGTTAATAGATGAGATGACATTAAAGTGGATTCAACTTGGTCGTAATGGACAATCTTCCCAGTTTTTGTGGACTTACTGGCTGCATTCACTGGTAAATAATTACACAAAAGTTGAAGAAGGTGGAAGAATTGGTAATAACTCCCACGTTCCTGATATAAATGACTTGTAGTTCCATTAATTAGGAAAAAAATGGAAATATAGTAGTAGGGACAGATTATTAAGGGAATAATGAGTTCTGTTTTCCATATATCAATCTTGATAAACTTTGAGATATCAAGAATAAAACTTCCAATTTAATACTCTGACTCCTGGAGTGATACTAAAAGTTCTGCTCTGGACAGTTTTCCTTTGGAGTGGGAAGAGCTCAACTGAGTATAAATGTTATTTATATTCCTTCATCTTTCCCCAAAAATGCTTTAAATCTTGCTATGTATCTGACCCATTTTCAATTGGAAACTCAAAGTTAGCTGGGTAACATACTATCATTACAGTTATGACTGGATCCTACATTTGCTGACTTAGATATTCTCCAAGGAAACTTGATGGACAGCAATTATTGCAATCCAGAACACAGCCTTGAAGATGCAACTGAAAGAAAAGTTTAGGTAATAATTGTGGTATAGCTACTAGTGTATTAGTTTTGAAGGCTGTTTGTACCAATTGTCTCTAATGATGTGTGGGATGAAGAATTTCTAACAGAAGTCCGTGTAAGCATCTTTCTCTCCAGATCTGAAGATGAGCTGTCATTCCCACTGGAAACCTGCTATTATAGGTTTGTTGCCAAAGAAGATATTTTCAGGTCTTTAAATGCTGGGATAAAGAAAGACGTGATCAGCTTTATTTTTGTTTAGATCTTGAATCTCCTGCTTCACCAAAAGACATTGGGAAACTGATGCGGCTAAAGAAAGATGATTTCTATCCAAGGTCACTCAGAGCCCATGGTACTACTTGTGCTTCTTAAATCATCTGCAGCAGAAACTAAAGCAACCCACATACAGGCAAAGACCCAGAGTTTCTGTGGTTTGGCTGGGCCTGTGGTGTGTGAGTTGATTTCCATAGTGCTGGACTGTGGTTATTTATTTGTTTAAAAAAAACTCTTTAGTACTTATAATAAAACTTTTTCTCTTGAAAGGAAAGGTAGGAGTGGATCTCATGAAAATCAAAGGGAGAGCATTAGAGTAGAGGAAAGGGACCAGGGAAAGGAAGGAGGGGAAGGAATAAGGAAATGCTGGAGAATGATATTGGCCAGATTATACTGTTACATTGTGCAAATGTACAAATATGTAACAGTATAGTTATAATGCACCCATAAAATTTGTAAAAAAATTGTTTTTTCTTTCTAAAACAAATGATTGCAGCCAATTAGAGGTCTGCCATTGCATCTAAAGTTAGAGAAATGAGTTTTTTTTTTATATACTAAGAAAAAAACAATGATGTGGGGCAAGCAATTTGGGTTTCCTTTATAAGAATGTGGGTCATTCAAGACATCTGTGGTAAAAGTCTGGTGGGGAAAGTCATCTGAGATGTGGGTGAAAAAAATGAAAGAAAAAAAAAAGACATGAGTACTAGCTTGAGATAAATACAAAATAAATGCACAGCATCTGGAGCTCATCAATAAATATCATGGTGATAATAGAAACCAATAACTTCTCAACAGAAGGTGCAAGAGCTAAGATGTTGTTCCCATGACAAGGCTGGTGAGGACATGGCCTCTATTTAGGAATGTAAATCTCTAAGAATCAAGGTTCCCTTATCAGAGAGGGGCTTGAGACTAGAGCAAAAGGGCAGTCAATCTAGATAATGAATGATCCAGTGGGTCCAGAAGATGGGGGACTAGTTCAAAAGGAAATGGAATGCTAATACCTCCAGAACACTTCTCCCTCCTCCTCACCTGTTGCCAAGGTCACCTTCCTCCAGGGAATTGTTCCTCCCAACAAGTAGTTGTTAAGAAGTACCCACTGGGTGGCTCCCTTCCTGCCTTTCTGGGCAGATGTGAAAAATAGGGAAAGACATCCTCTGCATAGCCCCCTTGGTCACATAGGCAAGATAGGAGAGAAGGAAGGAAACCTAAAATCTATAAAGGGGCAAGACACCCCCACTTCCTGGGGCACCAGCTTTGGACCCCTTACTCTCTGGTGGAGTCCCTCTCCTCCCCTCCCCTCCCCTCCCCTCCCCTCTTCTTCTCTTCTCTTCTCTTCTCTTCTCTTCTCTTCTCTTCTCTTCTCTTCTCTTCTCTTCTCTTCTCTTCTCTTCTCTCTCTCTCTCTCTCTCTCCATATATATATATATATATTTTTTCTATCTTTAAATAAAACTTTTTGCTCTTGAGAAAGAAACAAACATATAATGACTGATTTCAGGTAGCTCCCTAAAGAATAAGAGTTATATATTTAATAGCCAAAGCATTTTCCCCCATGATATTCTATCTGTTCTTGATGGGCAGATGAACCGGAAAAGGACCCAGACAAAATTTAAAAAGGAGATAAGAAGTCATTTAGACCATTAAGCTCTGCTTAAATTTTAAAATATGTATGTGTTTCTAACACCCAAAATCATGTTAGAAAAATAATATATGCTCAGTAAATACAGGCTTAGTTTTAAATTAAATTTGCCATATCTTTCAGCAGGCTATATACCCAATTAATCTCTAAATTATTTCATCTGGCATCAAATCACTGGCTCTAGAATATTTACTAAGAGTAGATATTGTATGTGAATACTCACTGAACTCAAAATTAATTTCCTATTCACAAATTTAAGAAAAGAAAGAGATTTCTCAGATGTGTATAGAAGAGGTTATTTATTTAATACATATTTTTTGGAAAAGTTCCTAGCACTTACAGTAGTGTCCACTACATAGCAGTTATGATGACCAACCAATCTTTTGCAGATGCTCTTGGTTTTAGAACCAAAGGTCCCACATCTTCAGAATGTTTTCTGTCCTGGATAAACTGGAATGATGGGTCACTGCCCGTGAGAATATTTGTGGGATAAAGAATACACAAAAGAAGAATTCTCTCACTCTATTTATTTATTAGTTAAGGAGTCAAAAGTGGACAGCATACTGATGATATAAACTCTGAATGCAATTGTGCTCCAAGACAGTGATTTTTCATAATCGGATTCATTATTTGTGGTAGCAACATCATTTTTCTTTATTTCCCTGTGGGGTTCACACCAATATAGTCTCCAAGAACGTAGAGAAATAGCTGTTTCAAGTTTGGTTTCTAGAAGAAAAAACTTTCATATGTTTGAAATTTTTTTTTAATTTGTAAATGGGCATAATACCTTTATTTCATTTTTTAAAATTTTTTTTGTGGTGCCAGGGATCTAACCCAGTGCCTCACACATGCTAGACAAGCGTTCTACCATTGAGCTACAGCCCTGGCCCCTTTTCATCAGTTTTTGACTTCACATAACAGGCAAATTTGTGGACTACTCACTTCAATCCATATTGTGCCTGCAAAATGAGACATACAGTTTTTTTAAGCCTAGCTAGCAGAATAGTTTATTTTTCTAAGTTCAGCAGTCAATCATTTTACGTTGCTTTTTAAAAATTTTATGTCTCCAAACATATCATCCGAATTGTCTTTGTGATTTATTGATTTTATGAAGCTATACTTAAAAAAAAAAAGTTTGTTGAGACAGCCCCAACGACACAGAAAACCAATGAACAAACCAATTCACTCTAAAATCTATGTTAGAATGTATTCAGAGCTTAGAAAAATTTCTCATTACCTATAAGTTTGACAATGTAATTATCTCTAACAAGAATTTAGATGTGTAGTTTTATTTCCCTCTCATTATTATCTGTACAAAGTATTATACTGAATAAATGTCATGACACATGACACACCGAAGAGGTATAGCAATCAGAAACATAACTGATCAACCAATATACTATAGAGCTTTTTATAATGAAAATACTATAGCCTGATGATTGTAGGAAAGCTTATTTAGATTTTTTTTAACTCTTGAAAGACTATTCACATCATTTCTATATAAGATTGCTGACCTTGGTGAAGCCCTCGAGGGAATTCAAAATTTATGCAACAAACCAGAATCTTTTTTGTTCTAAAAAATGAAAAATAATCTCTATTTGACTTCTTATAAATCAAAGTCATTGCCTGTAATGGAAGATAAACATAAATTCAACCTCTTCAAAAAGTGAGGTAGAATAATGTATTTTTAAAGGTGTGAAAGCGTGTATTACAGTCTGGGAGAAACTGAACCATAAACAGATTCCATCTTCCTTAAAATAGTGGCCTAATATTTCTTAGGATGGAATTTTGAGTAGCAATAAAATAAAAGATGAAAGATCTATAAAGTACGAAGCAGAGGGCACAGGATTGTGACACCCCACCCCTTCACATAACTTAGGCAAGGAAACTTTCTCACAATTCGTCTGTACAACATGAATTCCTTAATTTTCCCTACTTAGCATGTTTTACTGTTACAAGTATCCGAAAGTTATCAATTTAATTTATGGTCTTTTCAGCAGACTGCTCTGATACTCAGTGCGATTATTTGTGACATGGTCCTATTGTGGCTCTTGAGACCAGATGGCACCTTTATTTGCTTGTTTGTTTTGTTTTCAACATATTTAAACTGAATTCAATCTGGGTCCCAAATTTAACAAGGAAACAGTTTATTTTAGTTATTAATGATCTGTATCTGTTGATGCCAACACAACAGACGGAAAAATATAATCAATTGTTATTTCAGATTGTTTCACTTGGTATGCCTTATTGTTTTACCACCAAGTAGATCTCTTAAATACCTTTTTTTTTTTCTTTTGGCATTCACTGATAGAATCTGTCTTCTCTTTAGCTTCTAGAACTTGTCTTAAACTTTTATGTGTCTCAGGCCACTTTAGCAATCCCATGAAGTCTATGGATTCTCAGAGTAATGTTTTTATGTATTGGATAAAATGAAGAAGACTACAAGGGAAATGATACAGAGTCAGTTCTATCCACAGAGCTTTTGGGAGCGCCCCTTGAAATCACCTGCTATAGCACAATACACAGAAGGAATTTAGATATTGCCATTAAATTTAAGGGGGAAGAGATCAATAGAGAAAAAGCCTTTATTTAAGCCTCTAGATTTATTTCCAAGCTCAGAATAACCAATCTTGATATTAGTTTTGTGTTAAGTTCACAGGGAGATTTGAGTGTTTCTGCAAGTACTTAGGTATGGGAAATGGTGGGGAATATCAATGGGAACATACTTTTACCTTGCGAAATGATCTTTTGTTTGAACTCTTGAAGACAAAATGTGTCACTTCCTGAATGTGTTAAGTTTATATTTGCCTCTTGATAACTTTATTCATAGTCCAAAGCCACAAGAATCTAAGACTGGGAGAAAGTAATAGATGTTTCCTCTTCCTGCTCTACATGTACTCAGCAATGGTTTATTATGCAGATTGTATCAAGGAAATTTTTGTCTCTATTATGAAGTTACTAAGTCAGTTTAATCATTAATGCCTAAAACAGCATTGTTTTAGAATTTTATAAGGCTTAAACTGATTTAATTGATGACAAATTATCTCCATGGGAATGCTCATGTCAGGTTACAGCATCAATATTTAAATAAATACATTTCGGAAAAATTTGTCAGGGTTACTCCAAGCTTGTCATCCACCTTTTCTGAAATATGACATATTCCTTTTCCCTTTGGTCCCTAATTTGATTCTATCCCTGGAGTTCCATGTTTTGACTCTCTCCACCAGCTTCTCACCTGAGCATGGATCTTTTATCATCTTTATAAGAACTCCCAGCCATGTATGAAAGACAATATATCATGAGCTCTGTAATGTTTTGAACAATCAATAAAAAAAATAATAAAATAAAATAAAATTAAAAAAAAAATAACAGCTTTTTAGACTCCACTACTCCTGTTATTAAATTGGATATCCCTAAGAGTATCTATATAAGTCCTACCCTAAATTGAGGCCCTATTCCTGGTCTCAATTTCTAATGAATAAAAAGTTATGAAAATTCTTGTATACTACAATGTAGAAATTAAAAACAGAAGTTGTCAATCTGGTTATGTGATATAAGCCTCACCAAAGAAAATATCCAGTAAAATTTTAGTCCCTGCAAATTTTGCTCTTGAAAGACACATGTCAGGACAATCTTTTACAAAACCTAAGAATTCTCACTGATTTGTTCTCTGTACAAATCATTTTACAAGGAAAAAGAAAGTTTTGTTGTATGTCCTGAAGGCTAGACCCTTCATTCAGACCTCTGCTGGCTTTTGTCTCTAGTTCATCTTGGCATATCACAATGCAGATGGGCAAAATAATCGAGACAGATGGGCATGAGAACAATCATGCCAAGACTCCAGTCTGCACATTACATTTGTATAGCTAATAAGAATTTTATTTCATTTCTTTTTTTGCTCATGTGACAATATTGGATCGTAGCCTATATGGTGGAGTAACCTAGCCCAGTGGTTAAAAATATACTAAATTTGCAAAATATGGATATAAAAATATCAAAATATGGATATGAAAACATGTAAATCAAGTTTGTTCAACAAATAACTGCTTTAGGATAATATTAAATAATGGAAAGAGAGACATTAAATGATGCCATGAATGCAGACATTTATCAACTTCTATTTGATGTAGATTTTCAAGTCATGCCTAAATGATTCTGGGGTCTAGATTTATGTTTTGTCAAGTAGATCAAAGAGAAGCAGAAAAAAGGCTGAATCCCACTGTGAGAAACAATGGAGAAGATCCTATTTTATTATTTTTTTTCCTTCTGGCTTATCTATCAAAAGTCAAAAGAAATCTTTATAATACACATACGCATGGATCATAGCTGGGGGTTTGCATATCATTAATATAGAATATGTAATTATGAAAGTTGCATTTCTCATTTTTTAAGTGAACTTGCTGTTCCAGTATAATTAGTTTAATAGACATGATCTCAATAATCAGAAAACAGAACATAAATGAAAAGAGCTGAAAAAACATTGCTTTGGTTAAAAAAATCAATCAAAAGAATCATGAAAAATTAACTTGCAGAAAATGTATGTCATGACAATGGATAACTTAGCTGTAGGTAAAATGATTATTGTTTTGCTGAAGATTGAGAATTGTAACATTTGCTATTCTTTAAACATAAATGAATTTTTCCGCCTGCCTGATTTTGTAATCAGAATCTGCCAGAATGCTATTTACATGTACCATCATTTGCAAAAGCAGAAATACATTCAGGGCATCAAAGTTGATAATACATAGAAGTAAAGGCCCTTGCTGCTTTACCGAAACTTTGTTATTTAAGTGCAACACTGACTAAGATGAATTGTGCTACTCGAAAGTTAGGTTAGTCCATGCACAATTGGGCAACTTTCAATTATAGAATTCGTGAAGCTTCCCTTGAATAGGACTAGTTATTAACATTGGCCTCACACTGAGATAAAACTACATTTTTAATCTTAAAGTACTCACAGTGTATAAAGCACCACTGCTGTTAGAGCTTTTCCAGTTTCCTACTGCTTCGGCTCACTTTGTCAGACCCATGAGAAATCTAGTCTTTGTGAATGCTCAGTTTATGGTATTAGGAGAATATAGAGAGATGCTGGCTATTTACATGGGTAGTGCATATTTAATTTAGTCCCTATCATTATCATACCCATGCCTCCAAAATGCAAATGTCTTTTATTAGGATAAAGCATGCTATTTGCACAAAAGGACTCATTTCTTCCTAAGAGATGAGCAAAAAAGAAAGCCTAAATGATCATAATGGAGATTTAGGGAAGCAATTGTAAATAAAAGAACTATTTTTGAACTGCTTCTCTGACTCCCCAAATTGATCATCTATCAATTCAATAACAAGAATTCATTAGGGTTTCTGTGAGATAAAATGTGATGTAAAATTGCTATTCCTCAAATGCATGATCTCTATTCTTTGTTTTCATTTGGTCGAAAATATAGGGAAGCAGATAATTAGTCTGTTGTGTAGAATAAAACTCTACAAAAATTAAACAAGATTAAAAGTCCTTTTAGGTTTTGCTTTTTTTTTTTTGGTTATATTACAAAAAAAACATTCCCTTAAAGATGTAAAAATATTTTTAATTCTGTAGACTTGAAGAATAGTTCACCTTGGTCTTTAAGGTGAATATTGGATTGAACTTCAGAAGGATAATGGGATCTTGCATTATCCTAAAGAGATGTGGAGAGGAGGTGGAATTCAGGAAACACAAATGCTACAGGGGCTGCCCTGCTACGTTATCGGGCCTTTTGTACTGAGCAATTACTGAAAAAAAGGAAATTGTTAGAAGTCAGGTGCAACTTGCAAACCAGATACTGCTGACCATAACTAGATTGAGAAGATGAGGAGTTAGGAATTTATCACTTGGGATTTCCATGCCCTGTGTGGGAGAGCATGAGCGGATTCAAAAGTGTTGATCCCAGTCCTTTGACATTCAATTTGTCATTCTTTTGAGTTTCCATATTCAATTCCCTCAGAGTACAAAGAAAGTTGGAAGGCTTCTGATTAACTTTTGGGTCAACAGCCCAATGTAAATATTAGAATAACTGGATAGATTGTCATGGTAAAGAGGCAAAAGCTGGTAAGTGACAATGTTATCTTAAAATACAATTTTATCATATTCTTTTGAAGAAAGGACCCCATATTAGGCTGCTCTTGCTTCATGAAAGTCTTACACAATACTTTTATCTTGATTCTGATGTGCATAACACTTCTGATTTTCACTTATTTTCTTAATAGGAAAACAGCAAGGGAGAACGTTTGGTTCCTCTAAGTGTAGCATTATCAGTTTTATAAATTTTAAAGGCTATCATTTTTGCTTTATAAATAAGTCTTTGAGGAATCTGAAGAAAAGCATGGTTTTCCTAACACAGTACTGGAAACCACACTATTGGAGAGACTATTCAATATAATATCATTTTATCAAAAAATGATCTAAGACTAGTAAATTTGTAGTATTGCAAGTATTGACTAAATGATTTCTATGCTAGATTGTATCTATTGCTCTGTTTTGAAACTCACTGATTCTTTTCCTTTTCTGCTCCTCTTTGCTGTTAAACGCAATCAGTAAAGTTCTTATTTCAGAGATTGCAGTTTTCAGTTCCAGTATTTCCATCTGGCTCCTTCTTTATATTTTTATTTATCTGCTCAGATTTCCCATATTTTTATCACCAGGACTATAATTTTCTTTGTCACATTGGGTTTAGTGATAAAAACCTTGCTTGCAGTTCTTATTTGCTAATTGCAACATCTGGCTCATCTCAGTGTTGGTCTACATTCATTGTGTCTTCTCTTGAAAATGTGTAATACATTCCTGGGTTATATCTAGAATGCAGTTACTATGAGATGGAGGCCTGGAATTTCGTTAGATTCCTCTGAAGAATCTTGATTTTTTTTTTTTTGGTTTTGTTTTAGTGATCAATGAATATGATTAGATTTAAACTGCAAAAATCTGTCTCTCAAGAAGCAGTTAAAGAATCAAAGTTTGGGTCTTTTGTCCCTAACTGGATTAATCTGAATTTAGACAATACATGCAAGTTCCATGGTCTATCCAGGATTTTGAAAAATTTAATAAACACGACCTGCAGCTCCCCTTCTTGCCTCCTTTTTTCTGGGGTTTCCCTCAGACTTTTAAGTGACTGTGATTATCATACATTCTATCCACAGGATTTGCCGTCTTGGATAAGATTTGGGTGTTTGTCATTTTCAAGAATATTTAAATGTAATTGTCAAGTGATGTTTTAACTTTAAGAGGTGTTTAAGTCCTAAGGGCTCTACAGCAACCAACATCCTGGGGTGGGCTCACCCTTCTTGTGTTCTCTCTCTCTTTCTCCTCTTGTCTTTCCACCATGGTGTGACACAACAAGATTGCCCTTGACAGCAGATGGCCCCTTGCTTTTAGTCTTCCTGGCTCCTAGAAGTGGGAGTTGATACAGTTTGTGCATTATAATTTACCCCGACTGTGGCATACTGTTATAGTAGCACAAATGAACTAGGAGTTTTAGGTGCCCTTAACTGCAACCATCCCTCAGGTTATAATTCTAACTTTCATAAACTAAAATCTTTATTGACAAGCCTGGATACAACATATAAACCACAACTAATAAATTACTTTTTAATATTCAAGTTGTAAGAACCATACTACTTTTGAGGGACAATACACTACCTAAAAATGCAACATAGATTCATGGCTCGTTATCTAAACTCATGAGAATTCTAATATAGGTTGGCTTAGTTTTGTGGCCAATTTAAAAAAAAAATAACCCATGGGACTAACTGCTAATGTTAAGTCTTGGCCAAAGATCTATCCTGAAAAGTTGTATCTATAAATGATGAGGGAAGCAGAAGAGAGTGATAGATGACTACAAGAATAATTTTTCTTACTTCTCATTTCTAAAAACATGTTTTTAAAACTTAAGTTAGAAAAATAGTTCCTTTGATTTATACCCATGTGGCCACCATTGTACCTGAAAAAGCTTAGCAATAACACTGATCTTGGTTTGAATTTTTAGGAGCTGAGCAAGTTAGGGATCCGTGCTGACTTTTGGTTTTCTCAAAAGCAATGTGGATCCCCAATCCTTACTTGGCAGAAACGTTAAATGAGTGCACCTAATATACACTGACTATTATAGTCCTGGATGAACACTAATGTTCTATTTCATTATGTATACACTTATTGCTGCCTCTAGATATGCATTAATTACAAAGAATAGTTTAGGTGCTCTGTAATCATTTTTTTGAATAAGTGAGGGAAAGTGATTCATATTTGATGTTGTGATTAGTAGCCTATGTCTTAAGTGGTAAAACATTTCCTAAAGTTTTCTTGGTCATAAATGCTAATTTGAGACTTATATTACTATTTTTTTCCTCAGTATTCTTTTCTTATTATCATGTTGTAGCTCCAGTTATTTTTCTTCTCCTTTTAAATCCTATTATCATTGTGACTTTCAAATCTAGCCATTCATACTAACAAATTAATATTTAATTTTGCTTTAGTTATTGTAACTCTAAGGGAAAATAAAAAAGAATGACTTAAATATAGCAACAGATTTTCTTAATCTGACAAAGTTCCTTGGAGTTGATAGTACTTCTTGAAGTAATATTTGTCTTTTTCTGTACAACCATTTTTTATTTAAAATACCTTTATTGAATTATATTTATTATACCAAAGCTGCAGATATTTAACATATACAATTGTAAGAGATTGGATACCTACATACACATCTGTGAAACCATCATTGTAATTAAAGAAATATCCATCATTTCTAAAACTTTCTGTGTGTTTTTTTAAATGAGATCACTTAACATGAATCTACTTTTTCAACAAACATTAAAGTGTACAATGTCATAGGATAAATACTACAGTAGTTAACTCAAATGCGTGTTTCACGTTCATATAATGGAAACTATGCCCACTGAATAACCTTTTCCCATTTCCTTCTGCTCATAGTCCCTGGAAACCCCCAATATATTCTCTGTGAATAAAGACATAAGCATAGGACCTAAAATGTTAAACTTTTAGAATAAAGCATCAGGAAAAAAAAGCTTCTTCATATATGCCTTGGCAGTTATTTCCTGATGTGGCTCAGAAGCATAAGTAATAGGAGCAGAAATTCACAAGTAGAACTACTTAAAAAAAAAAAAAAAGCTTCTGCTCAGCAATGGAAACATTCAACACAATGAAAGACCACCTACGGGACAGGAGGAAATATTTGCAAACATCTACATGGTAAGAGGATAATATCCAAAATATTTAAGAAACTTGTACAATTGGATAGCCAAAAATAAATATCCTGATTTTAAAAATGGGCAAATTATTTGAGTGGACATTTTCACAGAGAATACACAGAAATGCCCAACAGGTATATAAAAAATGGTCAGCCATTAGTCATCAGAGAAATGTCAGTCAGAATCACTTTGCACTAGTAAGATGGCTGTTATCCAAATATTGGCAGGTTTGTGGAAAAAATTATATTGTTGGTGGGAACACAAAATAAATAATGTAACAGCTATGGAAAATAGTGTGAATATTTGTCAAACAAATTGAAAATAGAAATGCTATGTGATTCAACTAGCCCACTTCTGGGTAGATATCCAAAAAATTTTATGTTAGGTGCTCAAAAAAAATCTGTGCACTCATATTTCCTGCAAAATTATTCATAAAAGACAAGATATGAAAAAAACTCAAATGCTAACCAGAAGATTATATTATATATATCAGTGGACAAAGAACAAAATGTGGTATATTCACCTTATGAAATATAATTCAGCCATAAAAAAGAAGGAAATCCTGTTTGTAATGACATGGATGAACCAGGAGAATGTTTTGCTAAGGAAAATATGTGAGACACAAATTGCACATAAAAACATACTACAAAGATAGTGCTACATGATCAGGTAGGGTTCATCGCATGAATGCAAGGTTGGTTCAACATGAGGACATCAATAAATATAATTCATCACATTAGTGCACTTAAAGACTAGAATCACATGATTATCTCAATAGATTTAGAAATAGCATTTGATAATACTCAACAATCATTCATGTTTAAAACCCTAGAAAAACTAGGAATAGTAGGCACATACCTCAAAATTGTAAAAGCTATTTATGCTAAACCTAAGGCCAACATCATTCTAAATGGAGAAAAATTGAAAGCATTCCCTCTAAAAACTGGAACAAGACAGAGATGCCCTTTTTCACCACTTATTCAACATAGCTCTAGAAACTCTAGCCAGAACAATTAGAAGATAGAAAGGGATATGAATAGAAAAAGAAGAACTCAAACTGTTCTTATTTGCTTATGACATGATTCTGTATTTGGAGGACTCAAAAAACTGCATCAAAAAACTTCTAGAACTCATAAATGAATTCAGCAAAATAGGAGAATAAAATTAATACCCATAAATCAATTGTGCTCCTATACATCAGTGATGAATCAACTAAAAGGGAAATTAGAAACACTATCCTGTTCACAACAGTCTCAAAAAATTGGAAGAATTAATCTAACAAAAGAGGTTAAAAAAAACCCTCTATGATGAAAACTAGAGAACACTAAAGAAAGAAATTGAAGAAGGAAACACCTCCCACGTTGCTTGGATGGGCAGAATTAATATTGTCAAAATGGCCATACTACTGTAAGCACTATACAAATTTAATACAAGTCTATTAAAATTGCAATTATGTTCTTCATAGAAATAGAAAAATGAATCATGAAATTCATTTGGAGAAATAAGAGGTCCAGAATAGCCAAAGCAATCCTCAGCAAGAAAAGTGAAGTAGGAGGCATCACAATATTAAACCTTAAATTATACTACAGAACTAACAAAAATGGCATGGTATTGGCACCTAAAGAGACAAGAAGACCAATGGTACAGAACAGAAGACACAGAGACAAAATCACATAAATACTTGTACTAGACAAAGGTGCCATAAACACACATTGAAGAAAAGATAGACTCTCAACAAATGGTGATGGAAAAACTGGAAATCTATATGTAATAGAATGAAAGTTAACCCCTCTCACCCCACACAGAACTCTAAGTAGGTCAAGGATCTAGGCAGTAGACCAGAGACCCTGTGCCTACTAGAATCAAATGTCAGCCCAAACCTCCACCATGTTGGCTGAGGAATAAGATTCCTCAACAAGACTTTTAAAGTGTGAGAAATAAAATCAAGAATCAATAAAGGGGATGGTATCAACCTACAGAGTTTCTTCACAGCAAGGTGCATTTCTATATATTCTTGTCCCAAACAACCAAGAACATTAACAGAAAGCCTATACAATGGGAGAAAAATCTTTTCCACCTACATCTCAGATATGGAATTAATCTCCAGGATATAGAAAGAACTCAAAAAACATAACACTCCTGTCAACTGCCCCCGCTCCCCAAGAAAAAAACAACCAATCAATAAATGGGCAAAGGAATTGAATAAGCACTTAACAGAAGGAGAAATATCAAGGGTCAACAAATGATGAAAAAATGTTCAACATCTCTAGCAATTAGAGAAATGTAAATTAAAACTACACTGAGATTCCATTTTACTCCATCAGAATGGCACAAGAACACAACTAACAATAAATGTTGGCAAGGATGTGGGGGAAAAGGTACACTGATACATTGCTGGTAGGAATATGAATTGGTGCAATTGCTCTATAAAGCAGTATGGAGATTCCTCAAAAAACTTGGAATGAAACCACCATTTCACCCAGTTATCCCACTCTTCAGCATATACCCAAAGGACTTAAATTTAGCATAATATAGTGATGTGGCCACATCAATGTTTAGAGCAGCTCAATTCACAATAGCTAAGCTATGGAACCAA
Source organism: Spermophilus citellus (assembly GCF_964194105.1). Lineage (NCBI taxonomy): Eukaryota > Metazoa > Chordata > Mammalia > Rodentia > Sciuridae > Spermophilus > Spermophilus citellus. The sequence continues at coordinate 147,445,095 of NC_138187.1, read as the reverse complement.
CCTAGGTGCCCTTCAACAGATGAATGGATAAAGAAATTGTATATATACACAATGGAATATTACTTAACCATAAAGAAGAATAAAACTATAGCATTTGCCAGCAAGTGGATGTAACTGGAGACTATCATGCTAAGTGAAATAAACCAATCCCCAAAAACCAAAGGCCAAATATTCTCTCTGATATGTGGATGCTAACACACAATAAGGGAGAGTAACAGAAGTTCATTGGATTAGACAAAGGGGAATGAAGGGAGCGGGGAGGGGAATAGGAAAGAGAGTAGAATGGATCAGACATAACTTTCCTATGTTCATATAACTCCATGTGTGTATGAGATTTCAAAATATATCTAACTGTAATATATAACTAAAAAGAATGAATAAAAAATTAAAAAAGAAACAATGGAAGAAATCAGTAGAACAAATAGCTGGTTGTTTGAAATGATTAATATTATTTATAAACTTGTAATAACATGGATGTGGGAAAGAATAGACAAATTTTCAATATAAAGTTAAATGGAATATTAATTATAACAGACCTTGAAGACATCAACAGTGTGATAAGGAAATAGTGTCACTGGGTTTGGGTACAATGTGTCTCCACCCCAAAGGGTTCATGTATCCCAGCTTGTTGCTCAGCAGGGTGATGTTGGCCAGTGGAATCTTTAAGAGTGGACCAAGTGAAAGGTGATTGGCCATAGGACATCAGGAGTTTGCAAGACCACACTGACTGAGGACATGCACTTCACTGATAAGCCAGGAACCTGTGAGTGTACAGATGGATATAGAAATGCCACGTGACAAACTTTGACATCTATGGATAAAAACTCGTAGAAAAAAATAGAGATGGGGAGTTTAGGGGTTAAATTATGTCTCTCAGAGCATTTCTATAGATTCTTGTCCCACTCCTAGGAATAAGGGCTTGTTTTCAGAAATGGTAATACTATGATGATTTACCTAAGACAAGGTCATAAGGGAGGAGGGCAAGATTATGTTTCAGTGGGACTGGCGTCCTTATAAGGAGGTCAGGGTTCAGTGGCACTTATGTTCTTGTAAGGAGATGAGGGTGGGCTACTGGTTCAGTGGAACTTGTGACCTTATAAGGAGGTCAGGGTGGGCTGCTGGTTCAGTGGCACTTATGTTTGTTTTAAACAAACAATTTTTTTATCTGTCATTAACATGAGTATTATGTTCAGCATAGCTATATCATGAAAGTTACTAATGGCTACTTTTCTTCATCAACTCAGTTTATTGGCTGTTATGGTTTGGATATGAAAATTCTGCCCAAAGCTCCCATAGTAATGCGGTAGGTGACATGATTAGACTGGAAGAGCTGTAACCTCATCAGAGGAATAATCCAGGTGATGCATTAATAATTGGAATGCATTACTGGGTGGTATCTGTAGGCAGGTGGAATATGGCTGGAGGAAGTGGTTCACTGGTATCTTGCCTTGGGGATTACATATTGTGGCCCTGGTGCTCTCTCTCTGTTACTCTGCTCCCCTCTCTCTCTCCCCCTCCCTCCCTCCCTGTGCTTCATCTGTTATAAGCTGAGCAGCTTCCTGCCACACACCCCCCACTATGATGTTCTGCCTTACCTGGGGCCCAGAGTAATGGAGTCAACCAGCCATGGACTTAGCCTCTGAAACTGTAAGCCCAGAATAAGCTTTTCTTCCTCTGTTATTCTTGTAGGGTATTTTGATTACAGTGATGAAAAGATGACACTTTAACTTACATAGAATTCCAGGAAAATAAGTTTTAAAAAATGTTCTTAGTTGGTAAGGAAAACTAAACCTAAGGAAATAAAGGGTACTAGCATTTTTTTTTTTAGTAAATTTGTTAGCTTTTTGTCCCTATGACTGAAATACCTGACAAGAATAGATTAGGGGAAGAAAAGTTGATTTGGGATCACAGTTTCAGAAGTTTAGTCCATGATGGGCCAAGTCCCTTGCTCTGGGTTCCAGGTGAGGCAGAACATCATGGCAGACGGTGGCTGGCACAGGGTGAGCAGTATTTACCCCCTCATAGTGAGGCACTCCCCAAACACCCCGACCCTGAAATAATGACCATCTTGATTGATATGGACAGAGGAGTGCTGTTCATCTCATGGTGGCCAGAAAGCAGAGATAGGGGAAGGGGCTACAAGGAACATGAGTCCTTGCAGGGTATGCCCCCTGTGATCTGACTTCTTCAATCTTACCCCACCTGCCTACAGTTACCCTCCAGTTAGTTCATTCAAACTAGGATGAACTGGTTTGGTTGGAGTTCTCATAATTCAATCATTTTACCTTTGAATATTTCCACCTTAACAAAGAAGCTTCTGGGGGACACCCTATATCCAAACCATAATAGTAAATTTCCTCGCCTGGGGATGAGGCTCAAGCGGTAGTGCGCTCGCCTGGCATGCACGCGGTTCTGGGTTCGATGATCCTCAGCACCACATACAAATAAAATAAAGATGTTTTGTCCATCGAAAACTAAAACATATTAAAAAATTCTCTCTCTCTCTCTCTCTCTCTCTCTCTCTCTCTCTCTCTCTCTCTCTCTCTCTCCCTCTCTAAAAAAAAAATAGTAAACTTCCTGGTTATCTAATTTAACCACCCCCCAAACCCTGTGGAGTAGCCATTACCTGCTCAAAATGGCAGTTAAGAAAACTTATGGGGAAAACATTTTTTTAACCAAATTATAGATTCTGATGGACATTTCGGTGCTCAATTTAAACTGCAGACTTTCCATACACAATACTTTTAAATTAAGTAATGATTATAATTATAATGTATTATTGTCTTACTCTGGGTTAGATTCAGTATGAATATTATCTCCTTTAGTTCAAACAATTCCAGGAAATTGATCTGTTAATATTATAATCTCATATTCAAGAATGAAATAAAGATTGAAAACAGAAAGTAATTAAACCAGGTAATCAATGTTGTGTTTTAAGCACACAGATAGAAGTATGGAAACTTAAGAGTGAAGAGACAGAGGAAGGGGAGCAGAGAATAAGACTTTGCACAAAAATCAACCTGTACATTTTGAGTATCTGTAGAGATCTGAAATGATAGTTGCCAAATAGAAAGTCTGAAATTATATAGTAAGTTATCACAAATACAGCAATACATGTAGGTTTATATAATATCTGATAAAGCATGGGATTTAATTATGCTGCTTGTTCTTGAAGATTAAAATATATAATGGAAACCCTCTAATGATTTCAAATATTAAAAAGACACACATTAATGATGGAGATTTTACAAAATAAGAAGGAAAAGAAAAAATACCAATTGTTTAAAATAGTGTCATTGTAATTTAACGTTTAGAGACATCATGAGAGTATAAGCACTTACCTACCAAGTCCCGCACTCTCCAAAATCTAAAGCATGAATGAAGGATGTCCAGATAGAACAGATTAGAGTGAGACAGCACTTGGCTACTTCAAATAAGACCCAGTCTCCAAGCAGAAACTAAGTAAATTCTGATGCTCTAGAGGGGCTGAAGGCACCAGTTCTTTGTTTGCCATGTATTAAATGAAGTGATCAGTGTTTCATAGCATCTTGGAGCTTGATGTCTAGTGTGAAAAATTTAGAAAAAAATTAGAGGCAACTCGTAGATGTTCTTTGTTTTCAAAGAACTTCCTATGAAGTTTTTCATGGATGGGTTTTCCTTATATTGCAATTATTTTGCTCTTAAAACCATCATCACAGATGACATATATATATATATATATATATATATATATATATATGTATATGTGTGTGTGTATATATATATATATATATATAACCCCAGGGTTATATGCAGAATATTAATTTATTCCTATGTACTTTTGTAGGTTATGGGCCCTGAAGCTTGTAAGTCTTTGTCAAAAAACATGTAACAGTGGCTGAAATAGATTGAAAATTTATTCTGATTTACTTAAAAGTCACAGCTAGTAGGCAGGCCAGGGAATATAGGAGCTCTCCTCCATTAGTTGTCTAGGAAACATGATTCCATCATAATGTTAAGTGTGGTCTTTCTACCCATGGTCAGGGCTGGTGCACTTTCATCATATCCACAGTGCAGCCAGTGATAAGAGGAAACAGCACGTAGAGCTGTTTCTTCATTTATAGCTTTTGTAACAAACCCTGCCACGCCCAACTTTTACTAAGCCAAAGTTAGTTCCATGGGTGTAACCAGATGCATGGTAAATTAGCATGGGTACTTTCTAGCTAAGCATCCCTTGTCTGGTAACATCAAGAAAATTAGGAAAACTATTCCATACACAATAGCCTCCAAAATTAAAATATTTGCGAATCAATTAGGAAAAAAAAAAAGAGAAATGCACCAGGCACAGGACAAACAGTTCTTAATTCGACTGGATGAAGTACTGAAAGGCACTACCAGATGCTTTAGAGTACTTGAGTCTTTTCAATATTCCAGCATCAAAAAATGATTCGATTATACTACCCTATATTTATGTTTGATTTAAAATACAGATATAAAAGAAGACCACTTTCTAGATAATTCTGAATAACTGACAGACTCTTTGCCACATTCAAAGCACATTCTTAATATACTCGTTATTTTCCCTTTTGTCAAGGGAGACATTGTAAAAAAACTCATGTGATGCCTTCCCCTGAACGGTGCTATGCCATTTGCTCAAAGGTAGACACTTCTTAAATACCTTTAATTGAGACATTTCTACTTGAATCATTTATTTTATATTCTGTTGTAAGTACTAGAACATAGGTTTATAAAATAGGAGTCTGGAAGGATGGTAAAAAGTTTGACATCTTGACTCCTTGTACCAAGGTTACAAGAAATTGGCCTATTTGATTTTCAAATACAGAGTCATGAAATTTAAAATGTCTCTGGATACTGGACTCTTTTTCTGTAAAAAGGTGTTGGATGTGTGGGAAGACGTGCCCCGTCTCACCAGTCAACATTATTTTAGACAGAGTGCTTGCCTCTCCCTGGGTGACACATGTGCCAATTATCCAGAGAAATTCAATTCTGTTCCAGTTGCTTCCAGTTCTTATTTATGGGCTTGACTACCTGACTGACCGTTCCTAAATATGTAGCTAGTAGTCTAGAAATGTCATCCTCGCCTCTATGATAGAAGCAATTGTGATAAACACTGCACCTGAATCTTCAGAAGTAGTCCAAGTGTAGGAAACACAAATGGGCTCAATATTTTTCTTTAAAAAAATTATACTTTGTGATCAAGATACTTTTGAAACATAAATGCTTACATGAGGATAGTAGCGATTGAAACTAGATTATGGTCCTAAAATTGTACTTTGTTTTCCTCTCTGAAAACACTCACATCCCATAGTAATAACTATTGCACTCAGAATAGATATTTCATCTTAGATGGTCCAACTGTAATCATCGGTCTGAACGGTGAGTTAGTAAGTATTATATTCACTTCTTAAGTGTTTATACTAAAGCCACTGAAAACTGCCAAGACAACCAATTGAAAAGATGAGCGGAATCCATCAAAATAGATGCCTGCTGGCCACACAGAAAATTTAGATTATTATACTTTCTTGATCTATTCTTATAGGTTTGACTGAATTGACTCCAAAATTGAGGTTCAGGTTTTAGTCTGTGACAATCTACATGAACAGTGTGGTTCTGAGAACTTCCCTGTCCTTTCTGAATCTCAAAAGCCCTGTAATAACTTTCTAATGATGGGCAAACTGGTCACTCTGGCCATTCTGCCATGTGTCAGTAAAGCACAGGTAATTTATCTATCCCTTAAATTCTGTATTGTGTTGGTATAACACAGTTTTGTTATTTAAATGGTTAGAGAATATTACAGCACATCATTTCAATGGGCTAAAACCGAAGTAGTGCATTTGTGTTTTATTTTGCCAACACTTACATAACGCTTATGTAAGGCAAGTCTGCACCTTGCACAATTTGAAACACTTTGCAAAAATTAACTTTATTTAATAGTAACATAACCTAAATAGGTGGATGTTATTATTTTCTCTATTTTAAAGATGAGGAAAATTAGGCACAGAGGAATTAAGAAATTTACCCAAAGGTACATTTCTATTGACTGCTAAAACCACGATTCTAATCTAGAAAACATGACTCCAGTTTTTCTAAGAGGAGTTTAATAATGAATCATCAATAAAGGTGCTCTTAATTTGTTCTTAAATTCTAGTCTATGAATAGAAAGAATATTAAATACAATATTACCTATAAATTTTATGAAAGTTAAAAGCAATCCATTTGGGTACACACATATATTTTTATTTTACTTATTTAGAAATTTTTCTACTTCTAAAAGTTAGACTCCCAAAGGTCAGATAAAATTCAAAGAATAAAATCATGCAGATTCAAAGTTGTAAATTCTCTAAAAATAGACATCTACCTTAGCTCTAAGAATTAAAACAGTTAAGAAGAAGAAGAAAAAAAGGAAGAAATGAATGAAAGGAAGAGTCAAGGACAAAGGCAAGGAGGTAACAGAATTTGTATTCATTAAGTTCTTTGTACGTACATTCTGATTTAATCTTCAAAAAAACCTCACAGGAAGGTATATCATTCCAGATTCACAAAATAGCAACGATAACCTCAGAGAAATTGTGTCATCCAGATTCACAGGATTAGGAAATGGCAAAGCCAGAGTCTGAGTTTTTGTGGCAAAGTCCAGAATTTTTCTGTCCCTCTCCAATGTATACCACAGACACAAAACTTTATTTCCAGAGGTAAACTTCTCTGGAATTAGATTTGCCATGGAGTTTACCTCATAAATCTTTGTAAAAGCTGTGAGGGATATCAAGGTGGACAATGCCTTCGGCTAGGCTTTTATAAAGACTACTGTGTCGATTGAAATGGATGATTCTGGTATTTAACCCCAATAAATGCAGTTACATTAAACTATTGACTCGGGATACACCTGCTAGAGGGTCAGTTGTAGGAAAATGGAACATCAGGGAAATATAAAGAACACAGTTCATGCGAAATGACCAAAGAAGCATTGGGGATAAGGTGGCATGGGTCTAATTGTGAAAGGATGAGTAGCTACAGAAAAAAAAACAAAGAGGTAAAGGAATAATAGATTTGAAAAGCTTAAGAAAATGCCAGTCTGTTCTAAAAGTGCCAACAATTATTGCCTTCTTGGAACAAAGGCAATCAGTTACTTAGTATAAATGATCTGTAATTTTTACAATTTTCCCGAATGATGGGGGTCATAGTTTAAAGAAGAGAAAACAAACTCAGAAGTATTGTAAGGAAACATTAAGAGGGAAGTAAATAATTATTAGAACATGAAAATACATTAGCAACTCATAGAGATCATCAGATTATATGAAGGAGGAGCTAACAAGGGAAGATGATTCTGATAACTAACGCTTATGCTTGTTCCTGTATTCTTCTTATTGTAGGTAAGATTTCTTATTTAAACCTTCATGGATCTTTGAGGGAACTGTTGTCATCATCACCAATGGCACATGTTTTAAAGTAACTGCGTTTCACAGAAATTAAGTTGCTCAATGTCAGAAAGATATTAGCATGAATCTTTTAACATTGTATGAATTTTAATGCTGATTTGTTTATATGTATTTTCTGGTGAAATAATATATAGATTTAATCATTGTCCCAAATTAGTTCATGATGTTAAAAAAAATCATGTGTTGGTTCAGGGAGGACATTGGTACAGAAGACATGATAGACAGGCTGAGGTGGGGTCCTTAGAGGGAAGCTGTGGAGCAAGTTAGCTACCCATAGCAGGAGTAGATTGTCATGTCAGGAGTACTGAGCAAGCATGTAATGCATGAAAGATGCAGAAAGGGGCGTCTTCTCACTATTGGATTAAAGAGTTACAAATAGGAAAGAGCGAAAGAAAGAATGACTCCTATGGTGTTGGAATAGAATTGGCGGCATATGATTTTCATTGTGTAGATATATGAAATTGTGTGTGTGTGTGTGTGTGTGTGTGTGTGTGTGTGAGAGAGAGAGAGAGAGAGAGAGAGAGAGAGAGAGAGAGAGAGAGTAATCACTGCTTATTCCAGTAGAAATGAATATCCTCCTGGCAAAAAAAGGCTAAGAAAGGTTGTCTAAAATCCCTCAGCCATTATATAGTAAAACTGAGATTGAACCCAGGCAGTTGAACTCCATGTATTCTACTTCTTAATCACTGTTATGCTTTAGATATTGGGTGCTCCCCCAAAGCTCATGTGTGGGACAAAGCAAGAAGGCTTAGAAGTGAGATGATTGGGTTATGACAGCCTTAACCTAATCAGTGTATTAATCCCCTTAACTTAATGGTAACTGTGGGTAGGTTGAAGCTGGAGGAAGTGGATCCCTGGGAGCATGCCTTTGGGGTTTCTATTTCATCTTTCTTGAGTGGAGCGCGCTCTCTCTCTCTCTCTCTCTCTCTCTCTCTCTCTCTCTCTCTCTCTCTCCTTTCTGATCATCATATCCTGAGCCACTTTCCTCTGCACACTCTTTTACCATGATGTTCTGCCTCCCCTTGAACCCAGGGGTAATGCAGTCAGCCATCTATGAACTGAGACCTCTGAAACTGTGGGTCATGAATAAACTTTTCTTCCTCTAGTTGTTCTTCTCAGAATTTTTTTAGTTATTATTAAAGTAGTGAAAAAGCTGACTAAAATAATCCCAGTGCCATGGAATTTAAAACCTGTCATCAGCGACTAGAATGTCAGATATAATGTTTATCTAAATTTTAAACAAATCCTTTCTTCTGAAGCCTCCAAAAGAACTATTGCATTATATTGTTAAACTTTTTAATTCTTTGAAGTATTGCCCCAAAACTATCACAAAAATTTTCTGTAAGAATCCCTCTCCCCAATATTTTTCAAAAATGTAAAAATTATTTTTTGATTATTTAAACTAATTGGAATAAGTTTTTGCCCACATAAGTCTAGTGTTAAAAATTAAGAAATTGCTACATTTACAGAAAACATAAAAATCTAGGCAGTGTGATTACTGCTTTATGTAAAGCAATCTCAATTAATTGCTACAACAACATTCTGGATGCAGGTCTGTTACGATCCTTTTATTTATGAAGGATCTTAGGGAGCCATTACATAAGTGGCTCCAACAATTTAAATGTAGGGGACTTTTTTATTTTGCTACTGAATACAGTGGACTCATCAGCATTGATCACAGAATTACAGATACGTAATATGGTGACTCGATTTTCCTGGATATCCATGAAGAAGAGATTAAGCTGATATAGATCTCTGTTTTTCAAAAACAAAGCCTTTTGTAGGAAGTGACTGCATGACCCTCTATGTAGTCAACTTCACCCTGTTCAGTGGGAATTTTGTGATGTTATAGAGAACTGCTTTAGGGAACTTAAGGATAGTTAGACATGAAAGTACTCATCACCTTTTGCTATAAGGCTTACCTTTTCTTTCTAGACATTGTGTGGCACTGTCTAAAAAAAGAGGTATTTTTATCATACAGAGATTGGCCCAGAGTTAATGTGCTTCATACATCTGTCACTGACATAGGGACTAGTCAATTGGCAGAAACCTTAGTGAGCTAAAAACAAGGCTTAGAAAGGCTTTCAAGAGATCCAGTAGCACTGCACTTGCTGAGAAAGGTGTGGAAGAATAAGCCCCAAATGACTCAAATCCCTATAGAGATTTGAACCAACTGCAGTTAGAAATACAAAGTACGAGCAGTGGAAAACAGCACAGATGAAAGGCAACTGGTAACATAAAGCAAACAGAGTCGAAATTGACATAAAAATATTTCACTCAATTGCCTGTGAAGGGAATAATAGAGAGGCTAGAATTTGATCAAAATAGGGCATTTAATAGGATGCATTATCCTGAATAGACATGAGTATAGGGCAACCAGTTGAGACTAGTTCTATACATGTTTATCTTATTTATATGAGTAGATATTTTCCATTTTATGGGAGTTTTGATGAGATTGTGTAACTACAACTGTTGAAAGCATGTCTGTGGGTATAAAGTGAGAGAATGTTATGAAACCTGTTATCAAAACAAGGTACAATCGATATTAAAAGGGTAATAGTTTGGAATGGATTAGCATTTGGAAAAATGTTATTAAAACACCTTGCAATCCTCATGGATGATTATAGAGGTTTTTTTTTTAAATGAAAGACTTCATCTTTAAATTAAGTTTGCATTTTAATTGACACACAACTTTTGTGCATTTTTACAAGGAACAATGTGATGTTTCATTTTCGATGTTTGTATACATTGGGTAATGATCAGATGAAGGGTAATTGACATGTCCTTTACCTCAAGTATTTATTATTTCTCTATGGTGAGAACACTGGACCTTACTCTTCCCATCTAGCTGCAAAGCGGTACCCATTATCTCACTCGCACGTGCAATCTAAAAAAATTGATTGGTAGAAGCTGAGAATAGAATGGTGGTTACCAGAGACCGGAGGGAGGAGGAGAGAGGGTGGTGAGAGGACGAGAGGTTGATTCATAGCAAACTTGTGAGGAAAGTAGAGATTTCCCATGTTTACCCCACTCTCCATTTTTAACATCCCCCATCAGAAAGGGCCACTTATTATAATTTATGATTTTCAATTTTTCACTAGTATCTGGTCTAATTTTTATTATTTCTTCTATTCTACTTACTTTGAATTTAATCTACTATTATATTATAATATATGGTTAGATTCTGGATTTATAGTTTCTTCTGAGGGTAGGCCTTTTTAAGAAGGAAAGCCTGCTCTCACAAAGGGATTTTTCTAAGATATTTATGCTGAGAATACAACTGAAGTAAACCTCAAAAATACACCCCTACATATCAGCACCCCGTCCCTGGAGTTTCCAACCCTTATACTTGTCTGTAGTGAGCCTCTAGAAGTTTGTCTATTAGAATAGAATCTTACCTGTCCCAGTACTGGTTCCTGGGGTGGCATGTGCTTTTCAGGCTCTGTCTGGAAGGCACAACTCCCTGTACTTACCTGTCCATCTCTCCAATCATGAGGGCAGGGGCTTTTCCCGTGTCCCTATCTCTATTATGGAACTAAGAGGACTTATTGGTTTATCACTCTGTTCAGCTTTCTTGCTTATTGTTAAGAGGGAGTGGCAATATGCAAGCTCTTTACACATGGAATCAGAACCTGGAAGTCCGGTTGTATGATTTTTCTACCTTCTTTTCTTCTTAAGGACTTTTTAAACCAATTTTTACTAGGCACAGGACTGTGACATGATTTTTTGTCCTGACCATACCATGCCAAAAATTATTTCTTTTTCCTTCTTTTACTTCTTCTGGAAAGAGCTTAGGCTTTAAAATCAACCAGATCTGACTAGAAACCCATGTTCTTAAAGTCAGCATACTATAATGATACATGTCATGTTTATAGCAGTACAATTCACAATAGCCTAGTTATGGAACTGGCCTGGGTGCCCATCAGCAGGTGAATGGATAAAGAAAATTCGGCATATATACACACTGGTGTTTTATTCAGACATAAAGAAGAATGAAATTATTTCATTTGCTGGTAAATGGATGGAACTGGAGAACATCATGATAGGTAAATTAAGCTAGATTTAGAAAGTCAAGGGTCAAATGTTTTCTTTCATATGTAGAAACTAGATAGAGAAATAAAAAAGGAATTTAGAAGAGGGGGGATTTCATGAGAACAGAAGGTAGGCCAGTAGAGTGGAGGAAGAATACTCACGCGGGCAGCGTGAGGAAGTACTAGGGGACAGATTTACCAATTATGTTATGTCCTTATAAAATTATACCACAGTGAATCCCATATATATGCATATATATATATATATATATGCTTATATATAATAGTTATATTATATATAATATTTTTATATATAATTCACAAATTAAAATATAATAACAATGGAAGGAAGATCAGAAGATTAGAGCAAGCAGATCAGGAGAAGGAGGTGGGAAGGTAAAGGAAAGTTATCGGGGAATGAGTTTGATCAAATTATGTCATGTACATGTGCAAATATAGCACAATGAATCCCACCACTATGCATAATTATAATGTACCAATAAAACAGAAAAAAGAGAAACCCACATTCTGTTTATTCTTATGATTTGAACAGGTACGATAGTGTCTCTGGACTTTTTTCTCTGAAAGATAAAATAAAAATGTCTACCTTTTCAATTTTATTTTGTAGTTAATTGGAACACAGATCAAAAGCTTGGAATAATATCTAGCATATATCAGTGTCAATGAGCACTAGATAACAATAATTAAAAATTAACTCATCATTTTACTGATCTTATGTTAGAAGTGACATAAACAATTTGTTCAAATCTACACAGAACTGTTCAAGATTAATTTCAATAGGCGTTTGGACTTAAAAATGAAAATGTTAATCCAATGAAGTCATTGATATAATTCTAGGAATATTAGTAGAAAGGTTTTAATGTTCTGGAAAAAAACTTAAGTCACATTGTATAGACTTCAAATACTTTTACTATAGATAAATTATATAAAACACATGAACTTTAGATTTCTGGTAGATATAGTGGTAAGTCTGATTCTAACTGGGGTTCTCTTTCTCCCTCAGAAATGAGTGTCGAAGAATCCATTGAATATATTTTAAAATTAGGTGTGTAGTATTTTAAATTCTTGCCTGTGGAAACTCTAGTTAAGTAAACTTTCTTCATCTATTCATATCTTTGAAAACATAAACCTGTAAAGCAGAACTATATAGCATGTTCTCCATGGAAGTGTTAAAGATGCTTTTACCCTGAATCAGCCACATTAATATATATTTCAATAACAGAGCTAAAACATAACAGGGTAAAATTTCCAGGAGAATTAAAAAATGTTAGATTAATAGAATATTAGGATTTATCGAAGAAAAGAAACTAGAGAGTCATCAAGAGCCTATGTGTAAGTAATCCATTGTGAATGCATATATGTTAACTAAAGGGAAATGTACAACAATCTTCTTGCTCCTGTTTCCTTCTTTCCTCTTCTTCCCTCTTTCTTTCTTTACTGATGTCATTGATGATGTCTATTTTTTAAAGGTATCACACTGTTTATAGGCAGTGTAATTTAGCAGTGGTAACAGAAGCTATTGTTCACCTAACATCCAACCTATGCAGGATGACCTGGATCACAGCCTGGACCTCATATTCATATTTCTTTCCTTTTAAAATTTGTGCTGTTTTTAACTATGTACCACATAATTTTGAAAAATGCATAAAAATACAAAATAATAGAATTTTGAAAAGTACATAACAATAATAAATCTAGTTGCAATGGGGAATAACTATGTTGTGATTCTTAAAAGAAGGGTCCAGGAGTAGATAAGCTGAATAGACCTTTGGATTATAATCTGACTTCATCTCTTTTAGAATACACCATAGTGAATCTTACCATTGTGTACATCTGTAAGTGTGGGTTCCTAATTATAATAAGATATATTCCATGCTTGTATAATTATATCAAAATGAATTCTACTATCACGTATAACTAAAGAGAACCAATTAAATTAGAAAAGAATAAACAAAAGGATTATCTTCTTAAAACAATAAATAGAGAGAATTCCTTTTGGGGAAGTCAGGAGGTACATAAAAAGAACCTGAGAAACGCAAAGAGTAGAATAATTGGGACTTCAGACAGCCTAGAATATAGACTAGATGCCCGAATTCTTTAAGAACTATGGTGTCTATCTAAGCTCCAGCAGCCTGGTCTTAAGTCTATTCAAATCAGATTTATGTGAGGCAGAAATGAGAGTCATCAGCTGATCCACCAACAGGATATAAAGAAAAAAGGAGTAATTTTGTCAAGGTAAGCCAGGTGAAGATATGGGTTTGAGCCCAGTGTGCCAAGACAGTTGTTTCAAGCTTAACATAAAGTACATATGATGGCAACAGAGACTCATCAGATCATCTCTTGAGTCACAGAATCTGTCTCTGTATCACAGTGTCTGTCTGCCAGTGCAGGGCTCTCCCTTCTCCCTCCCCCTAGAAATTCCACTGGGGTATCCTCCTTTGGACTCTCTTTACTCCATCTCTTCTTGCTTGGCCTGTGTTCTAGTTCTGGTGGAATAAGTCCTCAGTGGATTTTAAAGAAAAGGTGCACTGGAGGTAAAATTTTTAATACTGTACACACCTGAAAGTATCATCTGACTACTTCCTATTTTTGGGGTGTGAAATTTTGTTCATAATTCTAAACTTTGTTATCCTTTTGATTTTGATGCTGCAAGAGGAGTCATTCTGATTCTTGACATTTTATAGAAGTTCTGTGTGGTATTATTTTTTTCTTTTTCTTCATCAACTTGTAGACTCTCCCTACAACGTTTCAGAAAACTTACAATACATAGATCTAGTTTCATTCATCTGGAGACTCAAATTATTTCTCTGATGAACTTCTCCCCTGATTTTTCTTCTTCTGTCTTTCTCCAATTCCCTGGACTATTTTAATTCTCTTTAATCCCACCTCTTTGTCTTTTTTTGCTTTTCTTTAGGAGAGAATTCCTGAACCTTATCTTCTTACCTATCAGAATTTTAAATTCTATAATAATCTTAAAATACAAAAGCTTTTCTCCTACTATTTTTTACTATAATGTTTCTTTATATCACCCTATCCTGTACCATGGATAAAGGGCCATCTCTTATCTCACTGGTAATATTAACAGTAATGCTCCTTCTCTAGAAGAAAATGTCTTTTTCCTCTAAGATCAATTATGTCTTTTTGCTTACTTGTTTTATTTTAGGCTCCTGTAAAATTTACATAATATATGCTTTCTTAAGATGTTTGATCATATTTTGTTGTCTTCTCATGTTTGAGTGAAGAGAGCTGATGGGAAGTCATGGATATGTATGTTTTGGGGTGTTTCTAATATAACCTTCCTATACAGTATTCTGATTAGGCTTGTGGAGTGGGGCAGAACAATCAATATTTATATATGTTTGTATTTATATTTATATATTTAGGTATTTAATCTTGATCTGGCTCTATTTCCCAAGACAGAGTTTTTAATTCCTGCCCAGATGATTTTACATCCCCAATTCTGACAATCTAATGGTCCCATTAGGTTTATTTATTTGTTGTCCAATAAAACTCAATGGTTCAGCATTAAATATTCAATACACATATGGTCACCTATGTATCTCGTGTGTTTCTCTCCAGTGCTGGTGTCTGCATGCCTAAGAGCCCCTTGCCCAGAGCATTCTTTATGTCTTCTATATCAACCTTAGACTCCTTTAACTTGTATCCTGTTCTCTCTCTTGGAAGGGCCAAGCTCTTGCTAGTTGCATTTCTTGATGCCTCTCCTTGGCTCTTACTGGTTCTGTAAACCTGAGGTTTGGCTGTGATCTTGGTCAGGAGCTCCTTCTTTCTCACAGTTGTGACTCTCCTGGAGCCAGCTGCTCAGCCAGTACCTCCCTTCATTCCATGCCTCCTCCTTTCAGTGTGTATGAACATCCCAGCAGGTGCTGTCCATGCCTGGGACCAGGAGTATCTCCACAGTTGAAGCTGAACACAGTCCCTTCCTCTGACAACGAGGTCATTCTGTTAATACTACTCTGACGCATCAGCCTGCAGATTCAAGGTGGTGTGGGAATAGCCTCTGAAGTGATTCCCCAGTGGTAAGTGGGAAGCAACGTATTGAACATCCCTCCCTTTTCCAGGGATTTTAAGAAAGAGGGATAAAAAGACAGCAGGCATGTCAGCAGGAAATGGAGAGATAGATATAAATGAATTTTACAAACACTACCAGAATTTACCATGTGTCTGTCATGATTTTAAGTGCTATATTTTGAATTGCTTTACCATTTACTTTTGATAACCATTTTATGATAGAAAAATCAGGTGTTGTTATTGTTAATATCATTGGATAATAATGGGGATATTAAAGAGGAAAATAGTCTCAGAATAATTTGGTGGAGGCTCTGAGTCTAATAAGTAATGGGGTTGGGATTAGATCCCTGTTCAAAGGCCTATGCTGTGCTGCCTCCAGTTTAAACTGTGCTTGATCTTAACTCTTTCTATAATACACCTTCTTCCTCTTTTTGCTGGGACTTACCTACTTCACATTAGGTCTTGTCATCCAAGCTGAGTACTTGATGTCTTAATTAAGAATGAATATAGCAAGAAATCCCTTTTGGTCTTTTGACAATGTCAAATTTTTACAACTACTGTCTTGCTAAAGATATCCAGAAAATTACCTATGAAACCAATAGCCAATAATCTTTTTTTTTTTTTTAAATTAAGGCTTGTCTTTTCTCAGACCAAACCTTGGGAAAGGAGGACTTTTAGGGAAATGCAATGCAACAGTTACATATATGCAATTTTTTGGTCTTATTATGTTAGAGAGTGAAATTTACTGAGAATGGTGTAGCAACAGCGGTACCAGAAGGGGACAGGTATTTGAGATATGGAGTGTGATTAATTTTTAAACATACGCCAAGGCAAGGGTGGATTGATAAAATTCTTTTACAGCTTTAAGAGGTAACCTTTGAGGAGACCTGGATGTCTGAGAAATGGAGCAGGAAGTTTCTATGGGGATGAGAGGGTAGGAGAAAGAGACAGCAGGCACGTCTGTCTGGCACATTCATGATGTTTAACAATGAAAGGGAAGATAAACTCACACTTTAAAAAGCAGGTGCTGAACATTGGCTGTATAAATTCAAATGTGTTCTCACAAAGATTTTTTTTTTAATTTGAGAAACACAATTACAGAGAAAAATAATCTGGTTGTAAATGCTCAGCAGCTGCAAACCTGATTGTTCTACTTGGGTAGTTCTCTAATTATTTCTTTCAAGTTTTCTTTGCATCCTCTTCCCTTCATATACTTGTGTATTTAAAAGGGGCACGTTGATAGAACTAGCCACGTTGGAACTAGAAGGAGGGAAAGGTCAAAAATTGCTATTGGCTTTATGTTGGAATGTTTGCCTAGATTTCCCATGCCACTTAATGAAGCACCAATTTAGAAGGCTAATGAGAACATTTATGATTTGTGCTTGACATTACTATGCTAAACTTGACTGTTTAATTGTCAAATTAATTTTACGGTTATAACCATAGTATCGCACCATGTTTATGTTGTAAACATTTGGGGACTTTTAAATATAAAAATGCTTAATATCTCTAAACTGTTCCAGTGTGTAAGAAGCTATCAAATTTAAAAGGTCTAAAAAACATGCCAATAGCTATAAAATAAATATATACCCTTGATGTAGTGCTACAGTTTGTATAGCACATTTGCCTTTCTAATATCATTTGTCCTTGGATCTTAGAAGTGCTTTACATATTTGATGCACCTGAAAACTCACTATTGTTTCAATAACAGCTGGCTTGAACATGAGGTGATAACAGTAGCATTTCATGATAATTATGGTGAGGACAGCCTTCATAAAAGGTTGTTATCTCCAGTTTGAAAACCCCCGAAGATTTATTAATGGTCAGAATTTATTGTCCTATTATTAAGAAAAACACACTCATACACACAGAATACAGCCAAATAGTAAAATCCCACTTCACTGATCATTCAGTGGACAAGTGTATAGAAATATGTCAAGAAAATAATGAAGTCAAATAACTTTTTTTATAAGAAAAAAATCCTTGATAAAGAAGAAGGAGTCATTTTTTTAAAGATTTAAATTTTATCTATCACCTTTCTGTTACTTGTTGTTAGAAAGCCAGTGCTTCCAAGTACTGTTCAGCTGTCCCAGGCAGGGATATAAACAAGCATGGAAGCAAGTGTAGTCCTCTCAGTGTACCTATGTCCTTGAAAGCCATATGTGTTTTGTGGTGGGGACGCCAAGACCAAAAAGAGAACCAGGAGCTGGCAATGACATAGGCTGACTTGCTGCCTGAGATGGGGACCAACAACATTTCTCCGGAAACCCTGTCTGAACCCAGCCCTGTTCTTCTTTGGTCAGGAAATCTCTTTCCCAGGGTCAAACAACAAGTTTGTGACAGAGATGAGCTTTTCGGGCTGCTATTATTGACATTTGAAGTTTAGTTCTTTTACGTTCTATACTTATGCCATCCAATATGACAGCTCCAGGCCACATGCAGCAATTTGAATTTTAATGAAATTAAATTTTAAATTAAATTTTTAGTTCCATGGTGATACTATTTATGCTATAAGAACTGGATAACCACAGTTTAATTGATGACTACTCTATTAAACAGTGCTGTTATAGAACACTTCCATCATTTCAGAAGTTACCTTTGAGCAGGACTTCTTCACACACTAACATAACACACATTTCTAATTTAATTCTGTAGCCCTATTTTCAGAAACCTTTGAAAAATGAAGTTCTAGTGTCATATAGGGTCTATTATGGGTCCATATAAATCTCATAAAAACTAAAAAAAATGCTTAGGAAAGAAGGACTTGAAAAAGTAGGCAAAATTAGCATTGCTAGAATAAAACCTGGAGTTGTGCTGAAAGGATTCTCTCTGGAATTGAATTTTCAGAAATCTGAAGCCACAAAAGAGAGAACAAATTTATTTTTATTGCTTAAATGTACTTGTTTATCCATGTGGTTAAACTTGAGTTATGCAAGATGAGAAAGTCATAGAGATCTGCTTAAACATGGTGCCTACAGTTAACAATACAACATTGCTCAAGTTAAAATGTGTTAAGCAGCTAGGTTTCAAATTAAATATTAATAGACAAACACACACATGCACACACACACACACACAAACTACAAAGGAATATAAGCAAGTTTTTGGAGGTGAGGGATATATTTAGTACCTTACTTATGGTGATGGTATCATGGTGTATGTACATGTCCAAACACATCAAAATGTAAAAATTAAATATGTGCAATATTTGTATAGATCAATTATATCACAGTAAAGCATACCTATTTTTCATTCATTAAAAAATCCCTTTCTAAAAGCTTCTAAGCTGGCACAATGTTGCATTACATTGGACAATTTTTAACAAGTCAAAATTAAATTTTTTTTTCAAAAGTCTGAAGATTTCAAAATCTAAGTATTTATAATGTTTAGCTTCTGTATTTGTCTGAGGTGACAGTAAGGACTCAAAAGTAAAATTGCTTATACAAGAGAAGTAGAAAAGAAAGCCTTATTTATTTATTTATTTAACCTATTTAAGGACCAGAGGATAATAAAAACAGTAAATAGTACCTTTGGGGCTTAAATAAGTTAGTGATCCTTCCTAAGACCTAAACTATCAATAAATGGTTAGTTTAAAACTAGCAAAACCTAGCTCACAAAATGCAATTTATAGTAATTATCTCAGTCCTTCCCTGTAGGCTTTTCCAGATGATTTGTAATAAAGTACAACTAAATACGGTTTAAACACATACTGTCTGTAATAAGTCTTTTACATTATAATGCATTATAATTATAAACATGTTTCTTTCTTTTAAATATTATAGAGTTTTAAATAGCATAAATAGTATCTGAGATATTGTTAAATGTAGTTTTAGTCAATGAATAAATGGAAATGAAATGTATTTTATAATAAAAGGCCTAATTTTACAGGAGGAACAAAAGTCAGAAAAGTGCTTTTTTTTAAAAGTGGGTAAATTCTAGAGAGGGAAGGATAATATTATTATAAATATTATTGGGCATTTTTCCTCTGATTATCCAACAAATTAGTTATCATCATCACACAGCATCCTATGAGAGACAGAGGATGTCCTTTGGGAAGTAATTATAAAATGAGTTATTAGCCAAAATATCAACTGGACATTTATAGTATCAGGAATCAATTATCATTGTCAATAGTCAGAGTGAGAGATTGTACAAGGATCTTTAACGATGGTCTTTGATCCTTGGCCCAGTGATAATCACCTCCAACACCAGGGCACCAACAATCAGCAGACTTAGCCTGCACATCTGTATGAATCTTCAACATCTGTGCCTTAGGCAAGCATGAACAACACAGCTAATGCCTAGAGCTTGAGCTGAATAGGTGGTGATTCAGAAAAAAATAGTAGACTTATAGTAGCTAAGGGTTTAGACTATGGAATACCCTTAGAACTCTTGGATTATTTGTGGTGGGTTTAAAAAATTAAATCATGGATTATTTCAATAAACACAAACAGAAAAATGAACTCATATTTGTTTTCCATGAACTAAATGTTGGTGTCCCTCCAAAATTCTCGGGTTGAAATCTTAATCCTCAATGTAATTGTGTTTGGAGGTGGTGCCTTTGGGAAGTAATTAGAATGAAATTAAGTCAAGAGAATGGAGCACCCATGACAGAGTATGTGATTTCATTGGGATACAAAGGGACCAGAGCCTTTTTTCCGCTCTGTTATTGAATACACACACACACACACACACTTGTATACAATGCTGTAGGCAAATCCAAAGAATGCCCTCACCAGATCCCATAGCTGCAAGTGCCTTGATCTTGTACTTCCCTGCTCCTAGAACTGTGAAGAATAAATTTAAGCCCCCAGTTTGTTGAAGCATGATATAACAGCCCAATCTAATAGAGTAGCCATCATTCATCTTCAATAATTATCAATTCATGACTAAGCTTGTTTCATTTTTCTCATCTGCACTCTTCCATCCACCCATGAATTATTTCTAAACAAATTGTACAACATTTCAAGGAAATAAGTTTTTCTCTATGGTGAATTGAGACAGATGAAGATGGCCATATTGTCATGACCATTGTTATACCTTAAGGACATTAGGAGTTGTGCAGGAAAACAATAAAATGTGTTAAGTGGTTTAACAGAGGTAAGGACAGGAGATGTGGAAACAGATAATGTATATATAGCTGGCAGGAGGGTAAGGAAGAGCCCAAGGACATACCATGGAAACTGAATTGTAGAGGATAAATAGGAATTAGCCAACAGGAAAATGGAAGAAATGGCACTCCAGGAAACACTGTTATTAAGCATTCAAAAATTTACAGAATTCTTATTTTTTTTTGCACATTTAAACTTATATATTGTGTCAGCTTTTCATTACTATGACTAAACACCTGACAAGAATAACTTAGAGGATGAAAGATTTATTTTAACTTGTGGTTTCAGTTCATGATCAGCTGGCTCCATTGCATTGAGCCTGAGGTGAGGCAGGTTCATGGCGGAAGCAGATGGCAGAGGAAATCTGTTTGGCACATGGTAGTCAAGAAGCAGAAAGAGAGGCAAGTGAAGAGAAAGGTGCCGCAGTCTAGCTGGGCACAGAATCACGAGCCACTCAAGCAGGAACAAAACTTTATTTTTGAAAAAGCTGCCAATACTCCGTACGCGCCAGCAAGCCAAAACCGGTTCACCCATGAGCCGCATCTACGGAACCGGGGCCCAGGACCTCCCCCGGAATTCCCTCCTACTATCCTTCCCCAACCAATGGGAACTCTCCAGGAGTCCCGTAACATGAGTTCCATAGCAGGCCAAGGTGAACAGCAGGAGTCCAATTTCCATATGAATGTAAATCTTAACACAATCATATCATCTCAATGGCTAGCTGGCATCACCTTACAACCAAAAGTGCCATGCATCATATTATTTGGTTGTGGCTCCTAGCATCTGCCCCCTTCTGTTTAATAAAGCAACAGGCAATGTGGCTAGGGACCGTGCCTGTTAGGTATGTCCAATTCAACATATGGTTCTTACCCGTCATCGGAAAACTGACCTCTAGGCGTCAGCCTCCTGTCTTAGGTTGATACCACTGCAACTGAATCATACCCGTCACTGACTACCAGTCCAGTATATAGCCATACCTGTGGATAGGCCTATGCACCAGTGGGGGGGTGAGGTTCTTTGCCTCACCTCTGTTGGCCCCCAAATTTGGCCTTGGTGCTGGTGGGGGGGAGAGGTTCTTTGCCTCACCTCAGTTGGCCCCCACATTTGGCCTTGGTGCCGGTGGGGGGGGTGAGGTTCTTTGCCTCACCTCAGTTGGCCCCCAAATTAGACCATCACTAGTAGAAGGGAGGAGGATACAGAAATGCCACGACATCAAGTCAATAGACGGCTCTTTAGGAAAAATTGCATCACTGGTGACACATCAGCAAAGATACTCCAGCACTGCCATAGTTCGCTGTATCAACAAATAGAGCACAATGCATACAAGTGATACATAGTCCAGGCAAGTTTTGTAAGCAGTTCAAAGTGGAGGAATCTATCAATATGTCCATTTCCTCCCAAAATAAATCGACTCAGTGATTGAGCATTACTTGTTGAGTTATTATTTATTGATGCATCAGTTTATACAGTTTGTTGTGATAATTATTGAAGAAGTTGTAGTTTGGTTTCATCTTTGTCTTCCCCGGCACTGGGATGAAAATAGGGATTGACAATGATGTTAAGAAAAGAAAAAAATGTAACATTTCAACAGGTATTAAGAAAACAATTTTTAGAACAATTTACATTATCCTGAACAGAAATATTAAATATAATGAAAAGGAAAGGTGAAAGTAAACAAACAGATCTGTTAACCTGCTTATTTGTACACATATTAAAACAGTCTTCAACAGCTGTTTACCCAAATTAAATTAAACCATTAAAATCACGTGAATAATAAAAAAAAAATTTTGGGATCCATATTTTTATGAGCGCTCCTCATATATGATATATGGACATACGCACATACAGACATACAACATAAAACACAAATGTGCACACGTAACATACAACATATAAGACAATAGTAAAGGCCTTGTAGATTTACCTAGGTGAAATCTCCATTGCAATGTTTAAAAACTCCATAGTTAAAAATTAAAACTGATCAGAAAAACATTAATTTATGTCTGTATGAGTTCAAAAATAAAATGGAACTTTATGATGTGGGAAAAAGCAATAATAAAATAGATATTGAAAAAAGCATCCTGGTTGATCACTGTTGCAGATGTAAGAATAGCCAAGCTGGAGTTCTGGATATCAGCTGTTATGGATTTGAGTCAAATCATCTTCTTTTTCTGTAGAAATTGTTTTGGTTAATCTCTCTGGAATCCAAATCGGCTGCTGTTCCTCCTGTGGAAAAACACAGACAGAGTCCCGACTCCAGACTATCACTGGATCCGGACCTTTCCATTGTCCTGTTAGAATATCTTTCCAAAGTACCTTAGGCTTATGTACATTTTTTGGATACAAATGTCTTTCCGCAGCACTAAGTCCCGATGAATCCAAATTTAAAAAGTTTAGAGTAAAAAGGGTTATTTTAAGTTTATCTTTGGGGGATATATACCCCTTTCCAATTCCCTCCTTTTGTTTTAATAAGTACATTTTAATAGTTTGATGAGCTCTTTCAACTATGCCTTGTCCTTGTGGATTGTATGGAATTCCTGTTATGTGAGTAATGCCAAATGATGAGCAAAATTGTTTAAAAGAGGTAGAAGTATAACCAGGACCATTGTCCGTTTTTAACTGTTTTGGAATGCCCACAGTGGCAAAATTTTGTAAGCAATGAGCTATAACATCTTTAGTTTTTTCTCCGGCATGAAGGGAGCCCATCAAAAATCCGGAAGAAGTATCAACTGTAACATGTAAATATTTTAATTTTCCAAATTCTGGCAAGTGTGTGACGTCCATCTGCCAAATATGGTTAGGTATCAGTCCTCTAGGATTGACTCCAAGATTAACTTGTGGTAAAAATGTCACACAATTTTGACATTGTTTTATTATATGTCTGGCTTGATCTTTAGTTATTTTAAAATGTTTTTGTAAAGTATTAGCATTGACATGGAACCTTTTATGAAAATTTATAGCTTCTTCTATTGTGGAGAAAATATGTATGTCATGTGTAGATTTATCTGCTAGTTTATTGCCCATACTAAGGGCTCCAGGCAATCCTGTATGTGCCCTGATATGTCCTATAAAGAATGGATCTTTTCTGTCCCAGATTAGACTTTGTATAGCAGAAAACAAAGAGAAAACAGTAGAAGAAGGTGAAATCCTACCAGCATCTTCAAGGGATACTATAGCATTAACTACATACTGACTATTAGAAAATAAATTAAATACAGAATCTTTAAACATCATAAAAGCTTGTAATACTGCATTAAGCTCTACCTTTTGAGCTGATTGTTTGGGTACTAAAAATGTAAAAGTTTGATCAGGAGTAACTACTGCTGCTGTACCATTGTTTGACCCATCAGTGAATATATTTGGAGCATTTATGATAGGGGTTTTTCTTGTCATTTTTGGAAAAACTACAGGATGCTTAGACCAAAAAGACAACAAAGGATTAGATGGTAAGTGATTATCAAATGAAACACTAGTTTTACACATGATTAATGCCCAAGTATTTAACTCATTAGCTAACTCATCAATTTGATCCATAGTATATGGAGTAATAATTTTATTGGGAGAAATCCCAAACACTCCCTTTGCTGCTTTTATTCCTTTGAGTATTAATTGTCCTACAGCCTCAGGATATCTAGTAAGAATAGTGTTAGGAGAATAAGATAAATGTATCCACAATAATGGACCTTCTTGCCAAAATACTCCTGTAGGAATATTTTTTGTTGGTAGTACAATAAATAATAAAGGCAAACTTATATCAATTCTATCCAAGTGCATATTTTCCATATATGTCTCAATGATTTTTAATGCTTTTCTTGCTTCAGGCGTTAAATGCGGGGTGAATTTGGATCTGATGGACCTTTTAGAATATCAAATAAAGGTCCCAACTCTCCTGTTGGTATGCCTAGATAAGGCTTTATCCAATTTATGTCTCCCAATAACTTTTGAAAGTCATTAAGTGATTTGAGTTGATCTACTCGTATTTGAATTTTTGGTGGATGGACCATGGTTGAGGATAATAGAACTCCTAAATAATTAATTGGAAGATTTAATTGTACTTTATCTATTGCTATCTCTAGATTATAATTTTTCAATAAGTTTGTAAGTGTGGCATAACATTCTAGCAATGTGTTTTTATCTTTATGTGCCAATAACACATCATCCATATAGTGAAATATTTGTAGTTCAGGATTTTGATTTCTAAGTGGCTGGATTGCTTTATTAACATAAATTTGACACATAGTTGGGCTGTTAGCCATCCCTTGAGGGAGTACTTTCCATTCATATCTCTGATCAGGACCTTCATGATTCAGTGCAGGGATAGTAAATGCAAAATGTGGACTATCCTCAGGATGAATTGGAATTGAAAAAAAAACAATCTTTAATATCTATAACTAAAACATACCAAGTTTTTGGCAAAGCAGACAATTGAGGATTCCCCGATTGAGCAGGTCCCATAATGACCATTTCATTATTAATGGCAAATACCCGGTATTCTATTCCTTTGATACCCAGCTTTGTTAAACCCTCCTCTTATGGGGCAACTCCTTTTAAAATGTCCTGTTTGATTACAATTATAGCATGTTTTTGGCCTGGCATCTAAAGCCTGTTGTACTGCTGCTAAGACTTGCCCTTGTTCATTAATGTCTCTACATAATTTAATATATGTGTTTAAATCTTCATGTCTCCATGGTCTAATGACCTCTCTGCAGCAACAATTTGCTTGGTCATAAGCCAGTTGTTTTATAAATGACATTGCCTGTTCTGTATTTCCAAATATTCTAGAGGCTGTCTGAATAAGCCTATCTACAAATTCAGCGTAAGGTTCATTAGTTCCTTGTATTACCTTAGATAATTGACCTTGTAAATCTCCATGCCCCTGTAAAGTTTTCCATGCCCTAACTGCATCTACAGCAATTTGTGCGTATATGCCAGGATCATATTCAATTTGTTGTCTTTGACCCTCATAAGGTCCCTTTCCTAATAATATATCTAGATTTCTTTGAGGGTAACCGGCTTCTGCATTTCGCCTAGCTGTCTCCATGCAAAATTCCTCCTTGGCAACCTTCCATAACAAATATTGTCCTGCATTTAGCACAGATCGAAACATGTTAGCCCAATCTGCTGGTGTCATGTCCAAGTTGGTAACAGATTTGACCATACTAATCGTAAAGGGTGCTTGAGGGCCATAGGTTGTTACAGCCTCCTTTAATTGCTTTACTGTTTTGAAATCTAAAGCACGGTGAATTTGTTGCCCTCCTGCCTGCTCAAGTACAGGGCATGCTAATCTTTGGGGTCCTGCCTCAGAATTCCCTCCATCAACTACGGGAGTTGAGGGCCGCTCAGCTGTAGATGGAGCTGTTGGTTGAATTATGCCCTCTGGTGATAGAACGGAGTTAGTAGCAGCCTCCTGTTGTAATTCTCCACCTGATGGCTGTTTTTCCTCTAAGCTTTCTTTCTTTAAATTTTCCTCTGT
Source organism: Spermophilus citellus (assembly GCF_964194105.1). Taxonomy (NCBI): domain Eukaryota; kingdom Metazoa; phylum Chordata; class Mammalia; order Rodentia; family Sciuridae; genus Spermophilus; species Spermophilus citellus. The sequence continues at coordinate 147,418,994 of NC_138187.1, read as the reverse complement.
TTGACTAGCTTGAGAGACCTTCTCTTTTGCTTGACCTAGCATTTTTTCTACCATAGTTTGGACCTCTAACAAATTACTTAACAGTTTTTCAGTTTGTTTTTTACTAGATTCTAATCTACTATAAAGGTAACGTAACCCAATAAGATAGGATAAAACAAAGCCGAAGCAGAATGAAACAAAAACGGAGCAGAGAATGGTTGTATCAATTTTCTCTTTCTCAGGGCCGAATAACTTCAAACCTTGAGCCAACCATTTTTCCCAGTTTGCCTGAGAAAATTCTAGGGCTAGGGAGCTTGAAATAAAAACAAAATAAATCAAAATAAGAACACATTGTTTTTTTTTCTTCTTTTTTTTATTGATTATTTAAAGCATTACATAGCTCATGATATATCATCTTTCATACATTTGACTCAAATTGTGTTTTGAACTCCCATTTTCACCCCAAATACAGATTGCAGAATCACATCTGTTACATATTCACATTTTTACATAATGCCATATTAGTGACTGTTGTATTCTGCTACCTTTCATATCCCCTACTATCCCCCCTCCCCTCCCCTCACCTCCCATCTTCCCTCTCTACCTCCCCTGCTGTTGTTCAATTCTCTCCCTTTTTTTCCCTCCCCCTTGCCCCTCATAACCTCTTATAATTTTATGTATCATTGAAGGTCTCCTACTATTTCCATGTGCTTTCCCTTCTCTCTCCGTTTCTCTCCCCCCATTCATCTTTGTTTACTATAGTCTTTTCCTCATGCTCTTCCTTCCTGTTCTGTTCTTAGTTGTTATCTTTATATCAAAGCAGACATTTGGCATTTGTTTTTTAGGGCTTGGCTAGCTTCGCTTAGCATAATCTGCTCTAATGCCATCCATTTCCCTGCAAATTCTATGATTTTGTCATTTCTTAGTGCTGCATAATACAACAAATTCAGCGTAAGGTTCAAATTCTATGATTTTGTCATTTCTATGACAAATTCTATGATTTTGTCATTTCTTAGTGCTGCATAATACTCCATTGTGTATAGATGCCACATTTTTTTTATCCATTCATCTATTGAGGGGCATCTAGATTGGTTCCACAGTCTAGCTATTGTGAATTGTGCCGCTATAATCATTGATGCAGCCGTATCCCTATAGAGCGCTTTTTTAAGGTCCTCAGGGAATAGTCCTACAAGTGCGATAGCTGGGTCAAATGGTGGATCCATTCCCAGCTTTCCCAGGAATCTCCATACTGCTTTCCAAATTGGCCTCACCATTTTGCAGCCCCACCAGCAGTGTACAAGTGTACCCTTTTCCCCACATCCCCACCAACACTTATTTTTGTTTGACTTCATAATGGCTGCCAATCTTACTGGAGTGAGATGGTATCTTAGGGTGGTTTTGATTTGCATTTCTCTGATTGCTAGAGATGGTGAGCATTTTTTCATGTACTTGTTGATTGATTGTATGTCCTCCTCTGAGAAGTGTCTGTTCAGGTCCTTGGCCCATTTGTTAATTGGTTATTTGTTATCTTATTGTTTAATTTTTTGAGTTCTTTGTACATTCTGGATATTAGGGCTCTATCGGAGGTGTGGGGGGTAAAAATTTGTTCCCAGGATGTTGGCTCTCTATTTACCTCTTTTATTGTTTCTCTTGCTGAGAAAAAACTTTTTAGTTTAAGTAAGTCCCATTTGTTTATTCTTGTTGTTAACTCTTGGGCTATGGGTGTCCTATTAAGGAATTTGGAGCCCGACCCCACAATATGTAGATCGTAGCCGACTTTTTCTTCTATCACACGCAGTGTCTCTGATTTGATATCTAGCTCCCTGATCCATTTGGAATTAATTTTTATGGATGGCGAGAGAAAGGGATTCAATTTCATTTTGTTGCATATGGATTTCCAATTTTCCCAGCACCATTTGTTGAATATGCTATCCTTCCTGCATTGCATGCTTATAGCCCCTTTATCAAATATAAGATAGTTGTAACTTTGTGGATTAGTCTCTGTGTCTTCTATTCTGTACCATTGGTCCACCTGCCTGTTTTAGTACCAGTACCATGCTGTTTTTGTTACTATTGCTTTGTAGTACAGTTTGACCTCTGGTATCGCTATACCTCCAGATTCACACTTCCTGCTTAGAATTGCTTTTGCTATTCTGGGTCTTTTGTTTTTCCATATGAATTTCATGATTGCTTTGTCTATTTCTACAAGAAATGCCGTTGGGATTTTGATTGGCATCGCATTAAACCTGTAGAGAACTTTGGGTAATATCGCCATTTTGATGTTAGTTCTGCCTATCCATGAACAGGGTACATTTTTCCATCTTCTGAGATCTTCTTCTATCTCTCTCTTTAGGGTTCTGTAGTTTTCATTGTATAAATCTTTCACCTCTTTTGTTAGGTTGATTCCCAAGTATCTTATTTTCTTTGAGGATATTGTGAATGGAGTGGTTTTCCTTATTTCCACTTCAGAGGTTTTGTTGCTGATATACAGGAATGCCTTTGATTTATGCATGTTGATTTTATAACCTGCCACTTTGCTGAATTCATTTATTAACTCTAGCAGCTTCTTTGTATACTCTTTTGGGTCTGTTAAGTATATTACCATGTCATCCACAAATAGCGATAGTTTAATTTCTTCTTTTCCTATTTTTATGCCTTTAATTTCTTTTGTCTGTCTAATTGCTCTGGCTAGTACTTCGAGAACTAAATTGAATAGAAGTGGTGATAGAGGGCATCCCTGTCTTGTTCCAGATTTTAGAGGAAATGCCTTCTGTTTTTCTCCGTTTAGGATGATGCTAGCCTGAGGTTTAGCATATATAGCTTTTACAATGTTGAGGTAAGTTCCTGTTATCCCTAGTTTTTCTAGTGTTTTGAACATAAAGGGATGCTGTACTTTGTCAAATGCTTTTTCTGCATCCATCGAGATGATCATGTGGTTCTTATCTTTAAGTCTATTGATGTGGTGAATAGCATTTATTGATTTCCGTATATTGAACCATCCTTTCATCCCAGGAATGAATCCTACTTGATCATGGCGCTCAAGTTTTCTGATATGTTTTTGTATTCGATTCGCCAGAATTTTATTGAGAATTTTTGCATCCAAGTTCATTAGAGATATTGGTCTGTAGTTTTCTTTCTTTGAAGTATCTTTGTCTGTTTTGGGGATCAAAGTGATGTTGGCCTCATAGAATGAATTTGGAAGAGCTCCTTCTTTTTCTATTTCTTGAAATAGCTTGAAAAGTATTGGTATTAATTCTTCTTTGAAGGTTTTGTAGAACTCCGCTGTATACCCATCCGGTCCAGGGCTTTTCTTGGTTGGTAGTCTTTTGTTGGATTCTTCTATTTCTTCTTTTGTTATTGGTCTGTTTAAATTGTGTGTGTCTTCCTGTCTCAATCTGGGCAAATCATATGCCTTAAGAAGTGTATCGATATCTTCATTACCTTCTATTTTATTGGAATATAGGTTTTCAAAATACTTTCTAATTATCTTCTGTATTTCTGTAGTGTCTGTTGTGATATTGCCTTTTTCATCCCGTATGTTAGTAATTTGAGTTCTCTCTCTTCTTCTTTTCGTTAGCATGGCTAAGGGCTTGTCTATCTTATTTATTTTTTCAAAGAACCAACTTTTAGTTTTACCAATTTTTTCAATGGTTTCTTTTGTTTCAATTTCGTTGATTTCTGCTCTAATTTTAATTATTTCTTGTCTTCTACTACATTTGCTGTTGTTTTGCTCTTCCTGTTCTAGGTTTTTGAGGTGTTTCGTGAGTTCATTTATTTGTTGTTTTTTTCTTTTTTTGAGGTAAGAACTCCAAGAAATGAATTTCCCTCTTAAAACTGCTTTCATTGTGTCCCATAGATTCCGGTATGTTGTGTCTGTGTTATCATTTGATTCTAAGAATTTTTTCATCTCCTCCTTTATGTCTTCTATAACCCATTGATCATTCAATAACATGTTGTTCATTTTCCATGTGATGTAGGATTTTTCCTTCCTTCTTTTATCATTGATTTCCAATTTCATTCCATTATGATCAGATATGGTGCATGGTATTATCTCCACACCTTTATATTTACTAAGAGTTGCCTTATGGCATAATATATGGTCTATCTTTGAGTAGGATCCATGTGCTGCTGAGAAGAACGTGTATCCACTTGATGATGGTTGATATATTCTATATATGTCGGTTAAGTCTAGGTTATTGATTGTGCTGTTGAGTTCCATAGTTTCTTTATTCAGCTTTTGTCTAGAGGATCTGTCTAATGGCGAGAGCGGTGTGTTGAAGTCACCCATAATTATTGTGTTGTGGTCTATTTGACTCTTGAACTTGAGGAGAGTTTGTTTTATGAACGTTGCAGCTCCATTGTTGGGTGCATACAAATTGATGATTGTTATGTCTTGTTGGTGGATGGTTCCTTTTAACAGTATATACTTACCTTCTTTATCCTTCTTGATTAACTTAGGTTTGAAGTTGATTTTATTCGATATGAGTATGGCCACTCCTGCTTGCTTCCGAGGGCCATGTGAGTGGTATGATTTTTCCCAACCTTTTACCTTCAGCCTGTGTATGTCTTTTCCTATCATATGAGTCTCCTGAAGGCAGTATATTGTTGGATTTGTTTTTTTGATCCAGGTTACTAGCCTATGTCTCTTGATTGGTGAGTTTAGGCCATTAACATTTAAGGTTACAATTGAGATATGATTTGTACTTCCAGTCATGCTTCTTTCTTTATTTATTTTAGTTTGGCTAGTTTTGCTTTTTGGTTATTTTCCTCCCCCTTTACTGAGATACCTCCTGCTGTTAGTTTTGGGCACTATTTTTCAATTCCTCTTCTTGTAGTGTTTTGTTCAAAATGCTTTGCAGAGCTTGTTTTCTTGCTGCAAATTCTTTTAGCTTTTGTTTATCGTGAAAGATTTTAATTTCATTGTCAAATTTGAAGCTCAATTTTGCTGGATGTAGTATTCTTGGTTGGAATCCATTATTTTTCAGTGTTTGAAATACATTATTCCAGGATCTTCTCGCTTTCAAAGTTTATGCTGAGAAATCGGTCGTTAACCTAATTGGTTTACCCCTGAATGTAATCTGCCTCTTTTCTCTCGTAGCTTTTAGTATTCTCTCCTTGTTCTGTACGTTGGCTATCTTCATAATTATATGTCTTGGAGTTGGTCTATTTTGGTTTTGAATGTTTGGGGTCCTGTAGGCTTCCAGGATTTGGCAATCCATTCCATCTTTCATCTCTGGGAAGTTTTCTAGAATTATTTCATTTAATATGCTGTCCATTCCTTTGGTTTGAATCTCTGTGCCTTCTTCTATCCCTATGACTCTCAGATTTGGTTTTTTTATGACATCCCATATCTCTTGAATAGATTGCTCGTGGGATTTAAGCATCTTTTCTGTGTTGACTATATTCTTTTCAAGTTGATAAACCTTGTCTTCATTATCTGATGTTCTGACTTCTACTTGATCAAGTCTATTTGTAATATTCTCGTTTGAGTTTTTAATTTGGTTTATAGTTTCCTGCAATTCTAGGATTATTGTTTGATTTTTTTTAAGATCTCTATCTCCTGGTAGATCTCGTTCTTTGCCATTTGAATTTGTTTGTTTAATTCATTTTCAAAATATACTTTTATTTCTTGGACTTGCTGTCTCATGTCTTCTCTAATATTCCTTTCCATTCGAGTTAGGTATGCCTTGAGTTCTTTCCCTATCCCTGTTTCTGATGTTTCTATGTCCTCCTGTAGAATTGAGTTGTCTTGCATTGTTTGTAGTCCTTTTTTCCCTTGTTTTCTCATGTTGTCCACGTTACTTTCCAGCTCTTTTTGATTGTCGTGTTTCTGCTCTCTTCTATAGATTTGTTTTGCTTCTGTATTCCTCTGATGTCTCTCCTTTGTGTTGTTAAACTATGCCTGCTAACGTGGATTCCGCTGGGAAGGAATTCCGACGTCCGAGCTCCAGTGATGACACTACTCTGCTATGACGGGCCCCAGTCTCCTTGCCGGGGTGCCCTAATGGGGGGGGGTGTGACTGGACTGTCTCTGTTTGGTTTCAGCTCCCGGTCGCGGCAGGCGGGCAGTCTCCAGCCACCCAGTATCACAGGCCGCAGGCAGGTGATCAGTCGCCAGCGGGTGGGCGTTCTCCTACCACCCAGTTACGCGGGCCGTGGGTGAACTGTTGCCAGCGGGCCTGCAGTTTGCAGCTGCCCAGTCGCGAGGGCCTTGCCTCTAGTCTCCTGGTTTATCCTGCTAGTCTTGGTTTCTCCTGTTTTGTTGTTGCAATCTGTCTGAGAGTGGCGGTGGATACTTCAGCTCTCCAAGATGGTGGCCGCTGGTTGCCTTAGTGGAGTGTCCCTTGTGGGGGATGGGGCTGTACCGCTTCCTTCCCCGTCTGCAATCCCGAACTCAGCCCGGGGGTCAGTGCAGGCTTGGCTGGTGGGATACCACCGTGTTGAAGCCACTTATCTCCCTGCTTACCAGTTAATCCCTTCTCTGCGGCGCCACGCCTTCTGTAGCCGCGGGGCAGGCTGCTTGAATCAGACAGCCTGGATATCCGGGGTCACACCGTTGGCTTTTGGGATCCCCGGCACTCTATGGTTTTGATTTTTTCTGCTTGCCCCTCCCCCAGCGCTGGCTAGACAGGTTTTGTTTTGGCTGCTGATGGGAGGGGGGGTTGAGGGTCAGGTGCCTCTAGTTCTCCTTTAGTCATTATGCAAGCTCACTGTGATACTCCCTTCCCCTGAAAGTCTAGGAGAGATTTTATGTGAAATCCCCCTATCTATGGGGGCTGAACTGAGTGACACACACCTGTTTTGTTGTTGCAATCTGTCTGAGAGTGGCGGTGGATACTTCAGCTCTCCAAGATGGTGGCCGCTGGTTGCCTTAGTGGAGTGTCCCTTGTGGGGGTTGGGGCTGTACCGCTTCCTTCCCCGTCTGCAATCCTGAACTCAGCCCGGGGGTCAGTGCAGACTTGGCTGGTGGGATACCACCGTGTTGAAGCCACTTATTGCCCTGCTTACCAGTTAATCCCTTCTCTGCGGCGCCACGCCTTCTGTAGCCGCGGGGCAGGCTGCTTGAATCAGACAGCCTGGATCTCCGGGGTCACACCGTTGGCTTTTGGGATCCCCGGCACTCTATGGTTTTTTTAAGAACACATTGTTTTTTGAAATGGTCACCCATTCTGTCGCCTTCCCTCAGGGGCGAGCAATTTTACTCACCTCTAAGCTTCAGGCATTCCCCGTCCGGGCCACCAATTGCCGCAGTCTAGCTGGGCACAGAATCACAAGCCACTCAAGCAGGAACAAAACTTTATTTTTGAAAAAGCCATCAATACTCTGTATGCGCCGGCAAGCCAAAACCGGTCCACCCACGCGCCGCGTCTGCCAGAACCGGGGCCCAGGACCTCCCCCGGAATTCCCTCCTACTATCCTTCCCCAACCAATGGGAACTCTCTAGAAGTCCCGTAACATGAGTCCCGTAGCAGGCCAAGGTGAACAGCAGGAGTCCAATTTCCATATGAATGTAAATCTTAACATACTCATATCATCTCAATGGCTAGCTGGCGTCACCTTACAACCAAAAAGTGCCATGCATCATATTATTTGCTTGTGGCTCCTAGCAAAAGGGACCAGGGATAAGATATACTCACCAAGGACCCACCACCAGGAACCTACTTCCTTCAACCATGACCAGTCCACCTAAAGTTTCCATCTCTTTCCCGTAGTCCAAGTAATTCATTCATCAAATATATTAATCCACTGATGAGATGAGAGCCCCCATGATCCAATCAATGTCCATCTCTGGACATTACTGCACTGGGAACAAAGTCTTAAACACAGGACCATATGGGAGGACATTCCAGAGCCAAACCATAACATATATTAAAGTGCAAATATGGGACCTGATCCTTCAAGGAACAGTACTGCCCATGTGTAGAGCACATGTGGATCTGGATTCAGAAGAATACAGTGCATTCAAGATAATGCTAGCTTTTCAATATTCTTAGTAAGGTACCTATGGTGGAGATGGCAGTGTTTGTAGCTATAGCAGTAGTCCAGGAAGACAGTAGTTAATTTGATGTTTTAACCACCTATGACAAAAAAAAATGTAGCGTAATATTCTGTATGCCTCTGGATTTAAAACACAATATGTATCACATTTGTCAGATATTACTAGCCTACATTTTGGGTATTCCATAAAACTGTTGGATTTCATACATCTTACAGCAAAAATAAAAATGAAACGGCATGAGATCCAGCCTGCAATATAAGCCACTATGACACGTGGGCCTTATGATCCAGCAATTCCAAATGTCTGAGGTAGATGCTTTCTACCTCAGTGCTTTATGTTCAGTATTAGAATAATAACTGGGACTCCTAGGGAATTTTCAGGAGGGCCATGGATTCTTCTGATAATAAATTTTGTCCATGGAAAATCAGCTCTTGGTTTGCTAGTGGACCACAAAGTGGCTACGCACCCCCAATTGCCCATTATGAACTGAGTATTATCTGGTCCACCCAACCACAAAATTGAATGTGCACTGCAGCATCTGCTATAAAATGGAAAAGGTATGTAAAAGACTGGGGGTAAGCATGACCAGAATGAATGAGTAAACATCATTGGTTGGTGACTCAGACTCCCATCATGTTTGTTCACTGCTTCCTTGGTTCTTCCTCAACCCATACCTTTGATTATATGGGGGAGTTACTTGTGACTAATTAAAGAGGAAGAGAAACTTGGACCTGATTTATGGGTGAATCTTCCTCATGTGTTGGCACTAGCTGGAAAGGAATAGCTGTTTTTTCCCCATCATCTCAGAAAACCTAAAATCAGTAGTGATTGAAAATCCCAGTGGGCAGAGCTGCTTTGGGTATATTCAGTATCATTCAAAATAGTCGCACTGCCCTAAATATCTCCTGTACTTCAATTACTCATCCATACTCCCCTCTACCCAATCTCCTACCAATCATCAATCTTTTCACCATCTTTTCTAGAACCTCATACTGTTGGAATCATAGATTATAGAACTGTCTTCTTTTACCTAGTAATATTTATTTAAAATTCATGTTTTTGTTAGCTTTATAAATCACTTCTCTTGTATTTAATTATGCCAAAATGCATATAATATAAAATTTACCATCTTGAACATTTTTAAGTGTACAAATTATTAGCATTAAATGCATTCCCATTTCTGTGCCACCAACAGAAACATCTATCTCCAAAACACTTCATCTTGAAAACCTTAAATTCTGTACCCATTAAACAATAACTCTCCTCTTAATCTTACCCTCCAAAAGACCAATGAAACAAAGAGCTGATTTTCTGGAAAGATAAACAAAATCGACAAACTTTAGCTAGCTGATTAAGAAAAACAGAGAGAAGATTCAAATAAATATATAGGATTTTTTTTTGGGGGGGATAGTAAGTTTAATCTTAATTTTGATATTCATGGAGTCTCCAAGCTATTAACAAAATTCCACAAACTTTATATTTTTTGACTGCAATTGTCTTGCTTAATTCATTAGCCTTATTTGTTCTGATTCTGTGTCTTACCTAGAAATTTCATGTGAGCAAGTTTTTTTTTTTTCCTTCAATTTTGCTTTTGTTATTTTTCTATTGTATTGCATGGAATTTTTTAGGGAAATTTTCCCATCTCTCCCATTGAGCATCCCTATATTTTTAGGGTTTTTATACTGTTATCAAAGTGTTGATGGATTAAATTTTAAAAACTGCCATGATTTTAAGCACATGTTTATCATGTTCTGGCACTTAGAAATTATGATCATCTCTCCAAACATGAATTTCAGCATATTTACTGAAATTTTTGCTTGAGGTTTTGCTTCTTTTTTTTGATTAGTTGAGGAGGAAATTTTCTTTCTGTTTTTCAATTTTTATATTATTTTAAAAGGGAACAGAAACACAAAAAATTTCTTGTCTGATGTCATTGATTTAAATGTTCAGTAATTGAGATCACTGATTTAAATGTTCTTTTAAAGTATTTTATTAAAAATGTTCTTATTAATTCTCATGTTCTCTTCCAGCAAGTAGCTAAGAGACAGATTGTTTTAAAAATTAAATAAATACGGTTCTATTGCTAAGATTGATGTCATCACAATATGGAGTTATATCTTAGATCCTATTTTTTCTGTTATATGATTTTTCATTCAATGTGTTATTAAAATCATTTAATATATAGAATAGATATGATAAAAAATGTTCAAAAGATCTTTGAGAATTTTTACTGCAGTTGGTCTCTTGCTTTAGGTATTATTTGTGCATCAATGCCTCTGATAAGGAAGCTCCCTCATGAGGAAGCTAAAGGTCACTTGTCCCTTGGGGCCTTGGCAGAGCTGAGGATCTGAAATCTTTCCAGATGACAGGAGTTCCTTAGGGCCCCAGAGCTCAGGTTTCCTTGTGACCATTAGTTTGAACAGAGGACTGCCTGTGGGTATCACATAAGCTTTAAATAGTTACTCCTAATGTCTTGTAAATTTTTATACATATCAGATCCCAACCACTTAACTGTGGCAATGGACAGAATACCTTCCTTCCAGAAGGGCAGCTGGATCATGCTTAACTCTTACCCTCTGTGTTTCTCCCTCACTTTTGAAATCTCTCATTAATTGATTGTCCTTGGCGTAGTCTAGCACTATGGTTTTTCAGCACATAGTATTTCTAGAAAAGTTACATATTATTTTATTAAGGCTAAGGAAGTTAACTATATTAGTATATGTTGCATTAAATGCAGCATGTATACAAGGATATGCAATAAAGTAAAAGGGAATATGGTTTCCATACTCTATACTTGTGGGAAAACCACACCATCAACATCAAACACTGGCATTTATTACATTTTATGCAGGGTGCATTATCTTATTTTATCTACAGAAAAATAACATGTGAAATGCTAATAGTATTACCATCCTTTGATGGACAATGATATTAAAACTTAAAGTGGCCACACAACTTGCCTAACATCACACAGCTTGCTAATGTCAAAGTCAAACTTGTGGCAGTCAGTTCATTGGGCTAGGCTATCCAACACCTAGCAGCCCATCCTTATATTAAGTGAAAGAGCCAAAGTCTGTGCTCTGGGAGTAACCAGTGAGGTTAGTGTGTGACATGGCAGATGAGTGTCAATGACCTTTTCAGCTCTATGGAGCCCCTAAATAAGCAAGTGTGGTTCATGGCAGGAAAGGACTTTTATTAAATTAATGCACCACTGCATGTTTCCAAAATTTCTAGCCCTACACTAATACAACCTACATTGTTAGTAGCTAATTTTAAGTCAATTAAATAATTATCAAGTTGACAAATACTTGGGTATACCTAAAGAAGATTCTGGGTCAAAATGAGAGCTGTGCTTTTCATTCTTTTAGCATTTAATGATAACTTATTTGTGCTTGTCTCTTCTGATGCCTTCACTAGTTATTTTAAGAAAGATAGAAGCTTAGACAAGATTGATGAGATGAAGCAATTAAGATGCTTAGAAAAAGGAAGATTGCTTAAGCCACATCCACAAATGATATCTACCCTAGTCATTGATCAGAGAAGTAAACCCAAGAAACACTCCAATTCTTTTTGGTATTGTTACTTTTTATTACAAGGAAATTTAAAATGTTCTAACGAGGACATGTTAGATTTTAACAAAGATTTTCTGAAAAACATCTTTGAAATCACTAGTTCTTGCAAGTGTGGATGCAGATAGAGTTGCATGTGATGAAAACGAATTGATACACTGTAAAGAGAACTGGCAGGATAATTTATATTCAGCTGAAGCTCCAATGCTAATTCAAAGAAAAGAATTCAAGATGAAATGTATGCTGGAGTTAAGAAATTGAATTACTCTGACTATTGCATTTCTTAGCAAGTCATGCTTTGCTTTTGATTTGGTGTTGTGAAGTCATCATCTCAGTAAAGTTTTATAATGATCTTCTGTCATTAATATCTTTAGATTTTGAAAAATTTTGAGAATAAAAATGTTCAAATATTCAGAGCGGTATGTTCAGAATAATATTTCATGAGAAGTTATATTTGTCTCTAATCCAATATTATTAGTTCTTTTCTTTAGTGATTGCATTTGTTTAAAGTGTTATTAGGAAAAAGTGTTAAAATCATACAATCTAAGTATGAAGAAATAAAACATGTCTTTCATTTGAATATTTTCATTATGTTCATTTACTTTTCCCTATATACTCTTGACACTTATTTCACATTCTCGTTGTCATGGAGTTTTACAATCCTATTGTTTGTACAACTTGCTAAAGCTTCCACTTACAATGTATTTTAGATGCCCTTGCTTGATAAAACCACCTGAGCAAGAGAAAAATAATACATGTCACTGTGCAGTTTTTAACTATCATAATCTTTAACTTTCTTGTCAAAGGAATCCTTGTCTTCCTTTTGTGCTAATATTTAATTGCTCAGGATGATCTGATTTATGTTGTCACAAAGAAAGAAAATACAGTGCATCCTGAATATGACCTTCTTTATTAAATATTCCAGAAGCATCACTCATGGTTGCTGAATTGTTCAAGCTATTGAAATAGGTCTGAGAGTCAAAAAGAACTTTGATTACAAATAACAAGCTATGCTTTATTAATCTTACAAATAGCTACAGAAGTGCCGCAGTCTGGCTGGGCACAATTCAAGAGCCACTTGTCAAAATAAATGAATCACCCCCACACAAACCTCACCACCTCCCACAATCCTCCTGCTCTTGAGGCTGATTGGCTGGGTTGTGTGGGTGGAGCCAAAGAAGTCCCCTAATGAGCAGCTCCGTGGAGGAGCCAATCAGCTAGATGTTGCTGGGGCCGCTGTGAGCCAATCATCAGCCGGCAGCTGGAAGTTTGCTGGCAGCTGGAAGTTTGCTGGGGCCCCTTTGGCTGTGGCTGTCAACATCTCCCCCTCTCTGTTTAAACAACAAGCATGTGGCTTAGGGACCGTGCCTGCCTTAGGTTGTCCAATACTACATATGGTCCTTACCCGTCTTCGGATGAGCTGACCTCAGGGCATCAGCCTCCTGTCTTAGGTTGGTACCATTGTAATTGGATCTTACCCGTCATTGACTACTGGTCCAGTATACAGCCACACCTGTGGAGAGGTCTTTGTCATGACAAGCAGAAGGGAGGAAGATACACCAAGCCAATTGACAGCTCTTGTTGGAAAAAATTGTACAACTGATGACATCATCAGTAAAAATTTAATTATATATAATTTAATTTTTTACCCTTTTAATTTTGTATAGCTGTGTGTATATACATATGCATACATACATAATTAACTTTGTATCCCTTTTAGTGGATATGTATGATGACAGCAGAACAGAGAAAATATGGAATACTTAGATTCTGGTTCTGTCCATTATTCGCTGTATACAAAATTAATTATTAATGATGGTAAGCAGGTAAGTTGTCCTTAATGGCATCTCAGTCTTCCTTCTTGAAGGTGCTTCCATCCCCAGACGGTCCTCTCTCAGTATCCCCATCTCTAGCGGTTCACATATTCTTTGCTTTCCTACTATTTTATATACTGGGACCTTCTTTCATAGGCTCTGAGATGCTTTTTTACACCAAGTTACCTTCTGTGACATTGGAATGTGCTTTACCATGTCTAGTAATCTGTTTTCACTGCCAGCCAGTTGGTGCTGTGGTTTATTAACAACTGTGGGTGAACTTGGTTGTTATTTCTAATTAGCCAATGGCATCGCCTCAGCGTTTCTGTCTACGAGCCATTTTAGAACTCACTGAGACAAGATTATTTATCACATTATCACGTAAGATTTTGTGTTACCTTCTGGTCTGATCAAGCAAGTGACATGATCAAAACTTGGAAAGCTTGGCAGAAATTTATTTAATAATATTGTGTGAAAAACAGACATAAATGGCTCTATGTTGAAAAATTATTCAATGGAGTTGGACTCAAAGTATGGAAATGTTAAAAACATTCTAACAAGTGCATTTCTTCTATTTTTCTTCTTATATATGCGTGAGACATATGATAAAAATCTATGTTAGGAAATCCACTGTAGCTTTTACAGTGAGTAAAAGAATGCAAATTTTAAGGTATGGATAGCATTCCATTGTAATTTAATTTGATAACATTTAAATGTATAGCAGTACATAAGCTAATGGTGCATTTTACAACTGAGAGTATCTAGAACTTAGCTATAAATATGTCTGCAACCTGGCTTTCCTAACTTAGCTCAAAGGCTTCATAAATTAATTTTCTTCCCTAGTAAGGAGTACTTTTTTTCTAGACCTGATTTCTTCTGGGCCTGTAGGTACAATTAGTCAAATTAGACATTGATAGCAGACTAACAGTGTCTTAGGAGGTAATGGCTTTATAAACCTAATGTATAAACTAATGAAACAATACATTTGTATTTTTTTTCAATCACTTTTTGAGCTCAGAAGGTCAAGACAATAATTCTAATGATTGGTGTCTCACGTGGCATGACCAACTCATGCTTATACCAACCATTTTTGGGTTGAGTGAGGAACACTCTTTTATTAACATTATTTGAAAAAAATATAATATTGCTTAGTTTGACTAATACATGCATAGTATAGAAAATGTGGTAAATATGTTAATGTAGGAAAAATGGTAAAATATTCATGCTCTCTCAAAGAAGTCCATTTTTCCTGTTTTTTTGTTTTTATATTATTGTGATTTTATGTATATAGTATAGTGTTTTACTAACAGTTAACTCTGATATGGAACTATGCATAGTCTGTTAATGTCTGTGTGATATTCAATCAAGTGCACTGACTTGATGTCTCTATAGTTACATATTGAGGTTATTTGCAATTTGTAGCTCTTCAGTAAACACCTTTGAACACAAAGTTGGTTTTCTTGCATAATTGTCAATTATTTCTGTAGGATAAATACACAGATTCAGAATCCATTGTCAGAGAAGTGACTGTCTTACTTTATGGCTTTTGCACCAAATTATTCTAAGACCCTTTTAACAGTTGGCAGTTCTAATAGCAGCAGGCATGGGTTTATTACTCACCAGATGAAAAAAGAATGTATGCCTAACATTTCACTTCAATGTTTTTTTTTTATTTGAATACAAACCTTGAAGCACAGACAAGCATTAGACAAAACAAAGCAAAACAGATAAGCATCTAAAGTAAAATAGAATATGCAGAACATAATGGATTATAGAATTTGAACAGTGAAAGATCAAAAAAATTCCAAAGGAGAGCATACCTGGGATTATATGTTTGATGATTTTTGGCTAAGAATTTAGCAATCCATAAGCATGAAGGTGATCAAAAATTACCCATAACTTTCCTAGCTAATATCAGTGATGTATCTATATTTCTGGTCAAAATGCATAATATGGTGCTAATGTCAAGATTTCTGTCTGGGCTAAGAGAACACTTTGTTATAATTTAGAAGCTCTTCATGCTCACAGATGTGTATCCCTAGATGTGCAATTTCTCAAAGTTCACTTTGAGAATTGAGTCTTCCTGGGACTTTTGTAATTTCATTATGTTTGCCAAATATCTGCTGTGAATCACTTCCAACTCTGGGGATGTTTCTCATCAGTTTACATGGCCCTGCCCCCTGTAGCTTTTTCCTGTTCTGAGCACTTTGTGTTCTGCATGCTGTGATAAGGGGGCCTACTAAATATTAAGATTGAGATGGGAGGAAGAGATTTGCAACTAAGACATAAACATGTCTGCTGCAACTCTTCTCTAACTAAGCTTTTAAATCTTCTCACCCTCTCAGAGAGGTCAGCATTTTCATGGTGATCATCTAAATTCTCTTCCCATCTTGGTTCCATTTACCAAAATCCTAACCTAGTTTTTGATCCATAAGGAATATATATCAATTATTTTCCTCAATAAGTTATATTGTTTTAGGGTATTTCATTAACCTATTTTTTATGTTTGCAAGTCTTTCCATTGTCTTAACACCATTTCTTTGGGATCTTATTTTAATCTATATTTCACGTGTTTTTCTAATATTTCACATATTTTTCTAATCCTTATCAAATTTTTTTAACACAATTACTAAGTTTAAGTTTGTAACAATAACATCTCTAACATCTTCTTTTCCATCCACTGCGGTTCTTTCTGCTTACAAAACATGGAGACATCCTCCTTTGATGTTAGCATACTTCTGAATCATCCTACCCTCTCCCAACAATCCCTTGCATGAATTTATGAGAAGGCATGTCTTTGTTCACATAGCACTAATATTGTACATCACATGGAATCTCACTTGTATGTTCACCATTTTCAAACTGCTCATTTGAAGTCTCACAATGGATTCTATTTCTGATGAAAGTATTTGTCTCAATTTCTCATTTAAACTGATCTCACTGATAAAAGTCTATATTCAAACACTTTTTTTCCTCCTGGATCTCAGTGGTACTGCATTTTGGGATTTTACCACTCCAGAATTCAAGACCATGCCCGATCCTTCCAATTATAGGTCACTGTGACTCCTCCTTTGAAAAGTCCAAGTTAAACCCACACTGATCTTCAGATCTTGAATGTTCTACCTATTGCTATAGACTGAATAGAATCAAAGTTCTTAATGGTTTGTGTTGTTTTTGACAATATCTTTAGATTGATCTCTCCCAATTGATTTCTTTCTAGTTGTTGTAACCAATATTATTTTGCTCTGAAGACTCCATCACCTAAATTCTTAGGATTTGTTCTATATGGTTCCATTTATTTATTTGTTTGTTTTTAGTTTTAGATACACAGAATGCTTTTATTTTATTTGTTTATTTTATCTGGTGCTAAGGATCGAACCCAGTGCCTCACACATGCTAGGCAAGCGCTTTGCCACTGAACTACAGCCCCAACCTTGCATGGTTCCTTTTAAACCTTATTTTTTTTTAAATCCAAATATTAGCCAAGTGATCAAATTATTTTATAAAGGGTTAACTTGCACCAAACAGATACCTCTTTTTGGAATACCAGGCATTTCAACTGTCTACTGAACATCTCCAGGTCAATGAGCATCTATTCTTCACATTCAACAAGTTCCAAATTCAGCTTATCTTTTTTCCTTCTCCCCATTCTATTCCAATCATGCTCATGTTTTTGTTATGGATTACTGACATAAACATCTAGTCTTAAACATCTTAAACTACAGAACTGAATATATATTTGATTCCTTTCTTATGCCCAGTATCCAGTTTATCAATAAATTTCCTCTTCCTTTCACCTTAAAGATTAATTCAGACTCTCATGGTTTTTTCCTTAAAAAAACTGCAGTCATCTTATATCTATTTCCTCTAACTCAGGTCATAATCTCCCTCTAAATCCTCCTCACACTGACATTAAAATTGTATTTTAGGATGCAAATCTGATCATACGTCCTAATTGACACCCAAAGATATCAAATTTCTTAACTTGATCAAGGATTCCTTGGAGTTTGGACCCAACCGATTTTTCAAACTCAAACCCTCCAGACTCAATCTGTGCTTCAGTAATAAATGCCAGACTGTGTTCCACTTGTCCTGGATAATCCCTTATTACTCACATTCATGCGCTAATTGGAATGTTCATTTCCTTGTCCACCTGTATGAGTTCTTTACTCCATCTAAACATTTCTTATCAGAAAGCTTTTTATAAGCTCTTGATATTTACTTATGTATCCCTCCTATGTTCTCTTATAGCATTCATTTCAAACTCATTATGGTTGTTCAGTTGATTTATGCATGTGAAGCTTTTTATGGCACTATAGAAATGAAAAGAGTAGGCCTATTCATTTCTATATTCCTATAACTAGCACATTGTCTTGCAATTTCCATTTATAGCCTCTAGAGTGATCTCCCTACCACTTATAATCCTGCAAGGACTTTGCTACTGCAACTAGTTAAGGCCATGTTAATTCAAGCTCTTTCTCAGGGGAATATAGAAAATAAAATTACAATTACAATCACCTGTTTTTTTTAATGGCAGAAGGCATTCCTTTTAACAAAACAAGCATGTAAAACTTACACCAATACAAAATACTTTTGTATGAATAAAGAATGAATCTCAGCCTGTGAGCTCTGGGAAAAGCCAGTGAGCACCTATCTAAAGAAAAAATAATCATCTTTTACATAGCAGTATTTTAGGAATCTTTACCTTTCATTAGACCCATTCCAAGATGCTTCTGTAGGCCAAGAATCAAGGCCATTATTATTATCAATGATTTTTTTTTGTAATATATAAAAAGGAGTCTTCACCGGGAAAAGGGCAGTGTGGATGGTATGTATTGGATAAGTACTGGAGTAATCTCAACCCACTTCCCAGAGGTTTTTCACAAAATGCCTGAATCTAGGCACTCTTTTTAAGCTATACTACCTCTTCAGGTTTTTTTTTAATATAACCCTTAGTTCTGAGACCCCAACTCTATCAATTTCACTAATACCTTTTTTCAGTGAAGAAATAACATGTGCTAATTATTTTGACTTTTTAAATTCCAAGTACAAAAATCCTAATCCTCATACACATTATGGAAGATTGGAATACAGTATTTTTAGCTAGATATTCTAATGTTCTTTTTGAAACAATCCTCTTCCAGAAGCAATAACATCTGTTGAGACTCTTCAGTCTGACAGTCTAGTTTGAATTGTCACTCGGCACATAATATACTATGAGAGATTGACTAACTGTAACTTTCTCATTTACATAGGAGTAAGCATATTGACCCTGTGGAAGACTCTGGTGGTTTCTGGATTATCAGTCTTCCCCAATTGCTCTTGAAAACTTGACATTTTTCAGCTATTTCTCCTCAACCACATAGCTGTGCACCTCATGTGAAGATCCCCTGATTCTCAAAGATAGGCGTAATGAAAATCCCATTTTCCTTGCCAATAATTATTTTAGGAATAGACATGTCCATATGATCTAATTCCTAATGCCCTTCCGACCCTGAGGAAATTTTATTCAACATTTTGTTGAAATGTCCTAAAATTGTCCCAAGGCTATATATATTCATTGGGTAGCTAAGGAAATGAAAATCCTTTGCCTAACTACAAATGAGAGGCCTCATTCTCTTCCCAACTCATTCTTGAACCTTACAAATGCTAAAATCTGAGACTCCTTTTGAATGTTAAAGATTTTCTCAATTTTTAGTTGTTCCTGACTCCATAGTGAGAAAACATATCTTATTTGAGTTGCTGCTGGCTCTGATGACATAGAGTTGTAGGGAAGGATGAATGGAGGGAGTGTGGATAGGAATGGAAGATTTTTCCAGGGATTATGGATAAGTTTTTGTGTTTTCATAAACTGTATGAAAAAGTAAAAACAAAACACAAGAATGATTTTTTTCTCACTAATCCTTCATGTATATATGACTTTAATTTATCTATATACTGTAAGGGTCTGGCGAAACGTCGGAGGAAGAGACCACCAAGAGACTGACTCATGCAATTGCAGAAGGGGATTTATTGGGGATCCATTCCAGCACTCTGGGGCTCCGTGCTCACTCAAGAAGGGAGAGCAGCCCAGAGCCCCGGGCAGGGGTTGAGCAGTGCTTAAGTACACTTTTTGGGGAGGGCGGGGACTTTACACACATCACAGTCTCCTTTAACAAATCACCATACACTGTGGGAAAATCAAACAATAATTCTTAGACTTGATTAGTACATTCATTGGCGGGAACAGGGGGGGCTGGAGTGATAGGTCATTCCTAAGGAGGGGGTTACATTTAAACTGATTGGTTCGGGCCCTGTATGCCTACGTGACAAGCTGCACAGGGTCCTAGGCTATTAATCAACTAAATGGCCAGTAGGGCATTGTCTTAACTGCCTCAGGAATTTCAGGTTCTGTGTGCAGTTCAGAAACTCTACAATACCTAGTCCTTTATTTTTTAACCCAGGCTTTGCAGCTTAGAAACTTTACCCTTTCAGTACAAATATGCATAATATGTAAATGTTTTGTATATGTACATATACATACACACTCATTGTCAATTAATTTTTATTTATTTCTCATTAGGTACTCCATGTGGATACACATAGTGATTAAATCTTTGGGGTTAATTGCCTCTAATCCCTAGGACTGTCCATTTAACATGGGCTATGGAAGCAAGGAATTTAATTTGTCTCACTGTACTTCAAAGTTATAATATTATGGTTCAAGTTACAATATTACGGTCTCCATCTTAATCTTTAAACTTTTCTCTAAATATACCCTGTATCAATATTCCAAGAAAACCAATGTTCTCATTATCTTCCAAATACAATATCTGGCCTTTCCTAACCTGACATACCTTTCCCCTTGTAGACTACCTTCTATTTTCCTCTCTATTTGACTCATATTTATGAGAACTCTTTCTTTGCAAAGTTGGTCACTGAGGAGGATATCTTGCCCCAAGCCCTGCTACCTAAGATCTGCATTTATATGGAGCTGTCAGAATGGATTAGTTTGGGAGGACTGAGGGTTCTTTGACAGATGTGAGCAAATATTTTCCTGATAGAAAATTACCTGAAGGAAAAGAGTTGTTTGGACTGGAAACTAGAGCTCAAAACCTCAGAGTCCATGAGGCTAGGACGTTTTCCACAAGAGAGAACTATTAAGACTGAAAAGGAAAAAGAAGGAGAGATGTTTTAATCAGTTCTTCATTGCTGTGATTAAAATATTCCACAAAAACAACTTAAAGGAGGAAAAATTTAATTCTGCTCACAGTTTCAGAGGTTCAGTCCATGGGTGGAGGACTCCATGGTTCTGGGCCCAATATCAGGCAGCACATCACGGAGGAAGGGTGTGACATAGAAAACTAGCTCAGGACAAGACAGACAGGAAGCAGAGAGAGAGCTCTGCTCCCTAAGGACACAACCCCAAAGGCACACCTGCAGCGATTTACTTACTCCAGCCACACCCTTTCTGCTTACAGTTATCACACAGTTAATCCATTCAAGTGGATCAAACCACTGGTTAAATTACATAATCTAATCATTTACCTCTCAACATTCTTGCGTGATCTCATGCCTGAGCTTTCAGAAACACCACAAACCCTAAAGAGGGGAAGAAAGAAGTAAAAGGAGAAGAATATGGAGGAAGAGGAGAGAGAGAGAGGGAGCCAGGAAGGCAAGAAGGAAGGAAAGAAGGAAGGAATGCAGCTTTTGGAAATTAAAAAATGTGTGTTAATGTGTACTTTGGGGAAACATGGCTGAGCACAAGAGCTTGTCTTTGAAGAATGAAGTTGGGTCCATTCAGGGACCTGAACCTAGAGAAATATTCATTGTCTCACAGAATTAGGACTGTGAGGATGAGCTTCATTTTCTATGTCTTGGGACAAGAAGAAGCAGGAGCAATCAAGGACTAATAAAACTTTAATTTTGTGTGCTTGAGTACATACACTATTCAAACTGTGGTCAAATTATTTGTGATTTACTACCATATAAAACACTGAATATCTTAAGTATGTTTTATCATTAAATACTTTATGTAACATTTGCGTAAATACATAAAGGTAAGCAACACACTGTGCTTCTCAGGTTATCTGTATTTTTCTGTCCAATTTATTGAGAGACTAAAACCTTACAAAACAAAAATGAATCAACAGGAAAAAAAAGATACCAATCTTGGATGTCTCGGCAATGCCATATTGCAATAATGTTTTCTAAATGCTGACTCTTGGATAATGTGCTGATCTTGCCTGGGAGTAGTATATCAGTAGATCACACGTCACATAGCACTGTTTTA
The DNA here is from genome assembly GCF_964194105.1 of Spermophilus citellus. Lineage (NCBI taxonomy): Eukaryota > Metazoa > Chordata > Mammalia > Rodentia > Sciuridae > Spermophilus > Spermophilus citellus. Next base: position 147,397,361 of record NC_138187.1, on the reverse strand, counting down.
GAGAAGGCATTTTTGGCCAGGATTTTCCTTATGTTGGAGTTTTACTTTTATAACTAGAGTATTGGGAGCTGCCACAAAGGAGCTGAGCGCCCTCTAGCTTTGAGCAATGGAATTATGGAGACTGGCTTCCCCTAACCTGCACATAGGTGGATCCCTATCTCCACTTAGGAGAGGAGCAAAGCTTTGGGAGTGGGTGATACCCAATGGGAGTGGGACCCATTGTAACATTACCCCTCTGCCTCATATGGATGGAATGGTCTTTGGAACAGCCTCCCCCAATAAAACCAGGGCTAGAGATGTGCTCTCTCTTTTTCCAATGAAATCCTAAGGTCAAGAGCCATCACTGAACCCAATGAAAAAGGTATTTTCCATCTGTATGTAATTATTTCTTGCCAACCCAAATTCACCTGCAGTGATCCTGACTGATTTAGTCGTGTGTGGCAGCAAGAGAGTTAATGCTAGAGAAAACCTTCAACAACATCTTACAGCATGTGATTATTTAGAATTCACACTAAGATATGCACTTGTGATCGGTTTGTTAGAATATCCAAACACTGTGGATCTGGCATATTTTAGGAGTGGAATGGTATTTAGGTAACTAAGTGAAGTGACGCAAAACAATTAAGTACCTTCTTTTATAGCTTAAATTTATGAACTTCTAATTTGTATGATAGAACATCATGACTTACAGTTGACAAAGACCAAATTTTAATTACAACCAGAAGGGAATCTGATTAAGAATAGATGAGTCTTGATCTACTTAGCAAGGATAATAGATAGTTTCTCATCCCGTCAGCATTAATTGAGAGTGTCCATAACAACACACGACTTCATCTGACAGTTTATCATGAGCCAGTAAGGTTTTCACCCTGTCTAAAAGCTTATAGCAATTTTATATTATCTCAAATTTGCCGCATTTCTACACAAATGATTTTCTAATTGTTGCATAAATTTACATTTTAAACTTAACATTTACTGAAACAATTTTTAAACGCCTGTGATGTTCAGGATGGTATTTAATGCACATCAAGACAACAAAATATTTCTTGAGACTCAAAGTATTACCCACCTATTTATTTTTTATAAATTTATAATCTGCAACAATTATTGAGTCTGAGCTATTTACTGTTTCTTCTATTTATTCCTACAGGAGTCTGTGCTCTAAAAAATAGTCAACTCAGGGTAAATAATTTAGCCTATAAGTATCTTGAAGATATTCACTATTTTAAAAAAAAGCAGACTTTATCTATTTGAAGGAGACTGTAAAATTGTATTTAACTAAGTAATAATTCACCTTATTTCAAAAAAATATTCACATGGACCTATCTGTAGATAAATTCAAATTATAGGCTGAAACATTGTTAAAAGAGATACTGAAAAGACTTTGAACACAAGTTTTTTTTTTTTTAACTCAATAGATTGAAGCATTCTGAAAATGTAGAGAAATATATTCCACCAAACTGCCAAATTTTTTTTTTTAATTCATAGTTATAATATGGATGTTTGTGTAAGTACCTAATAGGTTTGCTATATTTTGATGGACTCTATACAAATAGTTATGTAACAATTGTTTGTTTTCAGGTTGATCTTCATTAATCTTCATCTTCATGTGTTCATTGCATAGGTTTTTCTCCTAGTGTTTAAAGCCCTGAAATTACTGTATTGATATTGTTACATACAATGTTTATGGCTATTGATACAACTAAAGGGTGGAATAATATAAATTCTAATGCTCAATTGAAACTGCTTTTATTTTTATTCTTCCTTTTATGGAAAATATAAGATCTAACCCTTTACAGCCAATTTTCTGAAAATTAGCTTTTGCCTCCTGGCTGATCCTAACTTTACTACACTGTGCCTTGAAACAGTCCCAATAAAAGATTTCTCACTGAGGTCACCAATGATTCTAGTCCCGAAACTCAAGTTTCAATCTCCAGTTCTTTATTTGAATATTGTCTGTTTATTTTATACTCATTTGTGTCTTGAAAGTTCCTTCTCCCTTTTCTTCTTTCAAGTGATGGTGCTCCAGGACTCAGTATACTTTTCCTGTTACACACTTGTGAGAAAATCTCAACTGCTTTTGTGGCTTTACTTACCATGTGTAAGCAGACAACTGTAGATAGTGGTGACTTGAGCCATGGCTTCTGATTCCCTCATGGCTGTGTTTGCCTGGGGACTTCCTGTGCAAAGATGCAGATCAAGGTGGCCCAGTTGCTAGCATTCCCAAACAGGAAGGCCTCTAGTTCAAATGACTAATACCAAGAATACAAGTAACAATAAATGTTGGCAAGGATGTGGGGAAAAAGGTACACTTATACATTACTGGTGCAAATTGGTGCAGCCATTATGGAAAGTGGTATGGAGATTCTTAGAGAACTTGGAATGGAACCACCATTTCACCCAGCTATCCCGCTCCTCAGTTCATACCCAAAGAACTTAAAATCAGCACACTACTGTGACATAGCCACATCAATGTTTATAGCAGTCCAACTCACAATAGCTAAACTATGGAACCAACGACCATGTCCTTTAGCAGATGAATGGATAAAGAAATTCTGCTATAGATACACAAAAGAATATTACTCAGCCTTAAAGAAGAATGAAATGATGGCATTTACTGATAAATAGATAGAGTTAGAGAATATCATGCTAAGTGAAACAAGCCAATCCCCAAAACCCAAAGGCCAAATGTTTTCTCTAACATGTGGATGCTAATTCACAATACGGGGGTGAGGGGGTGGCTAGGGAAGGATAGAGTTACTTTAGGTAGAGAGAAATGAGGGGAGGGTGTATGGGGGTAGAAAGGATAGTAGAATGAATCTGGCATTGTTACCCTATATACATATATGACTATATGACCTATGATTCTACATCATGTACTTCCAGAAGAATGAGAAATTTTACTCCATTTATGTATGATGTGTCAAAGTGAATTCTACTCTCATTTATAACTAATTAGAACAAATTTTTAAAATGATGGCCCAGTTGCTATGGTGATGCTGGCCCAAGGAGGCCATGTGTTGGTGCCTTAGGCACCAAATCCCCAGTGGTAGAGAATTCTGGGCAGAACTAGATGACCTCAATGTCTCACAAATTTTGCTGAGTCCTTCAGACTGCCTGCTTTGATAAAATTTTCTCACAAATAACTTCTGATGATAAAACCCATATAATAAACATTCTGAGCTAGCTCTGGGTCAGTCAAGCATCATCTGGGTTTGGCTGCCACCTGGCCCCACCCTTTTCTCTAAGCGTGTCTGTTTGTCTTTTCTTCATCCCCATCACCCCTCTCTGATTTCTGAATTAATGGCCATGCTGGTCAAAGCAGATAACTAATAAACTAATAATTTCTTTATTAGTATAGAGTCTAAGATTTTCATCAGTAATGAGAAAGCACCCAGTAACGCAGAGGCTTAAGCCAATAAAGATATATTTCTCACAGATGAGCTAGGCAGTCAGCTGCCTTCATGGACACTCAGAGAAGTGGTGAGTTGCATGTTGTCTTCCAAAGCATCTTTGTAGAGGTGACATGAACCAATGTTTCTCACATTTTACTGCCTTGGCCTTGCCTTACAACATGGTGCAGGGACTATAATCCTCTATGAAGAAAAGAGAAGTATTTTTGAATAGCTACCTTCAGCTCAGATGATGTATATTTCTTTGCCTTTAGAATCTATAATTACACTTCTATGTGAATTTGAGTAATATCTAAAACAGTACTGCACTTTTTTCACATGCATTTGAACGCATTATTTTGTCTCAATGAATGGTGTTGATTGCCTAATTGCTTAAGCTGAAAACCTAGGAAACCATTTTCAATATTGTCATCAGAGTGATCTATCTAAAATTAACTTCCTTGTACAAAGTCCTTTAGTAGACACATATTGCAAATAAAATGGAATTACAATTAATTAGTGTGACTCATGGGCTTTCATTATCTTGCTTTAGTTATCTTAGAAAACTTATGATTCATCTCTACACAACATGTAACTAATGCTGTTACCAAGTTAAATTCTGGATTCTCCTATTCCTGAAAGTTTCTAATCTCTCTCACTTTTTGGCCTTTCAGTGTTAAAGTTGGAATAACTTTCTCGGATCTGCCTTGAGCTAATTCCTGCTGATCTCTTCTCTGGTAAACTTCTGATGCCAGAACCTCCCACCTCATCTAGTGCCTCACAAAACACTCCACTCACTCCTTCTCTCAAATCCCATTCACTTATATGTTAATTAATTAATTCCAAATACTTACTTAATACCCACTAGAAAAGATCCTCCTCAGAAAAATTGGCAAGGCTACTTAAGTATAGGAGTGGAGAAGACAATAAACAAATACATAAACAACATACTTACAAGCCATGGAACATGTTTTAAGGGACTAAAAAAAAAGATGTGATAAAGAACATCTGGCAGATGTTGGGTAATCAAGAAAGAGCTCCTCCACCAAAGGACTGAGAAAATTCCTCAGAACTTTGAAGGACAACAGACTGCCTCCGTGTGAGCTGCAAAGGTCAAGTGTGAAGTAGGGAACATGCAACCCTAAAAACATTAGCAGCACAATTTGGCCCAAATGTCTTGTTCACACTAAATGTTACCGTGGTTCTCATTATGGTCTATGTTCTGTTAAACATAATTTTTTTCTTTTAAAATATGCTGCTTCCCTGAGGAGACAGCAACTAAACTAACGGATTAAAATTAGAAAAAGCAATGTAGGAACCAGTTTATTGAAGAGAAAAGAAGGAATGAAGCAAAGTGGAACAGGCAATAAAGGGAATAAATAAAAGGTGAAGGAGTCTTTAGGTGACAAAGGTTTGCTATGGATTCTTCAACGGTTATCAGTATGTGGGAAGAGAATAAAGAGTCAGTTGTTGAAAAGACTTAGAGTTATTTTTAAAATAAAAACGTCACCTGAATCTGATAAACATCACCTGAACTTTTGTGAAAACTGAAGGTGTACGGGTTCTTGGTAAGTGAAGTATTTATGACCAATATTTTCAAGAGCTGAATGATACATTTTTTTGAATTTAGTGATATTCAAATGGACTTCCTGGCATCATACCTAGTGCAGTTTCATAAAATGTGATTGAGTTATTTTGTTTAAGGGAATTTATACAGTTATATAGATTTATTTATTTATTGCTTTCAATTTATAGGTATTATGGCGTCACTATGGCCTGTATAAAAAATTCTGTGGGGAAAATGTCCTTATTTTAGCAGGCATGATCTTTATATATATTGTTTAGTTTATTTTAGATCTTTATATATTGTTTGTTTAATTTATTCATTTCTTTAAAAAATATTTTTTAGTTGTAGCTGAACATATATACCTTTATTTATTTATTTATTTATTTATTTATTTATTTATTTATTTATTATGTGGGGCTGGAAGTCCAACCCAGAGCCTCACATGTGCTAGGTAAGCGCTCTACCATTGAGCCACAACCCCATCCCTGATTTATTTATTTTTTCATTTCTCTGCTTTCAGAAATTGATCATTAGCCTTTGCTGTTAGCTTCTATGAAGCTGATCTCTTTTGGTAAAAAGTATTTGAACTCAGTATTTGGCAAGCCAGGTAATGTATTTTTTTTCCAAAAGACTATTTCAAAAGCTAACAGATCCAATTCAGTTCTTGCACACATAATTAGAATTGCATGCCTTTTCAGCATAAGAATTATCTTACCCATCATGGGCTTTATTTCTTAATTAAAGGAAAAACTTAACACATTTCAAGCAATTATCATGTTTCTTATTATTTGTTTAAAGAACAAGTTATTTAAGAATCTAATTTATTGAGAGAGACACTTCTGTTGTATATTTGTATGAATGTGCTTAGAGAATAAATCTACTAAAAACAACTCTCCTGTTCATTCTCTTACTTTCTATGAAATAAATACTCTGGTAATTTGGCTCTACCAATTTGAAAATTTTCATAATTTGCTACACTGAAGATTATCCATATATGTGAACAAATGTGATTTTTATAATAATATTTTATAATTTCTATAAACATGAAAATGTACATTCATTTGCTAAGTGTGGGACATCTGAACATAATTTCACCTGTGATTCAAGAACCTACCACCACCCTGACATTTGCATATTTTTTTCTTCTAAACATTTATTCATGTCTTTAGAAATAAGTGTAGAGCTAATATAGATTAAACAATTGCATTCTGCTTTTACATTTAATAGTTTCTCACATAATCACTGATTATTTAATTCCTTTGCACACAGTTTTAATGGCTGCACCATATTTCACTTTTAGAGTTATTCCATGACTTATTACAGTGCTTTCCTAGGATATCTCATTTTCTTTTTTTCTTTTATAAATAGTCCTAATACAATAGCTTTATAGATATGGCTGTTGGCCTCATCTGTTAAATAAGACTTCTTCCTGTTTTCAAAAACCAAAATCAAACACATACTAGCTTAAATGAAAACAAAGTGAAACATCTGTTTCAAGGTCATGTGATGATTCACTGGGTCCTAGAATCCACACCATTGTCCAGAATGCGGGGACAGGCAGACTCCAGAACGTGGATCCCATGACTCCAAATGAACAAATTAGCAAAAGGAATTTGATCTGTCTAGGTTATTATTATTATTATGATTTTTTACTGCATGGGTTTGCGTGTTACTTCCATCTTTCCTTTCCTTCCTTTGTTTCTCTTGGGTACTTGAAATACAGATGCTGCAGCTACTGTTCTCTTAATATATTTAATCATTGACGAGAAGCTCACCTTATTCTATCTCCAGACACAAAAATCTCAGGAAGATGCTTTTTGGCTCTACTGGAATTTATTAGATGTGTGTGTGTGTGTGTGTGTGTGTGTGTGTGTGTATGTGTGTGTAGTATTCTCAGAACAGTTCAGAAAATATAATATTCTGTATTTTTTTGTGATACCAAAATTTTATGATGCAGAAATGTTGGGTGGATGCATTTCATGATGTTGGATGGGTAGATTTTTAAATGAGTGTGATTGTAACAAATGCAATTGTGCTTCATAATCAAAACAATGGTGTCAACAGCTGACATTTACTGTATTGATACTGTGTGCCAGGCACCACTGTGTGTGTTCTAATATCTCTCTGTGTCTTTATAACCATCCCATGAGGTAGTACTCCTCTATTTTATCACAGTTCTGACATCCAGGAAGCTATGAAAACTGAAAGCTGTTCATTTGATGACTAAATTTGTTTGGTAGCAAAAATCTGAGTTGAATTTATTTGAGGTTAATCATAGTCTATAACCAAACCCACTCAGCATGATATTTGTTATGTTTAGCTGAAAAAAATGTGGTATTACTGCAACTGTGATGTAATATATGGAATATGAAATGATTTATTTACTATAATACAGCTTAAGCTGAGAAATATATCCTGCCTCAAAGGTTTTAGAAAAGAGATTGTGCAACTGTTTTTAGTTCTCATTTTATAAATAAGGACCTCAGTATCAAAGTGCTGAGGAAAAGTAACTCAGGAACTAAGGCTACATAGGGTCAGGAAAGCTAGTACTGAAACCCAGTCTTAGAAAGCTAATTGTGGGTTGAGGATATAGCCCAGTTGGTAGAAGGTTTGCCTTGTATGCCCAAGGCTCTGGGTTCAATCCCCAGCACCCCCATAAATAAACAAACAAATAAATAAATAAAAAGCTAATCATCATCTAGGTGATGAGACTTCAAAATTGAGTAATCTATTTCATTTAAAAATATTATATGAATAGACATTAATGAATCATTGCTGTAGAAATGGTATAATTAAGGAAAACTGTTTTTATCTGGGTACTTTTAAAAAGAGCACTAACTCAACTTTTGTTACTGAACTAGTTGTGTGACCTTAGGCAAGTCTCTTAAATTATCTCAGTCCTAAATTTTTGTTCATATGATGAGGATCATTATACCTGCCTTTTAAAAAATATTATAAAGCTAAAATGCAATAACAGGGCTGGGGATGTGGCTCAAGCGGTAGCGCGCTCGTCTGGCATGCGTGCGGCCCGGGTTCGATCCTCAGCACCACATACCAACAAAGATGTTGTGTCCGCCGAGAACTAAAAAATAAATATTAAAAATTCTCTCACTCTCTTTCCTCTCTCACTCTCTCTTTAAAAAAAAAATAAAAGGCAATAACAGTGTAGGAAGTACTTTGAAACTAATTAGTGCTGTACTTATATAAGATGTTATTATAACATTTTCATAATACAAAGAGATATTTTTACTCCTTCAAAATGAAAAAGAACATTAGAAACATATCAAACTTAAAATACTCAAGAGAAGCATTTCCCCAAATCTGTTTTACAGAACACTAATTCTCCAGGAGAAAGAATGTTGTGGACTAGTACAGTTAGGAAAGATGTATGTTTCTCCCTCTTGGAAATTCTCAAATCTCATGCAGACACTAAAAACTTATTGTCTTTCCTAAAGAGTACTTTTAAAATTATATTTAACCCAGGATTTCCCAAATTTGTGAAAACACCTTCCCTACCTTCCAGTAAGACCATTGAAAATCTTTTGCTGAACACAACTTAGAAAATTTCCACAAAATAATAAATAGTTATAGACATAAAAATTCATATTGGTGCTAAGTTATTTTATCTATACATGGAGAATTCTTTATTAAACCAACCAATTTTATTTTATTTCCTTGTGTCAAAACTGTGTTCATGAAATATTTGGTTTATTACCAAAATTTCTCCTATAAATATATATCCTGATGGTATAATAACAGATTAGATTTCATTAACATTTTTATAGTATACCACACAAAGATACATACACATACAAACACATCAACTTTTATGGTTAAAAAAAAATCAGTCCATAGTTATTTGGTGTATTGTTCTAGGAATGACACTAGGATGCTTAATTTTTATTGTACAATTAATTGGGCCACAATATTCTCAGATATTTGGTCAAATGTTCTTTGGATATTTCTTTCAAAGTGTTGCCAGATGTGATAAATGTGTGTATTAGTCCACTGAATAAAGCAGATTACCCTCTCTGATATTGGTGGGCCTTATCACTTGAAGTCTTGAATAGAACAAGAGGCTCAGAGGGAACTCCACTGTCCTAACTGTATTTGAGTTATTGGGTATTGGTTTTCTTCTGCCTTCAGACTCTAATAACATTGTCTCTTCCTGGGCCTCAGGCCTTGTAGCCTTTGGACTGGAGTTTCATCATTGACTCTCCTGGATCTGCATCTTGTCACCTGCCGATCTTGGGACTTGTTAATATCCATAATTATGTGAGGCACCTTGTCATATGTGTCTCTCTTATCTTTCGGTCTAGCTGTTGTCTGCCTATCCCTGTCACTGTCTCTGTCTGTCCCTCTCAGCCCATTGGTTCTGTTTTTCTGGGGACTCCTAACGAGTAGAGATCAGATTTGGGCAACGAGAGTAGTTCTGGAGAAGCAGGATTTTAAGGATAATTTTCCTGAATTAGTTTCAAGGTTTCTGGAATTGGCTCCCTAGAGTGATTAGATTTAAGACACTAACAACTCTATATCAGGTAGTGGGAAGCACTGATAGTTCATGGGGCATGCTGTAGAAATGAAGCTTACCAACAGGAGAACAAAAGAGGCTTTTCACTCAGATGTGGCCGCCATCACTAGCTATGACCCCTGACTCAAAGTAGGCCATGGTGTGGGGAGACCATACTGAGAAAAGCCAAAAGCTACAGATGTGTTCTTATTGGAGATGGTTGGCCTGGGGAAGCTGAGCACAGCTAACTACATTCAAGGTGTCGTATGTGACCAATTTGGGGAACATAATTGACTTTCTCTGGTTGATCATCAGTTTAAAGTGGGGGCAAAAATTAGAGAAGCTGATCGTCCTTAACCAAGTCCTTACCATTCTGGGCCCACGGATGCAAATGTTGTGGCTCACCTTTCTGGACTGGTTGCTACGCAGGTTTTGGGTTACAGTTCTCTCGTCCTATCTTGTCTGTTCATTTGTATGTGCAGGCAATCAGTGTGCTGTTATGATAATATCATAGCAAAATAACAACAAAAGTAAAAGTGCATATCATTTACATCAGTCAGGGGGAAAGACTCCTGACACACACAGTGGTGATAGGCTCTCCATCAAAAATATTCCCTCCATCACGCAGGTACTGAGTGATCTGGTCAAATGTATGAGAACCGTGGGGAGTGAGGGAAAAGGTCTGGACATTTTACACTATGGATTTGGGAAAGAAATCAAAAGCAGACACAACTTTCCTTTCCTGAAGAGCTGCCTGTTCTTTTCCAGTGCACACTGTTAGAATATACTAACTTCACTTATGGCAGTGTCAGCAAGTTCCACATCGACTCTCCAATTTAGCAAATTTTGCTGGCTGACTTTAGCCAGTTTACCCCGGCAGTTGGTCTACTAATTCACATTAGCCTCTGCGGAAGAGAAAATTGCACATAAGTAGAAGAGTGATGTACTTGAGTGATAAATGTTCACATGCAAAATCCCTCGAATCAGGAATATGCAAAGGTGAAGAGCAGAGACACTGGTTACTCATTTTTTTCCTCTTTGATTTATGATTTGCATCATTCACTTTCTAAATATTAATGGACTCTTTTTGTTCTTGCTCAAATATATACCTACCATATATTATCTAGCAAGAACTAGGTAGGACTCTATGAAAAGAACACATATGTTATTGCGAAGCAGAGTGTTTATTTTACAAAAATCGTCAAGAGAAAAATTATTTTTCTCTGTTAGCAATGAGATTGCTTCATTCAAGTAAAAGTGTTGGGTTCTTTTTAGGTTTTACAAGCAGTGACTGATAAAATTATGTTTGGAATATGAGTGTTCCAAATAAAATAATTAGCTATTGTCTTTGACTTTCATTTATGTACTTGTATTGAATAAAAGATTATTTATGTTTTCAGCTACTCTGACAAGTCTTTCCAAGTTCCACTTCTATATTAGACCATTACAACTCCTTGCTTCACAAACTGAAATGCCCTTAGCAGACAAGAATGCATTCCTGTCCTCAGGCACCCAGTGGGTGCCACACTAAGGAACTTTTAGAATTTTTAAAGGATTCTTTGAGGGTTCATCATGCTTAGGTGATAAATATGATTTACGATCTATTTCTTAAAGCTCAATTTGTTTGTTTTCACAGGACTGATTGAAGATCTCTGACCAGCAAACTCAGGGAAACAACTATAAAAGGTTTTCCAGAGAAGAGAGTCCTAATAATGTAGTTAATTTCACTACATACGATATATACCTATGTTTCATATGCAAAACTACTCAAAGTTTTCTCTATCTCTAAAATTTAATTTTCACTAGAGCAATCCTATTTCCTGTCTGACTCAAGTCTCTGATCCACTAGGGAAACAAGTGTTCAGTAAATAATAAAGGAAAATTATTTAGCTTTGCTTTCTGTTATGGTTTGAAGATGAGGTGTCCCTCAAAAACTCCTGTTAATGCAGGAACATTCAGAGATAAAATGATTGTATTATGGAAGCTGTAATCTAATCAGCCCATCCTGGTTTGAATGGACTGACTAGGTGGTAAATGAGGTGGGTCACTAGGGTGTGTCCTGGCAGGGTGCATTTTCCAGGTAACCCCTTCCCCTTTCCCTCTTTCTCTACTTCCAGACCCCTCCAGGAGCTGAGCCGCTTTCCTCAGCTGGGTCCTTCCCATGATGTGCTGCCTCACCCCCAGCCCAGAACAATGGAGTTGGCTGTCTGTGGACTGAGACCTCTGAAACCCTGAGTCCCAATTAAACTTACCTCGCTTGTTGGGTATTTTGGTCAGAGCAAGGGAAAAGCTGAGTAAAACACTTTATATGGTTGTTTGAGACGGTTCCACTTTAGAAAAATATCTGTTCAATAAGCTGACATCTGACTCTATTACTAAACTCATAGCTGAACCTTTATTACTTAGATGTATAGCTATTTCATTTCCCATTATCTTTGGGCATGCAATCTTATTTTTAATGTGAAGACAATAATGAGTTTGACTCGGTGTTCAAAAACTGTGATTAATGCATTGATCTTAGAAAGTCAAGTATGTCCATTTATTTAGGCAAGCTCCCACTATTATTTTTTGTTTATTATAAATTGGCTTAAGAAGATAACTAACAAGTTTTTAAAGTCTCAATTGACTGGAGAAAAATGTGGAAGTGACAGAATATGAATAATTAGTCATAAAATGGCTAATGGTGCTGAGTGATGGCCAGATGCTGCAACCTTTCCCCCTTTGCCTGTTGATACTGGAAAAAAAGTTGCCTGGCAAATCCTCTGCAAACCTACTCACCAGATATTTTGGCATCATACTTGCAAATGACTATTTGCTTTTTTTTCTTTTTACAAATAATCACATTTAACGATCAGATGAAGATTAATAGTCAAATATTATTATCCAGACTTTCGTCCAGCTCTTAATAAAGAATAAAGAATGTGACCTGTGTACAAGGAATCCCTTCAAAGCTCCCTTCAGAGGAGAGCACCCTTCCTGGCTTGGGGCTCTTGTTCTTAAACCTGAAACAGATTTTGCTGTACCTTCAATGTAAAAGGCCATCCAGTTATCCCTATTTAGTCAGATGCTAATTAAAAAACTAACCCTCACTTTAATTTGCATTTCTTAGATTCATCATGATATTAAACACCTGTTATGTTTTAGACGTTAGGTGTTCCCCCAAAACTTATATGTGAGACAATGCAAGAAGGCTTAGAGGTGAAATGATTATGAGAGACTTAACCCAATCAATGTATTAATTCCCTGACAGGGATTGAGTGAGTGGTAAGTAAAGGTAGGGTGCCTTCAGGGTATCTATTTTGTATCTGGTGAGTGGGAGTCTCTCTCTCTCTCTCTCTCTCTCTCTCTCTCTCTCTGTTTCCTGATCATGTTCTGAGCTACTTCCCTCTACCACACTCATCTGCCATGATGTTCTGCCTTACTTCAGCTCCAAGGAATGGAGCCAGCTGCTATGGATTGACCTCTGAAACCATAACCATGAGCCCCAAATAAAATTATTTTCCTCTAATTGTTCTTTTCAGATCTTTGGTCACAGCAGCAAAAAAGCTGACTAAAACAAAAACCTTCTTAACATTTCTTCTTAATATTTGTAACAACTTTTTGCATTTTTCTTGTTTACTTGTCTTTTTGAAAATCTGTTTTCTATTGATCTATCAGTTTTGCCAATACTATATCAAACCAGAAGAATTATATCTTTTGATATTGATTATAGTTTTACTTTATGGAAACATTTATTATTCCTTTTTTCTATGATAATGTAGTTATTGGGAACATAAGCCATGTAGATACATACATGACAGTATTGTCCCAGCTCTACCAGCTGAATTCTGTGTGACCTGGACAAGCTGCTCAACCTCTTGGAGTTTCATTTTCCCCTATATAAGAATAGTTTCCATCTCATAATGGGATGGGATGAGGTTATAATGAGGTAGTAATTAGGTAATAATGTCTACAATATGCACAGGACCTATACCGTTTTCTTAAACTACATTTTATTTTTATTGATGTCACCTAAACTATCTGCTTTTAAGGATTTTGTTACTTTTTTGCAGTTTACTATTTAATTAATTGGGATTGATTTTGATATCTGTTATGGCATATAATCAGGTCTCAGCCTCGTTTTTTTTTCCCTCTAGATTTGATTTTTATTTATTTGTTTTATTTTTTAAATACATGACAGTGGAATGCATCACAATTCTTATTACACACATAGAACAATTTTTCATACCTCCGTTTGTATATAAAGTATGTTCACACCAATTCATGTCTTTATACATGTACTTTGGATAATGACGTCTATCACATTCCACCATCCTTGCTAACCCCCTGCCCCCTTCCTTTCCCTCCCACCCTTCTTCCCTATCTAGAATTCATCTATTCCTCCCATGTGCCCCCTCCCTACTCCACTATGAGTCAGCCTCCTTATATCAGAAAAAAACATTTGGTATTTGTTTTTTGGGGGATTGGCTAACTTCATTTAGCATTATCTTACTTTCAAATGCCATGATTTTATTCTCTTTTATTGCTAAATAAAATCCCATTGTGTATATATGCCACATTTTTTTTTTATCCATTCATCCACTGAAGGGCATCTAGGTTGGCTCCAGTTTAGCTATTGTGAATTGTGCTGCTATAAACATTTATGTGGCTGTGTCCCTATACTATGCTGTTTTTAAGTCCTTTGGGTATATCCAAGGAGAGGAATAGCTGGGTCAAATGGTGGTTTCAATCCCAGATTTCCAAGGATCTCCATACTGCTTCCTTATTGGCTTCACCAATTTGCAGTCCCACCAGCAATGTATGAATGTGCTTTTTTTTCCCCACATCCTCGATCACATTTATTGTTATTTGTCTTCATAATAGCTGCCATTCTCACTATGACTGGAGTGACATGGTATCTTAGAGTGGTTTTGATTTGCATTTCTCTAATTGCTAGAGATGATGAACATTTTGTTGATTGATTGAATATCCTCTTCTGAGAAATGTCTGTTTATGTTCTTGACCTATTTATTGATTGGGTTATTTGTTTTTTTTTTTGGTGTTTAGCTTTTTGAGTTCTTTATATACCCTAGAAATTGTGCTCTATCTGATTTGTGAGGGGTAAGAATTTGCTCCCAAGATGTAGGCTCTCTGTTCACCTCACAGATTATTTCTTTTGCTGAGAAGAAACTTTTTAGTTTGAGTCCATCCCATTAATTGATTCTTGGTTTTAATTCTTACGCTATAGGACTCTTATTAAGGGAGTTGAGGCCTAATACCACATGATAGAGATTAGGGCCTACTTTTTCTTTTATTAGACAGAGAGTCTCTAGTTGTATTCCTAAATCCTTGATCCATTTTGAGTTGAGTTTTGTGCATGGTGAGAGATAGGGGTATAATTTCATTTTGTTGCATATGGATTCCCAGTTTCCCCAGCACCATTTGTTGAAAAGGCTATCTTTTCTCCAATGCATGTTTTTGACGCCTTTGTCTAATATAAGATAATTGTAATTTTGTAGGTGAGTCTCTGTGTCCTCTATTCTGTACCATTGGTCTACCAGTCTATTTTGGTGCCAATACAATGCTGTTTTTGTTACTGTTGCTCTGTAGTATAGGTTAAGGTCTGGTATAGGGATGCCACCTGCTTCACTCTTCCTGCTAAGGATTGCTTTAGCTATTCTGGCTCTCTTATTTTTCCAGATGAATTTCATGATTGCTTTTTCTATTTCTATGAGGAATGCCACTGGGATTTTGATTGGAATTGCATTAAATCTGTATAGTGCTTTGGGTAGTATGGTCATTTTGATAATATTAATTCTGCCTATCCAAGAGCAAGATAGAACTTTCCATCTTCTAAGGTCTGCTTTGATTTCTTTCTTTAGGGTTCTGTAGTTTTCATTGTATAGATCTTTCACCTCTTTCATTAAGTTGATTCACAAGTATTTTTTTTTGAGGCTATTGTAAATGGGGTAGTTTTCCTCATTTCTTTTTCAGAGGATTTGTCACTGATATACAGAAATGCCTTTGATTTATGGGTGTTGATTTTTATAACCTGCTACTTTGCTGAATTGATTTACTAGTTCTAGAAGTTTTCTGGTGGAGCTTTTTGGGTCTTCTAGGTGCAGAATCATATCATCAAAAATAGTGCCAATTTAAGTTCTTCTTTTTCTGTATGTTTCTCTTTAATTTCTTTCATCTGCTTAATTGCTCTGGCCAGTGTTTCAAGGACTATGTTAAATAGAAGTGGTGAACCTCTCACCTTTAGTCTGTGTATGTCTTTACCTATCAGATGAGTCTCCTGGAGGCAGCATATTGTTGGGTCTTTTTAAAATCCAATCTGATAGTCTATGTCTTTTGATTGGTGAGTTTAAGCCATTAATATTCAGGGTTACTATTGAGACATGGTTTATATTCCCAGCCATATTTGCTTATTTTTGTTATTTAACTTGACTTGATTTTCTTCTTTGATTAGTTTTTCCTTTAGGGTACTACCTCTCTCTGCTGATTTTCATTGTTGTTTTTTGTTTTCTCTCCATGAAATATTTTTCCAAGGATGTTTTGTAGTGTCAGTTTTCTAGCTATAAATTCTTTTAACTTTTGTTTATCATGGAAGGTTTTTATTTCATCTTAAAATCTAAAGCTTAATTTTGCTGGATACAAGATTCTGGGTTGGCACCCATTTTCTTTCAGAGCTTGATATATGTTTTTCCAGGATCTTCTAGCTTTCAGGATCTACGTTGAAAAATCTGACCTTATTCTAAATGGTTTTCCCCTATATGTAATCTGATTCCTTTCTCTTTTGGCTTTTAAAATTCTCTCCTTATTCTGTAATTTGGGCATTTTCATTATAATGTGCCTTGGTGTGGATCTGTTGTGATTTTGTACCCTCGGCATCCTGTAGGCTTCTGGAATTTGGATTTCCAATTCATTCTTCATGTTTGGAAAGTTTTCTGATATTATTTCATTGAACAGATTGTGTATTCCTTTGGTTTGGGCCTCAATGCCTTCCTCTATCCCAATAACTCTTAAATTTGATGTTTTTATGCTATCCCATATTTCTTGAATGTTCTTCTCATGGTTTCTTACCATTCTCATTGTGTGGTCTGTATTCTTTTCAAGATTATACATTTTGTCTTCATTGTCTGAGGTCCTATCTTCCAAGTGGTTTACTCTGTTGATGATGCTTTCATTTGAGTTTTTATTTTGGTTTATTATTTCTTTCATTTCAAGGATTTCTGGGTTTTTTTTCTTTTTCTTTTTTTTATGCACCTATATCTCCCTGTTGAGGTGATCCTTTTGCTTCCTGTATTTGTTTACGTATCTCCTTGTCGATGTGATGTTTCACTGCCTGTATGTGCTCTCTTATATCTTCCTTGAGTTCACAGAACATTTAAACCATGTAAATCCTAAACTCCTTCTCTGTCATTCCTCCTGCTGTGGCTGCCAATGATTCTAATGATGTGGTGTCTTCATTTGTTTGGGGTACTTTCTTCCCTTGTCTTTTCATGTTGCTCGTGCATCTTCCTTTCCAGCTCTGTGGGTCTAGATTGTTATTGTTTTTATTCATAGGTGTGTAGTGCTCTTATAGGGTTCCAAGACCTCTCCTTTGTAGGGAAGAACAATGTTAACAGATCCCAATATCTATCAACAATA
This sequence comes from Spermophilus citellus, assembly GCF_964194105.1. Taxonomy (NCBI): domain Eukaryota; kingdom Metazoa; phylum Chordata; class Mammalia; order Rodentia; family Sciuridae; genus Spermophilus; species Spermophilus citellus. Next base: position 147,380,260 of record NC_138187.1, on the reverse strand, counting down.
TACCACCTATGAACAATTTGTTGTTTTTAAGAGGTTTACAGTTTAGTCTCAATATACAGAAATGTTGGATTCAATTATTATCTAAAATATAATCAGTAGTTTTGTAAAAAGGTTTAAAGTTTCTGACAGTGGACAATAAACTGGGGCTGGGGCTTAAGATGATATGCTAAGGAGGTAGGATGTGAGTATTTATTAGAGGATATATTAGAGTATTTGATTATATATATAAAATACATATATTAGAGTTAATATATCTTAGGAAGTATGAAGGAGAAATTTAGTGAAGAGGGTTAGTAGCAAGAGAATAGACAGGGAGCAATTTAAGGTAGGCAAGTACGTGGGATGACAGCAGAGTACATAAAACAAACACACATATGTATTTAGAAAAATACAGATGTTAAAACAGTAAAATTTGGAGGGGGAAGAAAAATGAAAGAATAAAAAGGAAAAGAAAAAAAAGGGCCTATACAACACCTCTATATTATATTATTCAGATGACTCAGTCCTCAAAGTCCTATTTCATGCAAAGTTCTTATTTCACATATGTTGGGGATGTGAGGGCCGGAGGATGGAGGGGTAGAAGAGAAAAAAAACAACCAACCAACCAACCAACAAAGAACTCTAAGAAGCCAGGGTTGTAACTAGCTTTAGAGATCTGTATCTTTCCTGCTTCTCTTCTCATCCAGTAGGCGGCATGGTTGGTTGTAAGCTGGTGTCCCCCTCTGGATGGTGGAGGTAACCAGGGTGGGAAGACTGGTCTTGGAGCAGGGCACCTGGATGTGGGGAGTGGCACCAGTCCCTGCAGAAAGACTTCACCTCACGGGTCTCTTTTTGAGACCACTGGCTTGTATCACGTGAGCGCCCAGTACTATCTCTCTCCCTTGCCTGGCGGTTTCCCAGTTCCTGGTTTCTCCCTCTCCTAGCAGTTCCCAATTGAGGAAACTCTCACCCTGGGGGCCTCATGGGCGGCTCTTTGGTCGCACTGCACCCATGTTGACTAGTTACTGTGTGGGTTACTGCCGCTGGGGAGGGGGGGAAGGTTGGAAACTTTGTATCTGGCTGCTGGAGAGCCCATCTGGGAAATGCCCCCAGGTAAATGGTGAGAATGTTGAGTCAAGATGGGGGCGGTCTGCTTTTAGCACCCAGGTGTCCGATGAGATGGAGGGAGCAAAGTCCTGGCGATCTATAGATGTGTTGATAGGTGATTCTGATAAGGCGCTTGCAGAGTCTTGTGTGGACTAGGACTTCGGGCTTTGGGTCCTGCTCCAATGCAGTGCATCCTACTTTAAGGCTGAGGCCCAGAGCCCTGCAAGGGGTCACAGAGCTGGTGATTTATGTGGACAGCAGCTGGATAGGGGTCCTCTGACACTCTCAGAGGCATAGTAGTCTGACTAGGTGAGATCTGGGGGTCTGGCTGTGCAGGTATGGGGTGGTTCACTCCCTTCCTGCTGCCATGTTTTTCTGCTCAGCCTCGTTTGTTACCCCCACATAATATTTAAATCCATTTTTCCAGCCCTAATAAAATAATTTGGACTTTCTTCCACTTATTCAATCTCACTATGATAATGCATTAGTATATTAATTATACACATCTCTGAACTGAGTCTATTTCTATGTTTTGATTCTATTCTAATAAACTATTTGTTTTCTACTGTTACCAGTTTCCCAAGCATTATAAATTTATTTGTATTTTATTATCTACTTAGGCAAAATTTCCCATTGGTTTTCATTTAAATATTTTCCTGTCAATTTTTAGATATATAAACTACTAAATTGACTAGTAAACATTAGAACTGATTATGTTGTGAAGTCCAGTTAACATTTTGGCATCTAACTGAAACTGCATTTAGTGTATAAACTATTATTATTTTTACATTTGAAATTATGTTCAAGAGTAGGATTTATCTCTATCTTTTTAATGTTACATCTCTCAGTGATGTTTTATATTATTCCCTAAAACCTTACATTTTTCTTTTTGCTTATCTATCCAAAAGTGCTGTCCAATAGAAACATGAGGCTATTCACAAAATATGATCCACATCTTAAAATTCAAATTTTCCAGACAGGTAAAAGTTAACATTGATAATACATATTTGAACCAGCAACATTTTTCATGTGTGATGAACATGTTAACCATTGTGCCAAATACTTCCGCTTTGATAATACATATCCAAAGTAATTTTATTCAACATGTAATCAATATAAGACTTACTAATAAGATATTTTGCATTTTTTGTTGTTGTTGTTGTTCAAGTCCTCAAGCTGCCATGAGTAGTTTGCACTGACTGAGCATTTTGCTCTGAACAAGTTACTTTCAGATGCTCATGGGACTCATGGGCTGCCACTTTGGAAAGCGTGGTTCTGGATGTCTTAAAATAGATTTTATTGATGTTGTAAGCAGAATAGTTTTATTTTATTATATTTTCTTACTCTTTTTTGTTTCTAACTGTCATATATCATTTTTGTATACTATTTCTTTCTTGTCATTATTATCTCTTTTACTAATTTTAATAGTTTCTATCTATATGAGCCATTGAACTTGTCTAGGATTCTTATATTATTTTTCAAAGACAGAAACATGCTTGCTTCTTTTTTTTCAACATTTATGTCTCTTATTACTACATTTTGTATATTTTGCTAAATATCCCCAAAAATGTAGACACTTGGGATTATAATGAGCTTCATTGTGGTGCTTTTAATATCTTCAGGTTTATTACTAATGTTTGAGCATTAAATTGATGCTTATTGTTCATTAGATACAGATATTCTCTATTTGTTAAATAAATACATGTCATTTTGCTACTATTCATTTAAAAAGCTACTTTGTGTTTATCCATTTCAGTTGTTTACTTTGATGCAGAGAGAAATGGGTGCTGCACTTGACCTAACACCCTTTGCTCACTTACTGAGATTCACAGGTTTTCTTTTCCAACTCTGTACTCATTTAGAGCAGATTCATTTTTTCACTTCTACAGCAAATCCTTCTTGATAGGGCTATATTAATTTTCTAATTCATAGTCAGCATTGTTTTTGTTCCTGTTTTATTTAAATTTACATCATGGGTCTATAAGTTTGCCCTGTCTGAATTTATTATTGTATGTGCTCTTAGGTTTAGCATCAAGAATATGCAAATTTATACAATGATTTGAAAAGTTGGCATCTCTACATGGACAAGTTACTTTCTGGAATAGTTTATAAAATGTAAAAATCATTTGTTCTCTGTTTAAAAATGTGCATGTTTAAAATACCTTGGAGAAAATTATAAAAGGAGTCTTTACTGATGAAATTAAAGACACGTACCCTCTGGGGGGAATCCTAAGTTCTATTTGCTATTTACTTTCAAGTTTCTTTGAGTAACATGTTAAAAGCAGTCAAAATTATACCAGATATTAGGCTTTTGCATGCTTTCAGGTTAGTAAGTTTCATGTTTCTATTGTACCTTAATCACCTATTGGATGATCAATTCATCTTCCTTCTCTTAGCTACCTATGCAGCAAGTGGCAGTGGAAGATAATTAGCATGACACAGGTCTTGAAATCTAAGAAGATTTTCTTAAAGACCTCACTATCTAGCGTGTGGCCATGAATGTGACAGCCATAGCTAATTAGACCAACCAGGGTTGCTTGTTCCTAGGATAATTAACATGTGGGTTGTACAATAACCAAGAACCTAATTAACCTGATGAGCTATAATAATCAATTTTTTTTTTGTCTTAGGAGTATGGCTACGAATATGTAGGATGAAATGGTTAGTGTTAGGAGCTGCAACTGAAAGGTCAGCAGAGTTGGTTGAGCCTAAAAATAATCTATACCGTTTTATGTGTAGGTTGGGGTTGCTAAGAAACAGAAGTTAAGGGTACAGAAATGCTTTCAGTGGGAAAGAAAGAAGACGGTGTGAGTGTCATGTATTCAGCTTAATAAGATAGCACCAGGTGACATCCATAATTTCCTTCTCCACTAAGATTATTGCATCAGCCTGAATCCATACTCCCTCCTGAGTCTGTCTTCCTGACACTGTCTGCATCAGGAGTCTTGGCCTTGACATTTCAAAGGAAGCTGGTTCCTTTCCGCTCCATGCTTATTTTACTACAAAACACTGTTATCTGGACTAGTTATTTCTTTTTCTTGCAACAAAAGTTGCCTCATGAGCTTAGTTGTTTTTATAAAATCCATTTTCTGAAGAGTAAAATTATGTGAATGGTAAGAATATTGATGATGATGGTATCTTGGATCAGACATTTAAGCGAAATTCCCCAATTACTGCTACATTTTGTCCATACACATATCCTGTTATCATATTTGTATATTGTGTACATAACTGTGTATGACATAGAGTATTGAACCATAAGACAGGTAATTTTAATTTATCTAAAGCAGAATAAAAGTTACAGTTTATTTCCTAAGCATGGAGGAGACTAACATATGTATAACAATTTTAAACTTGACATCAAATAAAAACAAAAAAAAAATGGTTATGTGTATTACTCTTTCAACCTCAAGGTTTGTTTTGTTTGTTGTTGTTGTTGTTGTTATTGTTCTGGGTATTGAACCCAGTTTATGCACGCTGTGCAAGCAATTTTCCACTTAGATGTGTTTCCTAGCCTCTATATTTTTACAATTCTTAAATTGCTCACTGATATGTCAGTTTATTCTCTACAGACCATTTTGTTTTCACTGAGAGCAATATTATGTTAGAGATGAGAAGTAGGGGTGTAACCAGAGATGTGAATAATAATTTTTGAAGTTTTAGTTATCATGAGTTCAGATTGCATTTGGGATGTGATCCATAGCTTCAGATACTTTCTCTATACAAACTTTAGTGTTTGTTCCTTCAGTTGTGAGCTGTCTTCTATAGCCAGAGAAAGAAAGAATGTTCATGAAAATATTCTTTATGAGCTAGGGCACAGATGTCAGCTTAGAATTCCACAAAGAGTACTGTCAAGAAGCCCTCGTGCCATAGAAAGTTTCATTCTCTGCCATCACCAATTGCTTCGTGTCCAGGTTGAGAATGAGATTGTCTTGTCTAGAAATGGCAATCTGAAAGGGTCAAGTCCAGTCGCTGCTGACTATAATAGTATCTGTCTTAATTCTGGGATATCTGGGGAGTAGTGCCATTTAGAGAAATGGAAAAGTAAAATTGGAGTATAAAATGAGTTTGTCTTCACGCTATGCTTTATTTACACTGGCAATTTAAAAGCTTCCTATTTCAATCTTTTAGGGCACAGTATCATTCAGATTCATTCTTTCCTTGTGTGCCCAGAGGTGGGCGTGGGATGGTTGAGAAATGCATAATTTTAAGTGTATATTGGCATGTCCTACAGAGAATTGAGTGAGAACCCTTTGAAAAGAGAGGACAGACAAAGCAGATATTTATTCTCCCTGTGAATGCTAAGGCAGGGAGGGTAGAGTGTTTAGCCCACTGTTGGCAACCTATTTAGTTACTGCCAGCAATGCATCCTCCAGGATGACAACAGGATTTGTCAGTAGCAGCTGCTTGACAAGTTGAAGCCAGAGAGGCACAAGGAGATGGAATGAAATCACACTGCAGCACAGTCTCCAAAGGCTCAGCACACACACGGGACGCCGTACACTACGGTGGCCAGGCAAGCATCAAGACGCTTCACAGGCAAGACAGACAAGTCTTCCAAGCTGAGACAGTGTGTCATGTAAAGGAGGAAGCTCCACCACTGAAACTAATTTTTAAAATGTCGTATTTTTCATTTCTATATCAAAGCTGTAAAAAGGACACAGGGAGATCCAGCATAGTGAATATCACATTGAAATTTAAAGGACACAAATACACGATTCCTATTTGGAGATGGAGAGAAGAAAAAAAAAAGAGAGGGAAACTACTTTTGGACAGTATGGGTTATTTAAGGAGCATTCTGTGTACCCCCATCATGAATGTGACCTGGAGTTACAATGTTGCCATTCCCTTAGATCTGTCATAGGAAGATTATCACCATCTCCCCCTCTTAGGGAAGATTGTCACCATCTCTCCGCTCTTACGTTGTTCTTCATGTTCAATGACATGTATCCTTTTATTTTATTTTTTTAACCATATCTGTCCCCAAAACATGCCTGTAAATTTAAAGCACCTCATCCCAGGAAGAGAAAACAGGCAACTGACATGGGGTCCTACTCCCTAATCTAACCACTTGTATAAGTGATTTTTAAGCGAAATTTTGCCCAGATGTTGGTTTTCTTCGTGTTCTCTGACTTCAGAATATTTCCCTTAAGTAAAATGAGACCCACATGTACTTCACAGGAAAAGGGAAAGATGTTTAAAGCATGTCACAATTTGTGGGGACTCTTGTTGGAGAAAGCAGTGTCATTCCTCATATGAGCAATGTGCAAACAAGTATTCGAAGAGTGACTCTCTCATCTAAAAGGGGCATGGTATTATGGGAAATAGAGATATTTACATTATTATTGTATATATAGCAATCTCATCACCAAGTATTATTACTTAATGTAATAATAGTTGTTTTAAATAATAACTTTAATTATCCCACATTTTGGAAAGTGGTTGGATCTAGGGATGGGTATATGTTGGTCCATCGAGTTGGGGCAATAAAACATTAGGATGTATATTTTCCTAATATCAGAAAAAACATCCATTCTTATTACTTGGATCATAAGTTGATCATTGTATCCCAGTCTGCTTTTTGAATTATAACTGTCAACATCTGTTAATGATATCAGCTAATGGTTTCAACATGACATTTCCTTATATGCATTTATTATGCACTACTTGTAACCATCCTCCTATTTCCCTCTCTTGCTCTCCTCTTTCTCCTTAATCCCACTGGTTTCTTTCCCTACCTGACAGTTTCTCTTCTACTTTCAGGGATGTTTGTTTGTTTGTACATAAGAGAGAAAAGTTATGATATGTGCCTCTCTCTTTCTGGCTTATTTCAGTTGATGCCCTCTAGTTTCATCCATTTTCTTGCACTTGACTTGATTTCATTCTTCTTTATGGCTGAATACGGTCTGCTCCTGACAAATCTTTCCACTGTATCTATGTACCATATTTTCTTTACTCATTAATCCATCAACGGGCAGGTAGGCTGATTGCATGACTTAGCTACTGTGAATTGTGATGCAACAAACATGGGTATGCAGGTATCCTTTTTGTATGCTGACTTTACTTGCTTCAGTTACAGGAGTGGTATAGTGGATCATTGGTAGTCCTAGTTTTAGTTTTTAAGGAACATCTATTCTGTTATTTGTGGTGACTGAATTAAATTACATTTCCACTAGCAGTGTATAATGGTTTCTTTCTCTCCACATCCTCATCAGTATTTTTTATTTTTGTTGTTGTTATTATTATTATGATGATGATAATGGCCATTCTGACTGGGATGTGACGGAATCTCAACATAGGTCTGATTCACATTTACTTGATGTCTAAAGATACTGAACATTTTTTCAAGTATATAATGGCTATTGGTACTTTTTTGAGATGTGTCATTTTGGATCATTTCCCATTTATTAATTGGATTATTTGAATTACTTTTTCTTTTGTCATCAAGGGATTTGAATTCTTTATATATTCTGGACATTAATCCTCTGTTGAATGAATAGCAGGCAAATTTTTTTTCCCATTTTGATGATGATTTCCTTTTCTGCAAAGAAGTTTTTAATTTGATGTACACCCATTTGTCAATTTTGGCTTCTATTTTCTGGACTATTAGAATAGACACATAGTACCATGCTGTTTTTTGTTACTATGGCTCTGTAGTGTAATTTGAAATCAGGTACTGTGATACTTCCAGCATTTCTCTTTTTGCTCAAGAGTGTTTTAGTGTTTTGACTATTCAGGCCTTTTGTTCTTCAATATAAATTTTAGGATTTTTTTCCTAGTTCTTTGAAGAATAAAATTGTTGTTATCATGGGGATTGCATTGAATCTGTAAATCATTATCATTAATATTTCCATTTTGATGATATTAATTCTTCCAATCCATGAACATGAGAGATCTTTCCATCTTTAATATCTTCTTCATTACTTTCTTCATCACTTTATAATTTCCACTGTAGATGTCTTTCACCACCTTGCTTAGATTTATTCCTAGGGGTTTTTTAAAAGACTATTATGAATGGGATTGTTTTCCTGTTTCTTTCTCAATTAGTTCATTATAAGCACATAAAAAACCTTATTTATTTTTCTATGTGGACTTTGTGTCCTTCTACTTTGCTGAATTGCTTTATCAGTTCTAAAGGTCTTTTGGTGAAGTCTGTAGATTTTTCTAAGTATGGAATCATGTCATTGCAAGTAGAAATAATGTGATTTCCTCTTTTCCTATTTGTGTCCCTTTATTTTTTTCTCTTGCCTAGTTACTCTGGCTAACATTTCAAGTACAATATTGAATAAGAGTGTTGAGAGTGAACACTCTTATTTCTGAATTTAAAGAAAATGCTCTTTTTCCCAATTCTATATGATATCATCTATGTGTTTGTCAAATATAGCCCTTATTATGGCGAGGTATCCTTCTAGTTTAGTCACAGCTTTTACCATGATAGATGTTCAAGTTTGCTAGAGTATTTTTTTTTCTGCACGTACTGATATAATTTTGTGATTTTTATCCTTGATTCTATTTATGTGCTGTACCATTTGCATATGTCAAACCATTCTTGCATCCTTAGAATGAAATAAACTTAATCATGATGTATAATCTTTTTAATGTCCCACTAAATTCAATTTGCAAGTATTTTATTGAGATTTTTGCACATCCATTCATCAAGGCTATTGGTCTACAGTTTTCTTTTTGTCGAAACCTTAATATGTTTTGGTATTAGGATGATACTGGATTCATAGAACAAGTTTTGGAGAGTTCTTTCCATTTCTATCTTGTGAAATACTTGGAGAAACACCATTCTTAGTTTTTCTCTAAAATCTGATAAAATTCACAGTGTAACAGTCTAGTACTGGACTTTCTTTGTTGGAAAAAGTTTCATTACTGCTTCAATCTCACTGTTTATTGTTAATCTATTCAGGGTTTTTATATCCTCTTAGTTATATTTTGGTATGTCACATATGCCCAGAAATTTGTTCATTTCCTCTAGAGTTTCTGCTTTATTTGTATATAGAGTGTCAAAAATATTCTTTAATGATTCTCTATATTTCGATGTAATCCATTATAATATCCCCCCTTCATCTCTAATACTATCAATTTGGGTTTTCTATCACTTTGATTGATTTAGCTAAGCATTTGTCAGTTTTTTTTTCTTGAAGAACCAGCTCTTCACTTCATTCATCCTTTGTATTATTTTAGTCTCTATTTTACTTATTCCTATTCTGATCTTTATCATTTCTTTACTACTACTGATTTGGGATTTAGTTTGTTCTTGTTTTTTTTTTTTCTAAGATCTGGAGATATATCATTAGTTTATTTTTTAAGGTCGCTTTTTTATTTTTTACATACAGGTACTCATAGACATAATATACTCTCTTAGTGCTGTTCTTGCTGTATAAAACAGGTGGTGATATGTTGTGTTTCCAATGTCATTTGACTCTAGAGATTTTTACATCCCCAATATCTTCAATAACTCTATATTCATTAAAAATGTATGGTTCAATTTCAACGTGTTTTCATAATTTCTGTAGTTTCTCTTGCTATTGATGTCACTTTCACTCCATTATTATCGTATAAGATGCAATAAATTATTTTAATTATTTTTTAATTTAAGACTTGTTTTATGGTCTAATATAGGATCAATTTGGAAAAAGTTCTTTATGTTGATGAAAAGAATGTGTATTCTGCAGCTATTGTATAGAATATTATGCAAATGCCTGTTACATCCATTTGATTCATAGTATAATTTAATTCTGATGTTTATTTGATGATTTTTGTCTGGATAATCTATCTGTTGGTTTCCCACTATCTTTCCCTTTAAGTTCGGGTATTTGCCTTATGAAATTGCATCCTCCAACATTCAGCACATATACATTTACAATCATAATTTCTTGAGGAATTGTAACCATTTTTAAAGTGTAATGACTTTTCTAATAGATTTTGACTTGAGTCTGTTTAGGTGGATAGAAGAATAACCGCTTCTACTTTGTTTTTAAAATATTATTTTCCTTCCTTTTACTTTTAGTCTGTGTATATCTTCTTTGATTAGGGTAAATTTCTTGCAGACAGTGTATTGTTGAATTTTGTATTTTTAGTCTAATCAGTGAGACTATATCTGTTAATTGGAGAATTAAGACCATTTAAATTTAGGGTTATTATTGAAAAGTTTGTACTTTGTTGTTTTTCTTCTTATCTTTTTGAATATTCTATGTTCATTCTTCTATTTTTAATCTTAGTGTTTTGATGACTTACTGTATTGATAATGTTTGATTCTTTTCTAGTTCTCATTTGATTATTTACTCTCACTTTTTACTCATTTTAATTTTGCATATTAATTAAACAGATGGTGCATTTCATTGTGATATATCTGTACATGCTTAAAAGAAATTGGATCCATCTAACCACCAAACATCTCCTCTACCCTCTCCATTGATCCCCTACCTATACCATAGTGATTTTTTTCTATTTTTATGTCTTTCTTTCTTTCTTTCTTTCTTTCTTTCTTTCTTTCTTTCTTTCTTTCTTTCTTTCTTTCTTTCTTTCTTTCTCTTTCTTTCTTTCTCTCTGTCTCTCTCTCTCTCCCCCTCCCTCCCTCCCTTCTTCCCTCTCTGACTTTCTTTCTTTCTTTCTCTCTCTCTCCCTCCCTCCTTTCTTTTCTGTTTTCTTTCTTTTCCTTCCTTCCTTTCTTTCTTTCTCTCTCTCCCTCTCTCTCTCCCTCCCACCCTCCCTCCCACCTTTCCTTCCTTCCTTCCTTTCTTCCTTTCTTTCTTTCTTTCTTTCTTTCTTTCTTTCTTTCTTTCTTTCTTTCTTTCTAGCTTCCACATATGAGAGAAAACAGTATGCTTGTCTAGCTGAGTCTGAGTTATTTTAATTTAACTTAACATTGTGGTCTCCCCTTCCACCTGAAAATTACATAATTCCATTTTTTTCTTTATAGATGAATAGAATTCTATTTTATGTATATATATATATATATATGTGTGTGTGTGTGTGTGTGTGTGTGTGTGTGTGTGTGTGTTGTACACACACACACACACACAAACATGTATATGTCACATTTTATTTATCCTTTCATTTGCAAACACCTAGACTGACTATTGCGAATTATGCTGCAATAAACATGGGTATGGTATGTAGGTGTCTCTATGGTGACTTTAGTTCTTTTGAGTATAGCAAGTAGTGGTATAACTAGATCATATGGAAGTTCTTTTTTAGTTTTTGAGGACTCTGTTCAGTCCACTTTCCCATTTATTGATTTTTTTTCCATTTTTGGTGTTGAGATTTGTTAATTCTTTATATATTCTGGGTACTAATCCTCTCTTAGAAGAGTGGCTGGCAAGGGTTTTTTCTCATCATGTAGGCTCTCTCTTCACTCTGTTAATTATTTGTCATGCAGAAGCTTTTAAACTTGTGACATACATTTATTGATTTTAGCTCTTATTTCCTGAGGTACAGAAATTCTGAATAGGAGTTCATTGCCTGTGCCATACATTGAATTTCTTTTTTTTTTCCTTCTGAAAATTGCAATTTCTGTTCTTATACTTAGATCTTTGACACCTTTTGTGTTGAGCTTTGTGCAGGGTGAGATATAGAGTTCTAATTTCATTCTCATACATCTGAGTATCAACTTTTTTGAGCGCAATTTGTTGAAGAGGCTCCTTTTTCCCAACACATTTTTAGCACATTTGTCAAGAATCAGATGAGTGTATCTGTGTTTGTCTGTCTGTGTCTTCTACTCTATTCCATTGGTCTGTTTCTGTTTCTATACTAGTGTCTTGCAGTTTTTGTTTCTTTTTTTTAATTTTTTTTATTTTTTTTTATTGGTTGTTCACAACATTACAAAGCTCTTGACATATCATATTTCATACATTAGATTGAAGTGGGTAATGAACCCCCAATTTTACCCCAAATGCAGATTGCAGAATCACGTCGGTTACACATCCACAATTTTACATAATGCCCTATTCGTAATTGTTGTATTCTGCTACCTTTCCTATCTCCTACTATCCTCCCTCCCCTTCCCTCCCATCTTCTCTCTCTACCCCATCTACTGTAATTCATTTCTCTCTTTGTTTATTTTCCCAGTCCCCTCACAACCTCTTATATGTAATTTTGTATACCAATGAGGGTCTCCTTTCATTATGAAATATTCCTTTTCTCTCCCTTTCCCTCCCATCTCATGTCTCTGTTTAAAGTTAATCTTTTCTTCCTGCTCTTCCTCCCTGCTCTGTTCATAGTTACTCTCATTATATCAAAGAAGACATTTGGTATTTGTTTTTTAAGGATTGGCTATCTTCACTAAGCATAATCTGCTCTAGTGCCATCCATTTCTCTGCAAATTCTATGATTTTGTCATTTTTTATTGCTGCATAGTACTCCATTGTGTATAGATGCCACATTTTTTTTTTATCCATTCATCTATTAAGGGCATCTGGGTTCGTTCCACAGTCTAGGTATTGTGAATTGTGCTGCTATGAACATCGATGTGGCAGTATCCCTGTAGCATGCTCTTTTAAGGTCTTCAGGGAATAGTCCGAGAAGGGCAATAGCAGGGTCAAATGGTGGTTCCATTCCCAGCTTTCCCAGGAATCTCCAAACTGCTTTCCAAATTGGCCGCACCAATTTGCAGTCCCACCAGCAGTGTACAAGTGTACCCTTTTCTCCACATCCTCGCCAGCACTTGTTGTTGTTTGACTTCATAGTGGCTGCCAATCATACTGGAGTGAGATGGTATCTTAGGGTGGTTTTGATTTGCATTTCCCTGACTGCTAGAGATGGTGAGCATTTTTTTCATGTACTTGTTGATTGATTGTATGTCCTCCTCTGAGAAGTGTCTGTTCAGGTCCTTGCCCCATTTGTTGATTGGGTTATTTTTTATCTTATTGTTTAATTTTTTGAGTTCTTTGTATACTCTGGATATTAGGGCTCTATCTGAAGTGTGAGGAGTAAAAATTTGTTCCCAGGATGTAGGCTCCCTATTTACCTCTCTTATTGTTTCTCTTGCTGAGAAAAAACTTTTTAGTTTAAGTAAGTCCCATTTGTTGATTCTTGTTATTAACTCTTGTGCTATGGGTGTCCTATTAAGGAATTTGGAGCCCGACCCCACAATATGTAGATCGGAGCCAACTTTTTCTTCTATCAGATGCAGAGTCTCTGATTTGATATCAAGCTCCTTGACCCATTTTGAGTTAACTTTTGTGCATGGCGAGAGAAAGGGATTCAGTTTCATTTTGTTGCATATGGATTTCCAGTTTTCCCAACACCATTTGTTGAAGATGCTATCCTTCCTCCATTGCATGCTTTTAGCCCCTTTATCAAATAAAGATAGTTGCAACTTTGTGGATTAGTCTCTGTGTCCTCTATTCTATACCATTGGTTCACCCGCCTGTTTTGGTACCAGTACCATGCTGTTTTTGTCACTATTGCTCTGTAATATAGTTTGAAATCTGGTATCACTATACCGCCTGATTCACACTTCCTGCTTAGAATTGCTTTTGCTATTCTGGGTCTTTTATTTTTCCATATGAATTTCATGATTGCTTTCTCTATTTCTACAAGAAACGCCGTTGGGATTTTGATTGGCATTGCATTAACCTATAGAGAACTTTTGGTAATATCGCCATTTTGATAATGTTAGTTCTGCCTATCCATGAACACGGTATATTTTTCCATCTTCTAAGATCTTCTTCTACTTCTCTCTTTAGGGTTCTGTAGATTTCATTGTATAAATCTTTCACCTCTTTTGTTAGGTTGATTCCCAAGTATTTTATTATTTTTCAGGATATTGTGAATGGAGTGTTTTTCCTCATTTCCGTTTCAGAAGTTTTGTCGCTGATATACAGAAATGCCTTTGATTTATGCGTGTTGATTTTATATCCTGCCACTTTGCTGAATTCATTTATTAGTTCTAGTAGTTTCTTTGTAGACCCTTTTGGGTCTTTTAGGTATAGAATCATGTCATCTGCAAATAGTGATAATTTAAGTTCTTCTTTTCCTATTTTTATACCTTTAATTTTTTTCATCTGTCTAATTGCTCTGGCCAGTGTTTCGAGAACTATATTGAATAGAAGTGGTGATAGAGGGCATCCCTGTCTTGTTCCAGATTTTAGAGGGAATGCCTTTACTTTTGTCCATTCAGAATGATGCTAGCCTGAGGCTTAGCATAGATAGCTTTTACAATGTTGAGGTAAGTTCCTGTTATCCCCAGTTTTTCTAGTGTTTTGAACATAAAGGGATGCTGTACTTTGTCGAATGCTTTTTCTGCGTCTATTGAGATGATCATATGGTTCTTATCTTTAAGTCTGTTGATGTTTTGGATAACATTTATTGATTTCCGTATGTTGAACCATCCTTGCATCCCAGGGATGAATCCTACTTGATCATGGTGCACAATTTTTTTGATGTGTTTTTGTATTCGATTCGCCAGAATTTTATTGAGGATTTTTGCATCTAGGTTCATTAGAGATATTGGTCTGTAGTTTTCTTTCTTTGAGGTGTCTTTGTCTGGTTTCGGAATCAGGGTGATGTTGGCCTCATAGAATGAATTTGGAAGAGCTCCCTCTTTTTCTATTTCCTAAAATAACTTGAAAAGTATTGGTTTTAATTCTTCTTTAAAGGTTTTGTAAAACTCCGCTGTATACCCATCCGGTCCTGGGCTTTTCTTGGTTGGTAGTCTTTTGATGGCTTCTTCAATTTCTTCCATTGATATTGGTCTGTTCAAATTGTGTGTATCCTCCTGACTGAGTCTGGGCAAATCATATGACTTAAGAAATTTATCGATGTCTTCACTATCTTCTATTTTATTGGAATATAGGTTTTCAAAATAATTTCTAATTGTCTTCTGTATTTCTGTAGCATCTGTTGTGATATTGCCTTTTTCATCCCGTATGTTAGTAATTTGAGTTCTCTCTCTTCTTCTCTTCATTAGCATGGCTAAAGGTCTGTCGATCTTATTTATTTTTTTGAAGAACCAACTTTTAGTTTTGTTAATTTTTTCAATAGTTTCTTTTGTTTCAATTTCAGTGATTTCCACTCTGATTTTAATTATTTCTTGTCTTCTGCTACATTTGCTGTTGTTTTGCTCTTCCTTTTCTAGGGCTTTGAGATGAAGTGTGAGCTCATTTATTTGTTGTTTTTTTCTTTTTTTGAGGAATGACCACCAGGCGAAGAATTTTCCTCTTAAAACTGCTTTCATTGTGTCCCATAGATTCCGATATGTTGTGTCTGTATTTTCATTTATCTCTAAGAATTTTTTGATTTCCTCCTTTATGTCTTCTGTAACCCATTGATGATTCAGTAACATATTGTTCATTTTCCATGTGATGTAGGATTTTTCCTTCCTTCTTTTATCATTGATTTCCAGTTTCATTCCATTATGATCAGATAAAATGCATGGTATTATCTCCACCCCTTTATATTTACTGAGTGTTGCCCTATGGCATAATATATGGTCTATTTTTGAGAAGGATCCATGTGCTGCTGAGAAAAAAAGTATATCCATTTGATGATGGTTGATATATTCTATATATGTCAGTTAAGTCTAGGTTATTGATTGTGATATTGAGTTCTATAGTTTCTTTATTCAACTTTTGTTTGGAGGATCTGTCCAATGGTGAGAGAGGTGTGTTGAAGTCACCCATAATTATTGTGTTGTGGTCTATTTGATTCTTGAACTTGAGGAGAATTTGTTTTATGAATGTCGCAGCACCATTATTTGGTGCATAAATATTGATAATTGTTATGTCTTGTTGGTGAATGGTTCCTTTTAACAGTATGTAATGTCCTTCTTTATCCCTTTTGATTAACTTCGTCTTGAAGTCGATTTTATTCGATATGAGGATGGCCACCCCTGCTTGCTTACGAGGACCGTGTGCGTGGTATATTTTTTCCCATCCTTTCACCTTCAGCCTGTGTATGTCTTTTCCAATCAGATGTGTCTCCTGGAGGCAGCATATTGTTGGATTTGTTTTTTTTAATCCATGATACCAGCCTATGTCGCTTTATTGGAGAGTTTAAGCCATTAACATTCAGAGTTACTGTTGATATATGGTTTGTACTTCCATCCATATTTGATTATTTATCCATTTTTTTAAAAATTTAGTTTGTTTCTCCATGATTATCTTTCCCCTCGCCCTCTGTCTTTACCGAGGCACTTGCCACTGATGGTTTTGGTTATTGTTTTTCATTTCTTCCTCGTGTAGTGTTTTGCTCAAAATGCTTTGCAATGCAGGTTTTCTGGCTGCAAATTCTTTTAACTTTTGTTTATCATGAAAGATTTTTATTTCGTTGTCATACCTGAAGCTTAATTTTGCTGGATACAGAATTCTTGGTTGGCATCCATTGTCTTTCAGTGTTTGAAATACATTGTTCCATGACCTTCTTGCTTTCAGTGTCTGTGATGAAAAATCTGTTCTTAACCTTATTGGTTTACCCCTGAATGTAATCTGTCTCCTTTCTCTTGTAGCTTTTAATATTTTCTCTTTGTTCTGTATATTGGACATCTTCATAACAATGCGTCTTGGCGTTGGTCTACTGTGATTTTGTGTGCTCAGTGTCCTCTATGCATCTTCAATTTGTATATCCGTTTCCTTTTTTATTTCTGGAAAGTTTTCTGTAATTATTTCATTCAGCAGGTTACTTATTCCCTTGGTTTGAATCTCTGTACCTTCTTCTATCCCGATGACTCGTAAGTTTGTTTTTTTATGTTATCCCATAACTCTTGGATGTTTTTCTCGTGATTTTTTACCAGCCTTTCTGAGTTGGCTAGACTCTTTTCAAGATGATATATTTTGTCTTCATTATCTGACGTTCTGGTTTCTTAGTATGTGCACTCAGTGGCATGTCATATGTCAGAGCCATAGTGAGTTCTTCTCATCATCTAAGCTTTGGTGGATTATTGATCATGCTGGGCAGGGTTGTACTCATTCCAGAGGTTTTTAAATGGTATGTGCAGTAGATTTTCAACTTTTTAAAACCCTTTTCACAACCAAGTTTCTGTTGCATATGTACCACCTTGGTTGGGCATATATTCAGATTGGATGTTTCCAGTCTTTGTGAGAATGTGACAAATATCTAAGCTGTGACATGTCCCCTGAATGTCTCAGAGGGTAGGGTAGGGGAAACCAAACCACCAAGTAGAAGTATAGGAATTGGATGATTTTCTAACTTTGGTCCTGGCACTTTCAGACCCCTCCTACTACCAAATAAACTACCTGTGACTGATGGTACTGAAACCAAGTCCTTATCCCAGAGCTGTGGAGTGGCAGACAGGGTCATCTGGAGTGCAGGTAGTGAGCATTGTTCATGGCCCCTAGAGTAGCACATTTAGGCAGCAACCCCATTAGGGTCCCCTCTTATCCCTGTGAGAATTATATATCTATGTTTTATAAAAAGGAATCTATTTTAAAGGGTCAGGAGTGATGTCCCCGCTATAATCAGCCCAAAATTTGAGTTCCAGAGAGAGAAGGAGTAGAGGATGGATTCTACTATCCTAATTTAATAATAGATAGGGAACAATGGACTTAGTGTCTTAGAGCTTCAATTAAAATGATGAGATCCATGGAGTTTTTTGTTTGTTTGTTTGTTTGTTTTTTACTTTAAGGAAACTGGCAGGGTTGGAAATAGAGGTGATGGGACCCACCTCTTGTGTGTGGGAGCACACGAAGGATAAGGATAGAGTTTAGATCCTAAAATGTGCTTAAGGACTCAAACGTTCCCAATAGCCTTATCTATTAATCCTAATGAAACTATTTGGGTTCATAGGAGCATAAGCAATGGGTGTACTGGGGTTCTGCAGTGCACATGAGAAACTCAGACCACCTGGTTCACGCTCTGGGGATTAGTGCCTAGAGTAGCACATTTGGCAGCTTTCCCAAACACCTCGGTTCAGATTGAGATTTCATCTTGTATGATCTTGTATGATCCAAGATGCAATGGGTCAGGGTACCCTTTACTTGGGTCAAGTCAGTCTGAAGGTAAAAGAAGAATTTGAACCTGTGAGGCAACCTGGTTCTTGTTTTACCTGGAGAAGCTGAAGGAGAACTTGACTAATTCCCCTGTAAGAGACAAAGGGAATTGATCGCACCTCCTCCAGTAAGCGTGTCTCCTGTGTCTTTAGACTGGTGAACATGCTAACCACTTTTAACTGGCCAACAGGTGCCCAGTATTTGTTGATAGAGACAGAAACAGACTTTTTTTTTTTTAAAGCAAGTATAGAACTTCAGACAAAAAGCAATAGCAGTAAAATTGGTCCATTTCAGTCACCTGTCCAAAGAGTGCTTCACCTTGGGTACCAAAACATGAAACTGGAGTTTCAGATGAAACTCAATTCTCCACTTCTGTTGGTGGGTGGAGTCTGTAAACTACAGGCCTCTGTAGTTAAGAAAGCCCATTTTAGCAGTAGCCGCTAATCCCATTCAAAGCATATTTTTGTCAGCTCTGAGGGTCTCAGCCAGCAAAGCCTGATTCTTTTCCACTACCATTGAGTGGCAAGAGGCAGCTGTCAGTGTGGTTCCTCTTAATTCGCGTCATGCCCTCCAATGTTGCAATGGACCCCAGCAACTCACTGACAACTTATTTCCAGGTTCTTGTCTCACAAACCCAAAGGTTGAAATTCAAGGAATAATGGAAAGACAAGAGTGAAAAGAGTAGGATTTATTCAAGTGTGAAGAATAGGAACAGGAAGGTGCAAGAGGGAACCCTGGTAGAGGTTGCCTCCTGAGTATGCTAATTACTTGGATCAATATGCTTTTAGTCCAAATTTATGCTAATCAGGGTGTGGCAATGTGCTAATGCAATTGGTTAGCTGTGTAATCCCATTCAGGTCTGCACTACTTCTGTTTTTCCCTCTGCTCATGGGGAAGCAGGAGATTGAGATCAATGGATGGAGGATGCTTGGGGTGACAGGTTACGGCACTGTGTGAAGTCTTGGCTGTCTCCTGTGGCCTTTTTCTACCTAATTAATATTGTGGGGTTTCCATGGGGACACTGAATTGTGATTATTCTTAGTTCTTTCATTACCAGAGCAGGTCCTAACAATAGGACTCTTCTTAAGATGGTTCCTGGTTATAGCAGTACTCAGAGAGTTTGATGGGAGGTATCATGCATTTCTTTTGCAAAGCTAGTTTATTGTGTAAGAGAAGTCACTTTTTGACCAATTCCTGCAATTGGATCTAAAGCCCTTGTAAGAACCATGGATTTCTCTTGTAGTGAGGACTGCCAGATGGGTCATTTGTACTTTCCAGATTATCTTATGCTTGCTCTGGTGAGTTACCCACCCCTGGCCTGCGAGCCAGGGTTGAAGTTAAGAATTGCTTTGTACTTTTCTTTGGGTTGCCTTTCTACTTCTCCATGGCTTTGGGTTGCCTGTCATTTCTTTATTGGTTCTCTGAGTTCTTTGTGGCTGTTGTTGTTTCCCTTGGAATATACTTTCCCCTTTGTTGCCCTGACTCTTGTCTATCGTAGTGTCTCATGAAGTTTACTTCAATTCCCCCATCCTCACCTCTCCATAGACATGATTTCATTGGTTAGCCTCTATACCAAACAACTATGCTTCCAATGTAGCATATGAATGACTGAGAAAGTATTGGGAGTTGACAGACATTTAATCTACCCCTTTTTGAAATTAGCATCCTTTTTTATATTACACATCTTAACCTTGAGGTATATTATTTCCCTTTTCTAAGTCTCAGACTTGGATAACATATATTTTGTGTCTAATATCTAAACATCTCAGGATTGACTTTGATTTATTTTTTTATACCAGGGATTGAACCCAGAAGCCCTTAACCACTGAGCCATGTCCCCAATCCTTTTTAATTCTTTTTTTTTTTTTTTAATTTGGAGATACGGTCTCGTTAAATTGCTTAAGACCTCAATAAATTGCTGAGGCTGGCTTGGAACTTGTGATCCTTCTGCCTCAGCCTCCTAAGCTGCTGAGATTCTAGCCCTGCACCACAGTGCCTGGCTTGACTGATTTTAATTATCCCAATTATTCATTCTTTAACACCATCAGGATAAAAGCATTGTTTTTCCTACTGCAAAAACCCACCATCCTGAAAGAACTAAAAGCAAACAAACAACACAAAACAAAACTTTATTCAATGATAGCTGTTTGTGCGGTTCAAAAGCTGTTCACTTCCTGCTTTTAGGGACTGCCACCTTCTTCTTCTTTTTATTTTTTATTTTGGTTCAGAATTCTTGTGTGTGTGTTTAGGTAGAAATGTTTATCTGTACAATAGAATCATTAATAGCGTTCATTTTTTTAGAAACATTTCTTTTGACATTAATTTTACTGCTATTGACCACAAAAGTAGCTTTTAAAAAAATACTGTCTGTTACTTATTTTCTAAGGGAAATAATCCCCCTGTTTCTTCTTAGAGTGAAATAGCACCTCTGTTATTAAAATCAGGATAACAGTTCTAACAAAATCTTAGTACATTTAAAAGCACTTCATTCAGAAGTGCTAAATATACTTGTCTTTTTTTTTTTTCTCAGTGGAAAATAATTTAGCCTCCAAATAGAGACAATCTGTTTTTCAAGCCTTATAGTATTGGGCTGATAAGTTAATTACTAGGAGAATATTGAACTTAACATCATAAAAAAGGTTCTTGAGTGTAACTTAAGAGCAGGGCTAAACCTAGACTTACTTTTAAAATTTCCCTAGCTGCCTTCTTATTTGCTCTTTCCCTTTAGTATCTCCTACCTGCCCTTCCCATCTGCCTGATTGCCCCTTAGAAGGCTGGATCATCTGGAAGACTTCACTGCTGGCCTAGAAGCCCTACTTATATAGCTTCTGGAGCGAGAGAGAGAGAGAGAGAGAGAGAGAGAGAGAGAGAGAGAGAGAGAGTTAAATGTTATTAGTCAAAAAATCACAGTCATAATTAGAATTTCATGTTAGTAATGGGGAGAGAGGGTATCAAAGCCGGTCAATGGGGAGGGCATTTTTAAGCCTAGAGAAGCCTTCAAATCATAGGTGGTTAGAAATTGCTTACTCTTCTTTTCAGGCGTGAATTTAAATACCAATTTAAATTTAAATGTTTCTTACCCTTAGATGAAGTTTAAAAACATTTTTTACAACATACTGAATTTCCTAAGGTATTCAAGGACCTTAAGAGTTGCCTAGTCTAATCTCTTTCTCATATAACAGAATCATAATTAAAAGAAGGGATTTTAAAACTTCTAATAGTATTTTTATAAAAAAAAGAAAGATAGGGAATTCTAAATGCATTTATTGAATACAGCTTTATACACAAATAAAAGCATGATTCTAAGGATGGCTGTTATGGAAATGTCCAAGATGGCATGGTAAAGAAAAACAGAACTCTAGAAATGGAATATGTATTCAAAACTTGCAAATAGATTTTAATATCAGGTCATAAAACCTTGGGGAAAAAAGTCAGTGAATAACCATGACAAGAAAATAACAATGAGTTCAGGAATCCGTTATAAGAGGACACAAATGAACAAAATCAAATTTTGGTACAAAGAAAGGACAGTACAGAAATAAAGTAATTGGAGATGTGCACAGAAAAACTACCCAAGAGACATAAACAGATCTAAGTAAGGGTAAAAATCAACTATACAGATCTTAATAACTCTTATTGTCAATGAAAGTAGAGTCCCAAAAGAGAGACTGGGAAGTTGAACAATTCATTGGCTGGCAATAGAAGAAAATAAAATGTGAAAACAGCTAGATAGGGACTTAGATGTTATTTTAAAGTTAATGCACTGTGAAAAGGAGCAGAGAAATGAACATCCCCAGCATTGCTGTAATAACCAAAGTTCAGAAAAGTTGGTAAGACAATTCAATGCCTCTTTTTCATATTCTATACACAGAGGAGACAATCTGCCAGGAAATCTTTATTGTAGGTTCAACATGGAACTTTAAAAATCAGATGAACCAGAAAACATCATTAGCAAGAAGAGGAAAAAATACATGATTATGTTATAGGCTCTTTCTTTTAAGTGAAAGAAGAAAAATATAACAAGTCAGAAATACAATGCTTTCTAAATGCTGCTGGGGACACAGATAGTGCCTTCTTTTGAGACATTGTGTTTCTTTCTCCTTACATCATTTTTATATTTCAAGGGGTCATAGTTCCATTGCCCCACTTCTATCTCTCCTGTAAGTTTTGACCTTGGCTTCTTCCATTTCCCACTCACCCAGTACCACACTGCCAGAAGATCATTATTTCTCTGACCTACTTTGTTGAGAAAATTGAGAGCTCTAGGCTTGAATTCAATCAACTGCCTGCCCCACCACAATCAATTTACTAATTTCCATCCCAGCCTTCTCTCCAGTACTCTAGTATCTGCTGGTGGGATGGGCTTCCTGCTTTTTATCTCACCATCTTCTCCTTTACCTTTAAACTGCACTCTTTTACATATACAGTAAGGACTCTGAGTCAGTAGAAAGATCAAGAAGGCCTTAGGGTGCTCCTCAGCTTCAGTAAACTTTAGAAAGCTTTTTCCTCAGGTCAGATTCTAGATTCCTGACCTCCCCTTTCTTAGATTTGCACTTTAGAAAACTTGTAATTGCAAATATTTTGTCTTTTTGAGATGTAAATTTTTTGAAAAGCTTCTTTTAAGTTTCTTAAGAACCTGGAACCCATTATTTTGAAATGCAATCTCTATAAAAATCAGAGACCCTATTTTCTATTTTCTTTGGGAGCCTAACTTTGGAGTGCTGTGCTTCAAGTTGTAAAACAACCTTACATCTTAAAGATATTAGTTTATTTTTTCTTTGAGTAAAGGATCCATTCAGAGAGCATAGAATTGACTCAACCCACATCTTCAAAATTCTCTATCCCTTTATTTTCTTGGAACTGAACTCAGACTCTCTTTCCATAACAGTTGCCTTGAATAAAACTTTTCTTTCCTTTTTAACTTGGTGCACTGCAATTTTTGCTTGGATAAGATAATCTCATTTTTTCCCCAACAATGGATATCCCTTGTGGTCTATGGGGATATTTCTTCTACCGTCATCATATCTAGCTATTCAATGCTCCTACAACCTCTCTCCAGTCCTCTAATTACCAATGTACTTTTTCCCTCTGAACCAAGTTAATTGAAAGATTGAAGCCAGAATTAGACAGGCAGTCAGTATAAATAGGTAAATCCGGTCAGATTAAGGAAGCCAATTTGAGTGAATCTGGGAAGTTGGAGACTGCCCCCTAAGGGATTGAAATGCCTTCAGAGCCCTTCCTCCACCCTTATCAAGAAACTGCCCCTGCTCCAACTTGTTGCAAAGGTAACCTCTCCCAAGAATTCCCCCTCCCTGCAGGGAGCTATAAGGTTGTTAATTAATGTGTCCCGGACTGATCCATCCTGCCCTTCCCCCTTCAGCCCACCTGTTTCCCACTTTTTTGGACATCCCACCAAGCATTCCTGGGTCTACTCACATAAGAAGGAGAGAGATAAGGGGAAAGAGAGCAAGAGGAATCCTAAGACCTATAAAAAGGCAGAACACTCTTGCTTCTGGGCATATCAAGATACCAGCTATGGCCCCCTTCTCCCTTTTGGGAGAAGTCTATGTTAACCCTTTTAAAATAAACCCTGCTTTATATGCTTGCCTCGCCTGCTTCTCCTATGTTCAAACTTCAACGTGTGGGGGAGCAGAACTAGTCACTGATAACCAGCGGTATCAAGATGACACATATTCATTGTTCAATTTAATTTTCTTAACTACCACTTATATCTCAAATTACTGCATCTCTGCATTCCACTGTAACTTTTCTAGCTATTAATAACCACAAACTAAAAACTGTCAGGTCTAATAAATATATGGTCCTCACCTGAACTCTATGCAGCTTTGCCATTGTTGGCTACTTCTTCCTCTTGAAATTCTGTCTTCTTTTGGCTTCTGTGACAACACACATACCCTGGCTCTCTTTCTTCCCCTCAGACATTACTTCTTGACCTCCTTTCTTAGATTATACTTTCTGGTCATTGTGTTAATATTCCTAATAATCTTTTTCTTCCCCTTCTGTGACATTCATTCTCTGAGGAAAAAAAAAAGAAATAAAAATCTTACTAACATCCAAGAAAACTGATAGCACAGGCACCTCTTCTGACTTCCCAAAATCCAGTATCTAACATCTTAGAGGACATCCTCATTGAACTTTAAATTAGATTCCTAAGCTACACATGCCCATCATCAAATACCCCCTTCTTCCCTAGGTGTTTTTTTTTTTTTCCCCTTTAATATTTTACCTGTGAAGATACCACCAAAATTCACCTGGTCTTTTAAGTCCAAGACCTTTTATTCACCCACTTCTTCCTTAATCTGCATGTTTAAGTAATTACCTTGTCTTGCCTCTAAAAACCTTGGTAACAACCAACCATCTTCTTTCTGTTCCTAATGACATTGACTAAGTCGAGATATTTATCTTTTGCCTGATCTATTACTACTAGAAAATTCTACCAAAAGCTCAGCCCTTGTCTCTGATGCCGATCCCATAATAAGGACAATGTTTTGAGAAAAAGGAAAATGTTTTATTGCTTTGTCAGCAAAGGAGAAAGGCAATAGACTCATGTCACAGAGACTGCCATTCGAACATCCAGGAAGTTAAAAAGGTGGATACAAAGGATTTTTTTCCAAGTTTCACTAACAGTGTATCTAATTAACCTTCAACTTGTATCTTTGAAAGCATTGCTTCAGTTTCTGGGTCTGTAGTTCCTTTACACTTGGAGAGAGTAAACTAAAGGACAGACAACCTGGCTTTAGACAGGAAAAATATTAATCCTGCTTCCCCTACTTGTGAAGGGGAAGAGGGAGAAGAGGAAAGGAAAAAGTATCAGTTTTAGAATAAGCCACCAAGGGTCAAGCAGCAAGGTTTATATTCAAAGCACAAAGTTGGCCTGTTACTACACCTATTCACATTGTTTTATCCTTTTCCTAAGTTTTCCTCCTCTCTTGCAACAAAGTGATCTATGAATGTATTAATCTGACTTTATCCAGTTCCAGTTGTTTCAATGATAAAGTAAAGAGCAAGTTCCTAAGCAGGCAGAGGATGTACCTGTGACCTGGGTCATGCTATTCTCCTAAATTATATCAGCCATTGTTCTTTTTCCTGCAGTTTAACAATATTGAAACATTTGTTCCTCAAACAGCTCAGTTATTTCCTCACACATTGTCACAGAATTATCTATTATTTGTTAAGACACAGCTCAGATATTATAGCCAGTGGGAATTTTATTCCTAGCTAGCTACACCTTCTCACATTTGGTGACGATTTGCTCAGTGCCAGACACAAGTAGGACATCAAGAAGGCAAATTAAATTAACTGAACTTTGAGATTTTAATAATATAGTGTACCTGGGAAAATCTATATTTATATTTATTTCAAATCACTGAAATACCAATTATGAAAACTAAAGGGGAAAAACAGATATATGAAATTTAGGATGATTTTTTTAAATAATTTTTTTCCAAGTTGGGAAGATACATGATATATCTGGGCTTGATAGAGATCTTAATGCTGAAAAGTGGCTTTGGAGTAAGTGCACATCTAAATTCTGTCAGAATGCAGATTGTATCTTATACCATCAATATTTTTACATGGTCACACAAGTTTTTCAATTCCAGCTACAGCTAATTTAATAAGAAAATACAGAGGTCTCTTTCTCTCTTTGTCTCACTCTCTCTCTCTGAAGGGCAGATCAAGGAAGTTCTAATATACATTTTACATATACATTTTTGCTTTGCAATAAAACTTTTCCAGATTACCTCACCTTGTAAATTTAGTTTAACTTTTGGGATCAGTCAGGTTTTTCTCTGGCAAGAAAATAGATAATGGCACGACCGTGAGTTTATAATAATTAGATCATGTTGTGGGTTGGCAGATGCTAATTAATTGAAGTGAAAGCTGAGGTTACAGTGATCTATATCCAATTCTGTGACAGTGCATAAAAATACACCCTTTAATAACATTTGCTGAATACATACCATGCACTTTGTCCTCTTCGAAACACTTTACAAGAATTAATGTACCTAGTCCATATGACAGTCTCTTGAGACAGTTGTGGTTTTTTTTTTCCCCTAAAGAAACAGAAAAATAGAAAGTTTTAGTAATCTGATTAGGGTCATACAAATAGAAAGTACAAGTAGTTTAGCACTAAAACACAAGTCATTTATTTTAAAATTAATAGCATATAATGTTCTAGTATTGTTTTAATTATACTTCCCATTATAGTATTCAAACATTAATAATATATGTGCTATAAATAATTACTTTGAATTTGAAGGGCTCAAAGAATTTATCTTGTTTTTATGAAATTTATATTTTTTCATAATATGCATTCTTACCCTCTTTTCCTATTATTTCTGCTTCATGTATGCACATTTCAAATGTTGACTTATACCAATGGTATAATTATTTATTACTTTAATATTTATTATCTGCACTCGTTATTCTAAGACCTTTGTAAATATTAACTTATTTTACTCTTATAACATATCTATTGACATTTTTATCATACCCATTTCAAGGGTAAGAAGATGGAGAGGTACAGCAAGGTTAAAATATTCTCCAGGTCCCAGAAAGAGCAACTGATAAAGCTGAGATTCAAACTCAGGCAGTTCAAATAGGCTCAAGAACCCATGCTCCTTATTATTAGGTGATGGTGATTGCTTGATAGTGCTGAAAATCAGTCTTTTACATTGCACATAACCTCCTTAAGCACAAGGAGGTCTCTGGTTCACATTTTTGTTCTACTATTACCTTGAAGATTTTAAAAAGCTGTAGAATGAAGTTACTCTAATTTTATAGCTTGAAAACTCAGATACAGATGCAAATGAAAATAATCAGGGCTTTCAGAAACACAGTTTAACTTTTCTTGAAACTTCAATCGTTGCAAATCTTTAGCTAAAATTCTGTTGCTTCCACCAACATTCCCTATGAAAACTGTTTAGAAGCTTTTGGTGAACAAATGGATGTTAGTAATTCTCTTTGTAGAAAAATGCCAGTTTGGATACCCAGAGGATTTGCTGTTTCTCACACCCAAGTCATCACCCTGAACTAATGGGGACATTGATAATAATCACTGAATCCTGACTGCTTATACGTGTTGTAGCCTTGCCTATATAACACCCTGTGAACTATTTAATGTGCATTTTTGCTACAAAATAATTTCAGCAACTGTAGAGCAGTCATTGATTTTTATCTCCATTTTATATACTAGAAACAAGGACAGAGAAATTAAACAGTGTTGTTAATTTCAGAAGCTAACACCTTTTGCTAGGAGGTAAGTAGAGGAGCTAGGATACCAGTTCATTAATCAGGTTTCATTCTTCTGGATTTGACTCTGTTGCCATCCTAAACTTTGCCAGCAGTCAACTTTGAAATGCTTTTATTATTAACATTTTCTGTTGTTTTTCCAGTATAAAAGCTGTGTATCCTCTAAAGAAATCACGTTGTAAGGACATGTCAAGAGCAGTGGAAGACAATACTTTAGTTACTGAGGCTACATTTTATAACATTTTCCCATGGAATGTTAAACTTAGATCTACATACACATATATGTACATATACATATGAATGCCTTGAAATTTCACCACAGACACTAAGAACATCATGACTAGGGTAAAGGGATGTTACAGACCAAAGAACTTAGAATGTAACTTTTAGTTGCACAAAAAACAAGATAGCTATTGATTAGAAAAATCTCTCTGTGTGTGTGTGTGTGTGTGTGTGTGTGTGTGTGTGTGTGTGGTGTGTATGTATTCCAAAAAAAGAAGAAGAAAATGAAGGAAAGTAAAATAAGGTCAGAGGTAGCAGATGTATCCTCGTTGCTATCGTAGGAAGAAAACGACAAGTGAGCAGTTGGCAGGAAGCCCAGAAATTGGAAGCTGACACTTGTGGCATTATTTCATAGCAAGCCTAAAATGCTGACATGAATGAGAAGCCTCCAACGGGTACAGAAGACGCAGATGACTCAGTGACCGCGGCTGGCAGTGTTTCTGTGATGACTTGGGCTGCAGCAGGGCTAACAGATAGGAAAGGGCAAAAGAAAGGACAAAGGAAAATCGGAAACTTGTATTTTGCTATATTGAGCTTTAGGGTGATGATTCTTTTAACTTTTTTCCTAAACCATTTTTGTTCCCCTAGGATAGTATTTCTTAATTTTCATTTATGATTTCAAAATTCTTGTTTTGAAATCTCTACAGACACTTTTTTTTAAAATGAGTATTTTGGAGTCTCAATGTGTTAGTTCCTAAAAATCACAGATTTAGTAATAACAGAAAGGGGCTGCCTGAGGAGATGAGAACTGATCAACATTAACAAACTTGGGTTCACAATCCGCTACACTTAACAATTTTTTTGAGTACCATTTCTTTAATTCAAGTTTGTCTAGTGAGAGTAGATGTCAAAGAATTAATATATTATGCCTTGTGAGCAGTCCGTTTGCCTTCTAACCTGGTACCTTTTCAATATCTTATACATAAAAGAAATTTGGAACTTTAACTTTATAAGGAAGAAGAAATTTAGGAACATTCTCCTTCAAACCATAACATTCGGTAATGTTTCCTCAATTTCTTTGTGGGATACTCTGTTAGTGTATTAGAAATACAACTGTCTGTTTGGATGTTGAATTTTGTAGCCTGCAATTTTACTGAATTTGTCATTTTTTCAAAGTGGTGTTTTTTTTTTTGTGGCATTGTTAGGATTTTATATATTTTTATATATATATATATATATTTCTCTCTCTCTCTCTCTCTCTCTCTCTCTCTCTCTATATATATATATATATATATATATATATATATATATTCCATATATATAAGGTCATCTGCAAAGAAAAACATTTCTCATTTTCCAAGTTAGATATTTTTTCTTTCTTTTTCTTATCTAATTTCTCTGGCTAAAACTTCCAGTTCTATGTAGAATATAAATGCAAGGTGAGTCTTGTTTCTGGGTTTAGAGGAAAACTTTTCATTTCTTAGCCATTGTTGGGTATGGACTTGTTGAATGAGATTTTCATTGTGTTGAAGTATATTCTTGCTATACCTAATTTGTTGAAAGTTTTTATTATGAAAAATATGGAAATTTTTGAATGCCTTTTCCGTATATTGACATAATTATATGATTTCAGTGCTTCATTTTATTAATGTGGTATTTCATAGTAATTGATTTGCATAGGAGGAACTGTCCCTGTAGCCCAGGGATTAGTTATTGATTTGCATAGGATGAATTGTCCCTCTATCCAAGGGATAAATTCCACTTATCATGGTATATGAGTTTTTAATGTGTATTTGGCTTGATAGTGTTTGTGGGGGGTGTTTGCCTCTATGTTCATTGTGTTCATCAGAAATATTGAACTGAAAATTAATTTCTTTTTTTTCTTCCTTTTTTTGTTTGTTTTGGTAGTATCCTCAGGTGACTTTGATATAAGAGTAATGCTAGCTTCACAAAATGAGTTTGAAACTGTTTCCTCTTTATCATTTTTGGCAAGAGTTTAAGAAGTATTGATATTAGTTCTTCTTTTAATGTTTGATACAATTAACCAGTGAAGGTTTCTGGTCTGGGCTTTTCTTTTTTGGAAGTTTCTTGATTACTCCTTTAAATCACCCTATTCTTAATTTCATTGTTTCTGTCTAATGTATTTCCAGTACATATCTCATACTCATTTCTGATTATCACTATTTACTTCCTTCTGCTGACTTTGGGCTTAGTCTGTTCATTTTAAAATTTGGTTTCTCTAGTTTCTTCAGGTGTGAAGTAGGTTGTTTATCTGAAGTTTTCCTTTCTCTTGATATAGATATTTATTAATAGTCTCTCTCACAGCTGATTTTGTACATCCCATAAACTTTATTTATAAAAGAGACACAATATAATAAAACACTGATAAATAGAAAGATATACCATGTTCATGAATTGAAATAATTAAAATTGCTAAAGTGCCTAAACTACTCAAAGTAGTTTACTGATTCAATTCAATCCTAGTCAATATTTCAATTTTATTTTTTATTTCAAATAGATAGAAAAATAATTCTAAAATTTGTCTGGAATCACATAATACCCTAAGGAACCAAAGCAATATTGAGGAAAAAGAAGTATGCTACAAGAATTACACTTTCTGATTTCAAAATATATGTCCAAACTGTATTTATCAAGAAGGTTTTACTGACATAAAAACATAGACCAAAGGAATAGAAAACCTAGAAGTACATCTATGTGTAAGTGTCAACTAATCTTTGGTATAGATATCCAGAATATACACTGGGGAAAAGGTAATCTCTTCAACAAGTGGTTTGGAAAAAAACTGCATATTCACTTGCAAAAGAATAAAATTGGACCCTTATTTTATACAATGTATATAAATTAATTTGTATTAAGTTGAATGGATTTAAGACTTCAGTGTAAAATCTGAAACCATAAAATTCCTAGGAAATTTTTAGAAAAATTCAAATTGATCTCCACAATGTTTCTGTAGATATGACACCAAAAGCTCAGGACATAAAATCATAAGGAACAAGTGGAATAACATCAAACTAAAGTTTCTGTGAAATAAAGGAAACAGTCAACAAAATAGAAATGCAACTTACAGAATGGAAGAAAATATTTTGCAATTAATATATCTGACAAAGGGATAGTATTCAAAAATATTTAAGAGTCTCAATAGCAAAAAAATAAAAAGAACATTTTAAAATAGACATTTCTCAAAAGAAGATATACTGATGGCCAATAATTATATGAAAATCTTCTCAATATCACTAATCATCTGGGAAATGCAAATGAAAATCATAATGAGACATCACCTTCTAGGATGGCTATTATAAAAATGACAAGAGATAACAATTTTTGGCAAAGGTGTAGGAAAAAGGAAACCCTTATACACTGTTAATGGGACTATAAATTAGTATAACCATTATAGAAAACAACATGGTGGTTCCTCAAAACATTAGAAGTACCATATACCCCAGCAAACTCTCTTCTGGGGATGTAACAACAGGAAATGAAATAAGTATCTTGAAGATATATATGTGTACCTCTATACATATTCTTTGAAACATTATTCATGATAGCCAAGATAGGGAACAGACTAAGTGTCCATCAATGGAGAATGAATAAGGAAAATTCCTTAATTAAAAAAAATAAAAACATATTTCAACATAAAATAATGCAAACATCAAGTTAGAAATTCTTTGTGCATTTTTAGCAGTAGCATAAAGACTCGATTACATAAATTGTTTTCTTTCTCTATTCTAGAATTTTCCCCATCTGCAAAATTCTCCTTTTATTTACAATCAGAAATGATGACCCTCAGGAATAAAGTCATGGAAGTCACCAATTTAAACAGTGAGTTGTGGCTTGGTGCTTCTTTTTTCCAGCTTAATTAGAACTTTATCTATATATACAGACCTTGCTTGAAAATCCACATGTCTGTAAATGCATATATATCATATTTAGGGAGCATAAAAATTACCTAATCCATTTTTCTTCCTCTCAAAGTTCTACTGAATAAAGTACCAGAGAGAATATGAAGTGAATGACTCGAGTACACAAATTGGTTTCTCAAGTATCACTGGCCTAAAGAACCTGTCATTTGTGACATCTATGCTAAGAGATTCCTTCCAGGTATACATCAGGAAAATAATGGCAATGCAGTCTTGAGGAAGGCTGTTTTATTCTAAAGATTTCTAGAGTTTCTTCCTTAATAAAAGGAATCATCTATAAGTTTATATTAGATAGTATCCCACTCCTCAGTCTATACCCAAAAGATTTAAAATCAGCATACTGTGGTAACACAGCCACATCCATGTTTATAGAAGCTCAATCCATAATAGCTAAATTGTGGAACCAACATAGTTGCCCTTCAATAGGTGAATGGATAAACTGTGGTATATATGCATGATAGAATATTATTGAGCATTAAAAGAGAATAAAATTTTGGCATTTGCAGGTAAATGGATGGAGTTAGAGAATATCATGCTAAGCAAAGTAAGATAATCCCCCCAAACCAAAGGCCAAATGTTCTCTCTGATAAGTGGATGCTGAATCATAATGGGGGGGGGGCATAAGAAAAATGGAGGAACTTTGGTTTGGCAAATGGGAGGGAGGAATGGGGGGCCATGGGGACAGGAAAGATGGTGGAATGAGATGAACATCATTATCCTAGGTACATGTATGACTGCACATATAGTGTGATACTTCATCATATACAACCAGAGAAATGAAGTTGTTCTGCAATTGTGTACTATGAATCAAAATGCATTCTGCTGTCATATTTACCTAATTAAGATAAATAAATTTAAAAAAACAGCATACTAGTAAAATCAAAAGAATAAAATATTATTTAAAAATATCCCCCCAAATAGATAGTATCCTGTCCAAAATATTTAAGAAGCAAGAGAGTCCTGTGATGGATTATATTTCTAAATATCCTTAAAGGAAAAATATTTTAAATTTTAAGTTTAATATTTTATTTCAAAATACACATAATGCAACCTCTTATTATAATTAATATACCATTATAATTATATAAGCTATTTAAATTATAAGCTTTTCCTTATATTTAACTATATATTAACTAGACATGATCAGTGTATGATTTATGAATGTATGGGAACATCAAAGTGAGTCCCACTAATCTATACAATTAATGTGTGTTAATAACTATAATAAAATTTGTATATTTCTTTATTTTTACTATTATTATTATTATTATTATTATTATTATTATTTTGGTGCTGGGGATTGAACCCAGGGGCCTTTAACGCTGAACTGTATCCCCAACCCTTTTAATGTTTTTATTTTGAGACAGAGTCTTACCAAGTTTCTTATGGCCTCGCTAAGTTTCTGAAGCTGGTCTCAAACTTGCAATCCTCCTGCCTCATCCTTTGGAGTCACTCGGATTACAGGTATGTGCAAATGTACCTGACTTCTTGACCTGGATTTTAAATATTATTTTATCCTTTTTGCTTAGAGACACAAGTCCCTGCAATAAATTACTTCCTTTACTTTTAAAAGGCACCGTAGTTTAGAATTGCTTCATTAATATTAGAAAAAATTGAAGTCTTACCTTGATTTGATATTAGACTATATCAGAAAGATATGTCATATATTTCATAATAACCAACCAGGAAAAGATTCAGGTATGTATCTTGCATAAACTGAAAATATTGAAATATTAAATTTTGCATTTGAAACAGTGCTCTTGGGAAAAATATTTCTATTCCTTTGTTAACTTTTCACATAAATAATAATGATAGACATTTTCCTAGTTTCTCTTGTTCATTTTGGCAAAGAAAGGAATTAACTTCATCCTCATAAATGTCCTCTGGACTTAATATATAATTACTACCAAGATATTTTGATACATGGCAGTTTGGAAAGATTCAGTGATTTATCTCACATGACACAGTGAAATTTCTGTGCAGAACTGAGAATAAAATTCATGTCTTTGGGGTAATCAATAAAAAAAGCTCTCTTTCATTTTAAAGTGTATTTTAGTTTTCCAACAGGTTTAACATACTTGTTACAAGCCATTTGTTGAATATGGGTGGTTTAGTTGATACTTAGATCTATTTCCCTGATTTTTCATATAAATACTAATTCTTTCTTAGTAACTTAAAATACTAAGACTTCATTATAATGTTTTCTGGATATGGTAGAAATTCAAATACTATATGTGTTAAGAAAACCTTTTGCCTAAGATGTGTTATTCCCCTCCTCTGTGCCCCTTCTGCTTTTGTGTTTCTTACTAAATCCTAATAAAACACCTGGGTTTACAGTTTAACTATTTTCAAAACTCTAGTCCTGTTTGCCTCTGGGTCCTCCTACCCTGCCTTAGTATTGAGCATACACTGTATGCTATATAAATATTTCTTGAAAATATGGAAAACACATTGAAAATGATAAAACACTTCATTAATTACATTTCTAATAGAAAATGAAATTTAACATTTTGCTTAATTTTAAACATTTTCTTTAATATATACTTTTTGCTATATATCTATGTTTTATTTTGCTATCTCTATATATTATGACTGCAGAAATGATGCAAAATATAATCAGTTTTCTTCTAGAGTGTTTATATCTTCTTTCAAATTAATAATTTATTATAAACATTTGTTAATTAACATAAACTTTAAGACTGCTCAGAATTTGGTTGAATATAGTTTATTTAAACAATTTTATATTATTTTATCAAAAGCGCAAGATTGAAGAAAAACAAATTTATATATTTTTAAGGGTTTCTAGATAGTCCCTAGAAAAGCTTTAATAATATAGCAAACTAAAAGTTAAAGGATATACAGTATCTTTTCTATATGAATCTATGAAAATAATTGATCTTTTTCTTTGTCTTTTGGGTAAGTTAGTAAAAGTAGAATCAATAATACTAACTTCAAAATTTGAGAATAGGGTCCTTTCTTGTTTAGTGTTTAAACTATTTTTTAAATTATTCAAATAAAATGTTATTCATTATTTATGGGATGAATGGGTGACTTGCTTGTCTAAAACTGCTTGTTTATTCAAACATATTCAAAGAACACCTGCAATGTTAAAATGTAGGAAATCCTTAGCTCTGCTTGCTAATTCCATAACTATTACGTGAAAAATACAAAAGTTTTAAATG
Organism: Spermophilus citellus; assembly: GCF_964194105.1. NCBI lineage: Eukaryota > Metazoa > Chordata > Mammalia > Rodentia > Sciuridae > Spermophilus > Spermophilus citellus. Next base: position 147,345,604 of record NC_138187.1, on the reverse strand, counting down.
CCATCTTTTAATTGGGGAAAAGAAACACAAAATCACTGTATGTGATAGCAAGTTTTACATTGAACAGAAATTAATGTTGCATTGCATACATTGAAACAGTGCTCTTGGGAAAAAATGTTTCTATTCCTTTGTTAACTTTTCACATAAATAATAATCATTTCATTATCATATTCATATAAATGTTGCTTCTTATTTTCTCTAAAACATTTTCATTTAGTTATCCGTAAAATACTAGAAGAAATTGACAATAAAGCTGGAGAATCAGAGTGGTCAGCATCACGTGTGCAGAATTAATTTTAGGGGGAGGAGAAAGCTATTCATATGAATACATGGCTAGGTAGTGTGACATACTAGCATGACTTATGTTTCATTTTCTGCCTATCTAGTATTTTAAAAACAAAAACAGAACAGGGAGCATGAAAAATATACACCTTAGGTCTTTCTGGACATGTTATTTTCTGTCTCTCTCTCTCTCTCTCTCTCTCTCTCTCTCTCTCTCTCTTTTCCTAAGTGTCTTTGCCTCAAAAGGAATTTTAGAAAAGATTTTAGTAGTGTTCCGGTAAATGATCACATTTTTGAAAAGATATTGGACATTTCAACAGAGTTGCAGATGAAATGGGATTGACCAGTTTCCATTTAATGATGCATACACAGAAAAGAGGGTTCTGACCTCAGAAGATAAAAGCTGAAAAGAGGAGATGATTGAAGTCTAAAACATTTTGGAGGATGTGTACACAGTAACTTCTGATCTCTATTTGATCCCTAATTACAAGAATAAAGGTTACTTTTCAACTTGAAAGTGATTATAAACAAATGAAAGTCTTTTCCCAGAAAGGCGATGTTGTTGGAAGATGTAGATTCAAGAATAGTTCAGATAAATTAATAGATGGCTGAAGCATGTCAGCTTGTCAAAGGAAGTGAGAGGTCTTCAGTGCAACATTTCGAGAGACCACATACTGGAATACTTAAATGATTGATCTGCTCCAGGATGACATTTTTTCTCATATTTTCTCACTTTTACTGATAATAGAGACATTTAGTGTTTTTTGTCAATTTGTTCTAATAATTGAGTAATGACAAATTATTTATTACATTGCCAGAATTATAACCCTGTTTTTTTTTTCTTCATAAAGTCCTGAACCAGCCTTTAAAGGAAGGTGAAGACCCAGCAGATTGCAACTGCAAGGGTCTTATTTCTTGGAGTTACTGTGAGGAACATAGCCTCTGCCCTTTCCCATTAGCTTTTTTTGGGAGCTGGTGTCCCCTCTGCATTATCCAGAGTGTGAGAAGGTTTTCTTGGCAAGATTTACTAACCACACTGAATCACTGCTCATTCAATGTGATTTTCTATTTATTCTCTTCAGCTTAAACTTTTACCCAATTATTTTATTTTTGTATTTCAAGATGCTCATAGACACAAAATTTATAACTTCATACTACACCCATTTCTGTGTATTATTTTTACTTCTAGCAATGTTTTTAACATATATATATATATATAAATCTGTGTATATATACATATATAGCATATGTGCATATATACACACATGATTTGTATGTGTGTGTATATAAATACATATATGTACCACACATATATACTATGCACACACACATATACAATGCACACTCAATCACAAACACACACACACACAAACACACATATGTCTCACATCATACTGGTGACATTCTCTAATGGAAATTCTGCCTTACCCGAGGAAATCTGTATATCTGCATATGTCTTTTCTTTCCATTCAAATAGAAGTTCCTCTATGGAGGAAACACCTCTTATGGGTCTAGACTTGTAATTAATTCTTGAAGGAATATTGAATGTACCAGGAGACAACATCATATTCTCACATAAGATCTAGATTTTCTAATGCCTCACTTCCATAGTCTTGACCAGGGCAATTATGACTTTTAGATATTAACATTTGAATCTTTGAAACAACAATTCTAAATCCTATGCTCTCCAAAGTCACTTTCTCCTCTAATTTATGACTTTGTGGTTCTAGGGAAACTTCAAAATTCTGTCTTACAATGTCATGAGCAGAAAGGATAACTTGGTAAAATAAAGTCAGTGAATAGAGAGGAAGGGTGTCAATTCAGAGTAAAAATGTACCTTAAACAACATAAAACTAATATGACTTCAAAAGACATTCATACTGGGGCTGGGGATGTGGCTCAAGCAGTAGCACGTTCACCTGGCATGCGTGGGGCACTGGGTTCGATCCTCAGCACCACATAAAAATAAAATAAAGATGTTGTGTCCCCCGAAAACTAAAAAATAAATATTAAAAAAAGACATTCATGCTTATACTGTTGCCAAGAAGGGAAAATTAATTTAAGAACTTCTTGGGAAATAGGTTTTGGAATTCTTAATAAGAAGGATGGAAAACTTCTGTTTCAAAAGATTAAGAAATTCAGAGTAGAATTGTCCTGTTTACTATCACTTTAATCCTGATTTTAGCTGTATTAACTAGAAATTGATCATATATTTATTAATTTAACTGAATATAGAGATTGTGGGTTTGTTTTTATTGTTTCACTCCAAAGCTTATTTATGACTTGAATTAATGTTGAATGCCAAAGTGTAAACATTTATTGTGATTGATACATGAGGTAGTGCGAAGAAGGTGACCTGAAATTAGAAGACTGTGCCATGAGACAGTAGTCACATTATTTATGAAAGGTTAAGTAACTGTCTGGGCCTCCATCTTCTTGTTTATTGTATGATGATAAAATGCCTATTTTTATAGTGGCATTCTGAGAAATACACACTGATTAAAAAAAGCTCAGCAAAATGTTTATCATGTGATAAACATATGGTAAACAGTAGTTTAAAGAAAGCAAGTTTTACACAGACAATATCGGGAGGCAAAATTTTAATTCAGTTAGGATCAGATTCTTGTGTGTACCCTTCCTTGTTTTGTTTACTCTCTAATGACAGCATCTTTCTGCAGACAAGGAAAAAAAATGATGCACTAATATGGTCAGAAGAACTTCCAATTATGCTGCCCACATTCAGGAAAATGGAGGAGGCTTTTGAACTTGGATGGAATTTGTCTTTCTTTCTTTCTTTCTTTCTTTCTTTCTTTCTTTCTTTCTTTCTTTCTTTCCTTCCTTCCTTCCTTCCTTCCTTCCTTCCTTCCTTCCTTCCTTCCTTCCTTCCTTCCTTCTTTCTTTTTTTTTAATGTGTAAGGAAGAACAATCCTTTCCATTGATGTATTGAGAGACCAAAATGTGTTAATGACTAATAATTAACATGTGCTGAGAATTTTATAACAGATCCCATGTCAGGCTGTTTGTATGCCTTGCCTCTCAAATCCTCACAATGATCTCATGAACTATGAATGATCATTATGCTTATTCTGATGATGAAGATATCGAGGCTTAGAGAGGTTAAATGATGGCCAGAGCTCACCCAACTAGCAAAAAATGTAGAATTAAAACTTGAAAGCAAACAACCTGACTCCAGATCCTCCTCTGCACTGAATACTTTGTTGATGATTGTGATGGTCAATTTATGTGTCACCTTGATGGGTGGCCAAGCAGGACAAAGGGACAAAGACTAAACATTATTTCTGGGTGTTTCTTTAAGGATGTTTCCAAGTGGTCAGCATTTGGATCAGTGAACTCAGTAAAGTGGAAATTTCTCCCCATTGTGAATGGTCATCATCCAATCTTCAGAGGCTTGAATAGAACAAAAAAGTGGAAGAAAGAAGTCACCCCTTGAGCTTCCTGCCTGCCATGTTGAACTGTGTCAATGGTCTGGCTTTACACCATCAGCTCCCTGGTTCTTAGAATTCAGCAAGTCTCCAGCTTACAGAGGACATTCTTTTGTGGGACTTCTCAACATCTATCAAATGAGTCAATTTTTCATAATAAATCTCTTCAAGAGAACCCTAATGCAGTGCTCCTGGGGAGTATGAGCTTCTTGGCATCAGTGATACCTTTAGTTTTGTTTTGCTGCAGTTTGGTCTCCATATTAGGAAAACTTGGCCAAGTTAAATGATTATATGGCGCCTGAGTTCCCCATCTGTAACAGTAAATAGTCACACCTATCATATAGAATTGTTGTTATACTTTAAAAAGAAAAAAAATTGCCAGGTGCGGTGGCTCACACTTGTAATCCCAGCAGCTCAGGGGGCTGAGGCAGGAAAATTGCGAGGTCAAAGCCAGCCTCAGCAACTCAGTGAGGCACTAAGCAACTCAGTGAGACCCTGTCTCTAAAATAAAAATACAAAATAGGGCTGGGGATGTGTCTCAGTGATTGAGTGCCCCAAGTTCAATCCCTGGTACTAGGGGGAAAAAAAGAAGAAGAAAGAAGGAGAAGAAGAAGGAGAAGAAGGAGAAAATTAATATAAAATTCTTAATTGAGTATTTAGTGTTGAGGTTTTCATTGGAGAACCTAGACAGATTCATCCACCTTTCAAAACAGGCAGACAGGAAAATACAAATGGAGGAAGAAGGTAAAGATAGAGATTACTAGTGTGGGCATTTGTAGCAGCATTGGGGTTGATAATGTTTCTATTTAAAAGTTTAACTTTGAGACTAGAAAAAAAGAGAAGCTGTTACTACTTAGAAATTATTCATGTACCTTATAAAAGGGAACTCCTGAATTACCAAAAAGGGCAAGACCATTCTCAAACACACACAGGGAAGCTAGTCAACGCTGAGTAAGGGCAGAAGAGAAATTTGCTCTGGGCTAAAATGAAGATATTTTTTTATAGCCGTACATGGCCAAGGATTTCTATCAAACCATGAAATTATAATATAAAACTTTAGATCATAACTTCTATGTGGTATCTGTAGTTTTTTAATGCTATGTAAATTAATGGTAGTGCACTCTCTATTTTTTGTTATGTTTCTTTCAGATGTTTTAAACTGATAAATACCTATAAAATAATCTATACAACTGTCAAGGTTCTATAGTCAGAATGGGAAAACCTTAAATTCCTAAATGATTAAGTTTTATTAGAAAATACTTCTATCGGTATGTGTTGTAACTTATATTTGTACCCAATTATTACAGAAATAAAACAAGTTAATTTTGAAATTTGAAGTTGCATGAGTTCCTTAGAGCTGTATTTGACATCGTGTAGATGGAGACAATTTACTGTACTTGTTTTCTGCATTGCTTTTCAACCTTAGCTGCGAATATACCCATTATTCACAACAACCAGTGATTTTCATTATTAAAAATAAAAGCCAGGAGTGCCGAGATTCTATGATCCCATATTCTAAGGCTGAGCTAAGTGTTTCATGGCCTGCTGAATTCAAGCAATTTGGTTGCAGAAAGAGAAGTATATTTTTTCTTAAAACCATTATATTTGATTTGATTATCAGAAACAAAGGAACAACATTTGTATCATCCATCACGAGTCACCAGTTAAAATTAGTGGCATGTTCTACTTAAATGTTTGGCTGCATGCCTCTTAAGAACACGAATGGCTTCGGATATTTTCAGAGATATTGTGATGGTTCATTTTACATGCCAACATGGCTGAGTGACAGAATGTCCAGATATGTGTTAAGTGATATTTCTGGTGTTCCTGAAAGAGACTGACATTTGAATTGTTGGACTGAGAGAATTGTATGACCCTTTCAGTGTGGGTAGGCAGCACATAATGTGTTGGAGGGCTACGTGGAGCACAAAGGTAGAACAAGGCTGAATTTGGTCTCTGCCTGCTGGAGCTGGCACACTGATCTTCTCCTGCCCTTGCTATTCCCAGTTTTCAGGTCTCCGGATCGGGACTGGAATGTGCAACACTGGCTCCTTGGCTTCAGGCATTTGACCACCACCAGCAGCCTTCCAGGGTCTTCTGCTTCCCAATTGCAGTTCATGGGAATTATTTGTAGCCTTCCTACTTACATAAGCCAATACCTTATGATGTATCTCTCTAAATATTTTTTTCTAGAAATTTTATAAATACACTCATATATACTAAATTTGTAACTAAATTTACATATACACAATTTAGTTATATTTTAAATAACTTAATTTGTAGGTAACATGTTTGAAGCATTCATAATTTAAGATTTTCAGATTATACCGTCAATTATTAAGTATATCATGAGTTAAGTTTCAGAGAAACGGGGTAGAAATCCAGGTTCCTCTTAGGAGAAAAAAAGGTTTGTAGCCTAAAGAAAGGAGGACTGTGAATCTCTGCATGTTATGATATATATACCCCACTGAATGCATGGAAACGAAAGTTATTCATTATTAGGAATAAGACTAGAGGTGATTCTTGAAAGCAAGAAAAAAAAGGATTTAACATTTACTAGATTCTTTCCTTTGAGTAATATATAGAAGAATCAAATACACATCTATTACAAATAACATTTTTCTTTATTTGCATGTGTTCCATTAATTAGGGAGATACTAACTTCAGGATAGAAGTTAATTAACTGAGAGATCAATACTTAATGCTGGTTTCACTTTTTACATCTCTCTAACAGCACTAAAGTAATAAAAAGTTGCATTTTTGAGTAAAACTTACTTGAGCAGAACCTCAGTGAATAGAAGGTACTTGAGTTGGTAAAACTTGGATGTTCATGAACAATTAACTAAGAAGACTATATAGTAGGACAGGCTACCTGAGTTATATAAATACTCCATTCTTTGAAAATTTGTCCCAAGTACGATTATTCATGATTTCATCATAATATCTTCATGAAGACAGACTTCCAATCCAGTTTTCCTGTTCAAATCATGGTTGGGGTTCGTTTCTCAGGAGCTTACAAATGACACCTTCCTCCTAAAAAGAAGCAGGATCTGCATTTGACATGAGTACTTTAAGTTCCTTAAGTTGATTCTCTTGTTTGACCCAACCTTGGGGCTATAGTCAGTGGAAGGTGGGATGTACATTGTATGATGCTTTTTAATCTGCTGGGCAGAGACATCTAAAGACAGCTGCAGCAGCAAAGCATCTTTTTATTGTCATCAGCCAATACCACTGTCCAGAGGATCTATTAAAGAATATTAATGTTAGAGGCCAAACATTAACCATCCTGAAACCGAGCATGAAATTGAAGTGCAGAATATACTTAAAATCATTCACTTTTGCTTATTTCTTTCCCTGAACCAAGGACTTGGCATTCTTCCCCCAAGGCACAGTATCTGTGTTTTCATAATGACTTTTCTTTGTTCCAAGCTAATTGCTTTAGAATGCTCTGTTACATTTTGCATTGCTTATGGCCCTCTTGATAGATACCTGAGTTAATACCGAAAAACACTTAAAACTCTCTGCCACATGGTAAAAGACCAGTACCTTCTTGCTATTGCTGTTATAATGGTATAGTACTTACCATTATTTTACATTGTCATTGGCCAGTTTGTAACAAGACAGGATATGTGAAACAGTAAATGTGGGAGTGGGATGTTGAAAATGCCCAGGAAAATCCAAACAAATATAAGGGATTCTGAGAAGATGATAAGTACAGAAAGTTTGAGATCTTCCAGAAACCCCTCTCCCACAAGAAAATTAAGCACAAAGACAGGAAAACCAAAGCCCTACAGACATCTTTTTGTAACAAAAGTATTTGGCAAAAAACATCTAAAAAGAGATCAACAAATCATCTGAAGTGACAATTAAAAGTTAAATACATATTTACCTATAAAAATAAGATAGAAGAGTATTTTAGTAAAGATAGTGGAGTATGTGAAAAATATCTTCTTTCATAAATCAGCTTTAACTGGAGAAATAGTGGATGCCTTTAAAGAGTAGAATGAGCTTGTTTCTTGACTTATAAATATACTGTAGTTAGTAAAAAAAAAGAGACACTAGTAGGAGAATCTTTCTTAATTGACAAACAATTATGAATCAGTGTATACAGGAGTCAAACCAACATCAAACCACTGTTTACAAAAGAGCACACACAAGTTTTCCTTTGAAGTAGCCCTACTGAAGTACCTATGGTTGTATGTATTCTTTCATCAAAAGTTTATGTAGCTCCTTCAGTTATTAGATCAATAAGTAATTATCAAGAACCAATGATCTGCCAGGCACAATTATGGGTACTGGCTACAATGACTCACAAAACAAAACAAACAATAAGAAAACAACCAGGAATGTATAGTCAAATAGGAAATGCGATCATTAATCAAATAACCTTGTCAACGAAAGTCATATCACTTCTGTGATGAATGGAAAAGTGTAAGGAGCCAGGAGAATAAATTATAAGAGGTTGGGGATATAGCTCAGTGGCAGAGCACTTGCCTAGCATGCACAAGGGCTCTGGTTCAATCCCAGCACTACCAAAAAACAAACAAACAAACAAACAAAAAACCCAAAAGAATTAAATAATAAGATGATTACTCTTATTCTGGTGGAAAACGAGAAGGATTATCTGGGGAAAAAAAGCAACATGTGGACTAAGATGTAATTGATGGACAGAATTTCAGAAGGTATGAGCCTTTAAGAGGGGAAGGGGCAGCAGAGGAAGGGGCTTTAGACCATCCTGTGAAGAGGCCCTGAGTTAGAAAGTAGAGTGGTATATATTTCAGTGTCCAAAAGAAATCCAGAATGTCTGGCGGGTGTGGAATGAAGGATGGGATGGGAGGAAAAAACAGAACTTGGAAATTAACTGTAATTTATTGTGTGAACTCGATCACTTTTGAGAGCGAAAGGGAGGTACCACAAATGATTATAGCAGAACAACAGGTGGCCCCTGGAGCACCCAGTCACTCTAATTACAGGCTATGTTAAGGATAGGCCTTTAACAGAGAGCGGTGGAATTGTTTGGAAGGATTTTAAGCACAGGTTTACATTTTGGCTGCTGCATTGTAGAGAGTGGATTTATAATGAGACAGGTGTGTGTGTGGGGAGACTACAAATTAGCATGCTTGCTTCCCAGAGACAGGCTGAAAGGCTGTTTCTGTTGCTGTTATTTTTTTGTTAGGTTTTTATAATCCTCCTGTTGCATGCACAGAGCTTGGTCTAAAACTATACTAGGAATTTTCTTTCCTTTCAATGATTGGCATCTGAGACGTGCTTGATACTTTCCATGCCCAGATCTAGGGATAAAGTTAGGACCAACAAAAGATGACAATGTTTAGAATTACCATAGCATGAGCATCCTAATATATCTAGCTGCACTCTCTCCCTCTCTCTTTCCCTATTTATCTGTATAGATAAAAGATACAACTGAAAATTATTAAAGATCTTAATGAGCTAGACTTCCTTTGAAGAGGTGTTAGCTCTTCTGTAATTTTATCTAACATTTCAAAAGTATTGTCTTAAAAAGAAATGCCCCCCTTTTAAAGTTTCAACCATAAAACATATTCTTTAAAGAAATGGAAGCATATAAAAAGATTGTAATGGTAAACAGCAAAAGGAGATGAAATGCTCCATCTCTTCGACCTCGCTAAAATTCAATGTAAAATCTGCATGTAAAAGTTTGAATCTGGCTTTTTAAAAAGTTTACTATTATTTAATAAATAAATCTACCAGACTTAGTTAATAAAAGTACATCACACATTGTTCCAGATGGACACCGTTGCTTTTATGCTTATGTATGCCTTAAATATTGTACAGGATGTACTTTTGCTAAAATTTTTTTCATTTATATGGATTTCAAATGTAGCTGGACATTCTGTACCTTTTTTTCTGGCAATGCTAATTACCTACATTTTTCTTGTTTACTGTAATTTTTATTAAATTTTACAAACAACATTGTGCTAAATACTTCAGTGTCGAAAAATTTTGGAAAGAGTATCTTTGTATAAATAACCAGAAGTAAACATGTTAGGTAAGATTAAATACAGGTATATCTCTAAATTTATGATCTAGAAATGTTAATGGCCTTTGCTTCTCATCCTTCTTCTTTGTTTAGTTAGTTAAAGGATCGAATTTGTTCTAGTATTGCCTGGCCCACAATTCTTTTTCTTCTTCTTTTTTTTTTAATAGATAATTCAAACTACACTTGGAGAATTCCTTACTTGATGGAAATCCATTTCCTTCTAATGTCTTGTCTGAGGTTGTACAAATTTCAATGAAGTAGTTTTGGAGACATGTTGGATATCCATTTCACTATGTTCTTTTAATTCTATTTCTGTGCTCAGATTTTCAGCAATCAACCTATGATATATGATCTCAACCTTGCTTTCCTGCCTTGTTTTCCCTTTATCATTTCTAAATTATGCCTTGAGTTTTGTGTTCTGCATTTATCTACACAGTATCTAATACATGCCTATTCAGTGTCTTCGGGACTTTCAATTATTGAGTGGCACTTACCAGATGAGTAATATTATTTAAGCTATTTACCTTCTCTGAGCTTCATTCACTTCCTTTATCTGTGATAATTACATAGCATATTTTTGTCAATGTAAAATGAGAACATTTTGGGGATAATAACGTGTCAGATTCATTGCCAGTGCTCAACGTGTTGCTGAGAACACAGATGTACACAAAAGGACTAACTGACTTGGCAGTTTTTTCTAAGAGGCATTACTTACCTCTTTGGGTATGCAAACTGCTTGTGGTCATCAACTGGGGGCCCCCTAAATGGATTTAGATTCTTTCTGAATATGGTTCTTATTAGAGACAGAATAGCAGAAAGGTGGACAGGTGATGACTAGACTTAGACTTTGGAATGGGAGATTTGGACTACTACTACATGTGGCACGAACACTGTAATAGCTAAGGAAAACTTGCTTAGGCAGAGAATGGTTCATAGTGGTGTGAAATTAACTGTCTATGGTAGAGCAGTTGATGTTTGAAGTTGCATTTCCTCTTTAGGAATCCTGGGATGCTCCAGTACCATGCCAATTGTACCAAAATGGATGTTTACATGTAAAAAAGTCCCTACACCTAATAACAAATAAACCTCATTTCCTCCAGAATTCTGTTTTTTTCATCAAGAGTTCTTAATTTTCTAAAATATCCACCATTATTCAGATACTTCTGTTGTGTGTGTTTTTTGCTGTTGTTTATTCTAACATCAATTTTCTCTCTTGCTCAGGCTTTCTAAGCACACTGAGAAGTGTCCCATCAAGACTGATGCTTAAAAGAGTTTTATGACATTCTGGCTTTGGGGCTGAAAGAACAACTTTCTGATTGTGCCTTAGGAGAAAACAACTCCCTCACTGGGAAGGAGACAAATACATAAAAACTCTTAAATATTTCCCCAATAACACAGGAGTTTAGTGTTTAATCACTTTACACCCCTGTCATATAGGCCTGGATCTTATTGATCCACTCACTCTTCTGTCTATTAATTATTAATCAATATATATTTAATTCATCCTAGAGTTTAATGCCAAATATTGTTAATGAATCTTTTGATCAGAAAATGAAATCTATTACTCAACATGTTTCCTAGAGCTTCAGAACACAGATAAATGAAGCATTGTAGTGCAGCAGTTCATTCAAGGCAGATACTTGGAATATGGATTTGTCAGTTCTTTTAAATGCATTTTTGTTAATGTTGAAAATGTTTAGCATTTAACATGCTTAGCTTTTACAATTTCTTTAATTCATTTCCATCAGTGCTCTAGGTATAAATTCCAAATAAAAATGAAGTCAACCAAATATTTCTCACATTTTTACCACCCCTGGTAATGGCTTGATTTCTCAATGGCACTAAATGTTAATTCTATCCTTTGGCATGACTTCCTCTCTGGAGGAGAGGATTTTTTGGTATGATTTGCTTGAATCTCCCCAGACTTCTGGTTAATTCACTGCTATTCCAAGAGTTATCACTGGGTGGCACTCTGCCACCTTATTTAGATTGCTTCTTCCTGCTCTTAGATATAATTGCATGGTGATCAAAAGCTGGGATCTGGACCCAGACGCCCATGTTTGGAATCCAGGCTCTAAAATGCACTAACTCTCTGACAATGGAAAAACTTGATAGCACCACTTAAGCAAAGTGAAGATCACAATACTAATGTTATGGGACTCTTGTGAGAATTCTAAAAATTAATTTAACATATCTTAGCAGAGTGCCTGGCTAATAGGAAATATCTGCTAAAATTTGTCTGCTATTGTTATTACCATATTCAGGATATTATAACAGAGCTTAGGTATATGAACATGAATAAGTCACTAAGTTTAAAGAACAGGAAAACCATAAGCAAAAACAGCTAGAGACTGTGCTGGAAACAGAGGTGAATTTAACAAGTACTTTGTAAGACAATGAGGTACAGAATTCAAAGTAGACTTGTGGTAGTGATCCAATAATTCCCAACCATTTATCAAAAATCTTGTAAGAACTCATGTCTGAGTTTGTTTTTTACAAATTCTATCCCATGTATGTTTCACAATAGCTGTATAAAGTAAACATTTTTTGGTTGGGGATGTGGCTCAAGCGGTAGCGTGCTCGCCTGGCATGCGTGCGGCCCGGGTTCGACCCTCAGCACCACATACAAACAAAGATGTTGTGTCCGCCGAAAACTAAAAAATAAATATTAAAAATTCTCTCTAAAAAAAAATAAAGTAAACATTTTATACCCAGTTTCCAGATAAGACTGACCCTAATAGCTGCTAATAATTTGCTCCACCCTGTAATTGGAAGATCATAGATTTAAATCCAGGAAAATTTTATTTCAAAGCTCTTACTACTGTCTGTTTTTTACTCTGCCATCTGCTAAGGTTTCTCTCTCAGTTGTTGCAGGTTAAAATTTTAATATCTACCTCTCAATATTGTTCCTGTGTTTGGAAGGGATTGAGTTGCTTGTGACATCTAATAAGAAAATCATAAACATGTCTGCAGATGGAACGTCTTCTTATTTTCAGGGTGAGTGCTGAGCCGACAAGGCTGCCAGGCCCTCACTTAACTTCTTAGATTTCAGTGACATTCCACTCCTCTCTGACAGTTGTATCAGCATTCCTGGTACTGCTCCTGCTGATAACACACACGCCAAATTGAAATCACTCGGTGACATGTTCACTAGGGGATTCCTTTGCATGGACAGTTCAGACTGTCAGGAAAGGGTCCTGCAAATTGCTCCACTATTCAAAAAAACTGACCGGGTAATTCAAATGTGGCTTTAGAGATGGGATAACATTTTCCCCTAAAATGTGTGGCACAAACAAGTACTCAAAAGATTTATTACTAACATATATGTATGTATATGTTAGGGGACAATGAGATGAGGATAGTAAGAACAGGAAGTCAAGAGAATAATTCTATAAAATGGCTCTCTGTGCTGACCCCCACATATTTTCTTTTCCAAGAAGCAATTCACCTGCAGTCCTGCCTGGCCTCAGCGGACAGGATACATCACGTTCCTTAGCAAACTGTTAACTGTAGGAGAAATGCAGACCCAAAATAATGTTGATAAGAGGAACCTGCATTTCCCTCAAGGGGGAGAAACTCTAAAAGACAAGGATAGTTCCTCCTAACCACAAATCTGTAAGAAAGTATGGTTAAGAATCGGAATAGAACTGGTCAGCACTGGCCAAAGTGACCTAGCGTTGCCATGGCAGTGGGTACTGGAAAGTCTGATGTTACCCTACTGTCAGTCAAAAGTCAAGAGGTAGACCTGGGCGGGATTCTCTGGAAACTTCTCTGGGATCCACAATAAAATTGGAGAGCAGGAGGGGCATATTGGCCCTCTCCTCTCTAAGAGGACCCACTTTCTCCCTTGAAAGTATCTCCTTTCTCTTTTCCTATTCCTTCAATAAACTCATTCCTGTTACTCTGAGCTACATGTCTGAAATATTTCTGACTTGGGTGCAAAAAAAACAGGGTTTGAAGAGGGGAGGTCTTTGTGCTGCCTCAGTTTCTCTGAAGGCCCCAGCTCTGTAACAGTATATAGTAGATTTAGATCTGATGGCATAAAATAAAGGAGTCAAAAATCATAAGAGGTAGGAAAGAAGTTGAAGAAACATTTGAATATTAAAACTTTCAAAATCATAAGCATTTGTTTATTACCCTTTAATATCTTCCCTAATATGAAATGTGGTTCAAATGTTGTCTTTACTAATTTTCAGGGCATAAATGACAACAGAAAGGACTTTATAATAAAAAGGTAATTCTACATGGTATGATTGCAGATGCCCATGAAGACCCCCCTTTATGATGACAATAACATTATAGCACTTTTGTACACACACACCATACCTGCACACCCCAATCTCACTTGCCACATACTGCAAATGAATGGGCCTATGCATATGCAAAGAAAACTTGACTCCCACCAATGAGGAACAGAAAACATGGACAACAGGCCTGAGAGGATGAGGATGAACTTGCTGAAAACTAAAATTCCACTGTAGGAACTTCAGTATGATCTTGTTTTTTTTTTTTTTTTTTTTTACTTCAATGCATTTAAATTCAGAGTTACTAGAAATAGCTCATATCTTTAGTGTGATTTTTGCTTCTGATCATTTCTTGAGAGAGGGTTTTGATAAACAAGCTGTATGTGCTGAAGGCCTAAGGCTAAAGGGAAAAATAAGAACAGGGCAAAGAGGATACTGGGGTGCTCCAGACAAACTCTGCTGATACCCTATTTGCCCTGAGGTCAACGCTGAGTGGGAAACCCACAGACACCACTGAAAGCCGTCCACAGAAGGAAACAAAAGCTTATACAAAGAATACTATAACTAAAGAGAATATTTTTCTACTTAAATCAACGGGATGCATAAAAGGTCACTGTGGTCTAGGTAAAACCAGAAGTGATTGGCTATCACTAAACCTCATGAGACATTCCAAACCGTAAGTCTACACAATCATAAATCTTAAATGCTAAACTCTTCAATGCTATCTAAGGCTAAATTCTTTGGATCTTTAATAGAAAATGTGTGTTAGTTTGTCTTTTAATTCATTTAATTAAATAGATATTTTAGTATTTGGGTAGAGAAAGTCTTTAATATTTAGGTAGAAATTCCAAAAATTTTGGGAAGTTGTAAACCAAAGACTAAATAATGCAGACAGGCTGAGCTGGTTTAGAATGTCTTGTGGATTAGCAGATGCCTCATCACGATGTCTTATGAGAAGGGAGTCAATCTGGACATGTGTGAAGATTAAATTGTCGTGAAGGAACATCTTCTGTTGCTTCTTTCTCTGGTAACAAATGCTGACCTCCATTCTGAGTTGCAGGCAGTCACAGCCCCTAGTGTTTTAAATGTTGTTATCTAAGAAACAGTGAAATAGGAGATATGTCTTTGAAGATCCATTAGCTTTAAACGTGCTTCCCTTTATCCGTCTGATAAGACAACATCTATTAACCCAGAGAGCATTCCTGGAAGGGCTATTTGTTCACCCTAGTTTTGTCTGTGGACATGACTGATAGGACAGAGGGATGCCAAGTTTGGTTTAAAAGTTTTTGATATTGGATCTTACTGACTGCATTTAATTTGAACCTGTTTAAGGTAGTTTTGAAGTTATGTTCAAGAATGTTTACCATTACTAAAGAGAAGGAAAAAAACCCTAAACTAATATACAGAACTTCATATTTTAATTATGAAATTACATTGTTCTGCAAGGTTCAGAGTATTTTTATCCAATATTCACTAAAAAATATTTAGTGGAGAATCAGTAGAAGAAAACATGATGATGAGCAACTGCACACTAAATTTGGTCACCATGGACAGTACCTTTGATGTCAAAACTCTGCCTTATTTTGCAATGTTAAATTGCTGTCTTTCTATTCTCTAGTTTTCTGAATAATGCATACTACACATTGAGCTTTGTTTAGAGTGATGTCGATGCAAAAGAAAAACACAAAGAGAGATGTATAGAGTTTAAAAGAGCATCTAGCTAAATGGTTCTCAAATCATTTGATTATTGATTGATTCATCTTTTTCAGCAAGTAATTATTTATTGAGGACTTATTCTCCACCATGTTCTGTCCTAGAATCTGGAGACATTGCTAATACAAGATAGTGATGTCTTTCTTAGTGAATCTTCTATTACAACAAGGGAGACAGACGATAAACAAACTCCCAAGTCCCCATTAAAATGCATGAAGTCAGAGAAAAAGTAAAAGACAAAGTCAGAATATAAAACATGAACACTGCAGGAAAAGCAGTTTCAGAAGAAATTTTAATAACTTATAGTTTGTTAGAAAAAGAGAAAATGATTTTTAATTTCTACTATTTATCTCAGGAAATAGCAAATTTAACTGCCTATAGGAAGCTAGTTGATTCGGTTTCTTCCTCTTCTATTGTCTATCACTCTGATCAAATCCAGTGATCTGTATAGTCACTTTCTCATGGTCTGGATGATGATCACTCCCACTTAACGACTGCCACTCTTCTGTAGTGAGGGACATGCAGAAAGAAGATACTTCAATAATTTGGAATCCTGTAAAGAAAAAAAAATTAAAAAGAGCACCCAACTGTATGAAAGCATAATAGGAATTGTGTATGTGACAAGAACAGGAAAAATCTGTGAGTACAGTCACTTGTTGTTTAACCATGGGGACGCACTCTGAAAATAATTTGTTAGGAAATTCTATCATTGGGGGAACATTGTAGAGTTACTTACAAAAACAAAGATGGCTCTGGCTTTACCAAGTGACATGATCTTACAGGTCCACCATTGTATATGCAGCCGGAATTGACTGAGGTATCACTCTGCAGCACACGGTTGTATTATAATCTTTTCTCCTCCTGAGTCTTCTAATAAGGAATACTCCTCTGAGGTACTATTGCGCTCATTTTGTGTATTGATTTGGGAAATGAGTGATTAAAGAAATGAAGACCGGTATATGGGATTATAGGCTTATATATGTTTCAAACAAGAGAGACTTAAATTTTGTTTCTGTCTGCTTTGGGGCTGATTGGGCACCTGTTAACCTTAACATAAGACATCAGTCTCACACTCTCATGTGGTTGCTACCATATGCATCAATCTCTCAGTCAGCAGGAGACTGAGAACAGGGGTCAGAAGGTTATCAACAATTCATTTTTAGTGGTATAACCAGGAAGTGACATCATCAACCCTGCTCATTACTTGTTGGTTAAAACCTTGTCACATGTCTACACAAAGCTACAAGAAAATCTAGAAGTGGAAACTTTAGCCATCTGGTCATGTAACCAGTTATAACTTGAGAGTTCTATCATTAAACAAGGAATGAATATGTTGACATTAAGGTATAGGCATCAGTTGTTCATACTTTAGTGTATACCTGTTGCTACCCTAATATATACCTGTAGCCCTTCCATACACAGAATCCACAAAATCACTTCTTTGAATGGTAACCAAAGCCACATCTAGTTGTAACTTTCAGTTTAATGTGCCAGATCTCAGGTGTTTGGTTCTGTCCATTAAGTCTCTGTGTATTTCCTGTTGTTTGGTGACCTATAAACTAAGAGAGAAATCATTTGCTCCCTCCCCACTTGCATTAAACAATAATGGAGAAAGAATAGCGTAATTTGAATTAAAAATCTCATCCAGAAAATTGAAGAAGGGGAAACACAGAGCAGCACCTTGCCCACAGCAATAATCGGACCCTGCTGAGCAAGCATTGGCTGTATAGCTTGCCCTCAGTTAGTTCTTGTTCTGCTCTCTAGAGGAACTATCCATTTTCATCTCTAGTTCTTTTTCCATTCTTTAATGACCACATTCTAAGTATGCATTAGAAAGTGCACTATCCTCAGGGTTGCACGACTTGTGCACCTTGGGAGTGTAGGAGTTGTTTTAGGAGCCAAAAAATCACAGGCATTTCAGGCCAGGTTGTGCTTTCTCTGACAATGAAAATCCCTCAGTAACTTGGTGAGTTCATTCAATTTCCTTTATATTTTATGCCCATATGAAAGGAGTCATCAATGCTAATTGTGTCTAGATATATGCCCAAGGGAAAAAAAAATATATAATTGTCCTAAATTGGGGCAGGCATCTACTCTTACATCAGTCAGCTGTGGCTGGAGGGGTAAGGACCACCAACACAGACACACACTATATAGATGCTTCTCTGAGAGTGGGCAATCGCTGAGAATCAAATATACAATGATGTGCGGCTGAGCCATATAACAACAAGGAGGCTAACATTTCTAACTCTCTGAGCTAGATTTCCTTTCAGTAAGATTTGCATACATTAGCAACAAATGATAATTACTGAACGTGAAAGCATATGCATTTCCAGCAAACCGTTACCAGAACTTTCTACTGTGCTTTTTTCTTATATGTATAAAAGAGAAGACCTCATCCAATTAATTTAGTTTGTTTGTTACAGTGTTCTGATGGCTTCGGATAAAGAACAATAAAGAAAGAGATTGAAGAACATTTAAAAACTTAGGTACTTACTTATTTAATCAGTGGAGAATTAACGAGTAGGAAAAACCCAGTAAAATTGGAGATTTCATTTCAGCATAATTCCTTATTTCATGTTAGAATGAAAAAGTTCTCCTCTGTTACCTGTATAAGCCCGTTATAACATTTAGAATGTCACTTATGAAATGGAAAATTTCCATTTATATAAAATCTTTATATCCAGCTGAAGAAACCTGAAAATGTCAATTTCATGCAGTACATCTGGGAAAGTCTGTCTAGGGCATAACACTGACTGTCACACAGCCATTATAACTTATCTGTGTAAATAGTGACTTAAAGTTGGAGAAGATGTATTGTTTGTTAAGGTAGGAGACAGGTAGGGCTATGGTTAGAACCATGGTCAGAGGACCACTCCATGGGTGAAATGCCCTTGGTAAATATTGATTAAAGGGTCAGTGGAGTTACATTTTCAGTAAGAGGCTTTTAAAAAATAAATTAAAATGATATAGTAGGCTCAAAGATAATTTTTATGAACTGTTCCTTCTTCTGCCATATACTTTGCTCACAGAAGGGTTGAGTATATTGAACATAGTAACCTCATTAATATTTGCAGAGAG